>NC_054376.1:82225995-82830995 GCF_017654675.1 Xenopus laevis
TGCAAAGCTTACAAATCAGTGCTTACTGAATATTTGCTGTCATATTCCCTGTGTCCTTTTTAATGATTTCTTTTCTTTGCAGCTTGGTATTCATTGTTATTCACTCCTTTTCACAATTTAAGCAGGGGGTTTAATGTGGTTTGGCAGATACATAATCTGGGTGAGATCTTACTGAACTATTGAATTCTGTAACAAAAATCAGCAATTGCTATGTTTTTTACCTACAATGCAGAGTTTTCCCCATAATTCTTGTGTAATTGCAGTCGACAGGGGGAGCAGTGTTTGATGCAATTAAATGTTTAAGTCTGGTAGAATATATTAATGCAGACCTCTGATGGGAAACCTGGAGCTACCCCCCACCTTTGGAGTTGGTTGTGGCTCCAATATGGGTTAGTATACAGATGCAGCCACTTTGGTTTGTCTGTTTGACACAGAATAACTAAACACAGATATCCCATTTATCTCATTTAACACAGAAAACTGTGACACAACATCCCATCTAATTAAAGCATTCACCATTGTGAACAATGGTGCTTTGGTATGCTAATGAAAAGGTTAAATGCATTAAATGAGTTAAGATAACTTTAGATAACACAGTTTCTTCAATTAACTCTGAGTCATGACGCATTTAACTCACAAATCCAAGTGGCTTCATCTGTAAGTGAGTGTTGGTATTTAAAGTTCTGTCAGAATAGGTTAAATTTAGCAACAATCACATTTTATACTATCAGCTTATCTCCTAGCAAGATTGTTAAGTAAGAAAAAAAGTATCCCAGTTTTCAGTTGGTGAAAATATTACACCCTGCAAAACTACTTTAGCCACAAAACCCACTGATATTTAGGCGGTTATTTTTTAAAAAAAAATTCTGGTTGGACTTTAAAGGGGAAAACCACAATTTTTTCAAAGAAACAAACTAAAATTTTTCGTGATTTATTAAACCCAGATGATATCAGATTAAAAAATATCCATCTCAGACCTGCCGAGTTCATGTAGAAGTCAATGGCAGATGTCCCGGTGATATACTGATCTGCGTTGGGTTTCGTTCAATAATTCATCGATTTTGTGGTTCTTGGGGTGTCAAATCCAAAAAAGTTGCAAGGTTTCGCACGTCAAACCCGGAATAGTCACAGTTTTCAGCAACAACTTTGAAAAATTTTTGCGATTCAGATTTTTCAAAAGGTTATCAATTTCTTAAAGTTTAATTTCTCTTGGTCTCATTTTGCTCTTTTAGGAAATTTCCATTTGCTAACACCAGTTATGGTGTTTAATCAGAGGAGGGATTTACAGTAAATAGTAAAAATCTTTCACCTGGTGAAAGTTTTTGGAGCACATTTTCCTTGGTTAGAAAGTTATTCCTATTTGATTCACAGTGATGGAAATAAGATTTTGTTTTGTGTCACAATTATTGTTTTTATCTTCAAATTCAATGCAATGTGCAGGGCAAGGGCCTGCCATTCTCTGTCCATAAAACCTTTAGATCATTATTTATGTAAAGAGATGTTTAGTATTTTATTAAAACATCTACAGAGCAAAGTAATTATTACATTGCGGTAGGACTGGACAGCTTATTTTTGCCACAAAGCAGAGTAGATGAGTGTATGTGTTAAGCTATGAATGTAGCCAGGAAAAATTTTTATCAACTGGGGAGATGTTCCAAGGTGCAGTTTTTACTCTCTCAATATAAAAACATAATAGAGGGTAGTTGGACTTTTCATTAACCTGTTCAGTATGTGTCAAAATAGTATCTACTTTGATTTTTCATTAATTATTCCATTTCCTTCTTTTGACATTGTACACTAAGCAATTAGAATCAATGGATGGGTCCTAAAATTAGTTATCATGACATTTAGAGGCACATTTATCAAAGGTCAAATTTTGTATTCATGTTTTTAAAAACTCCAATAAACTACCATAAATTCAAAATTAGACAAATTGAAATTTATTTTTAAACTCTGAAGAATGGAATCGACCGGAAAACTCAAATTGAAACGATTTCGATTTGCATTTTAAAAACTCAACTCGAGTTTTAGGGGCAGATTTACAAAGCTCGAGTGAAGGATTCGAATTAAAAAAACTTCGAATTTCGAAGTGTTTTTTTGGCTACTTCGACCATCGAATGGGCTAGTTCAACCTTCGACTACGACTTCGACTACGAATCAAACGATTCGAACTAAAAATCGTTCGACTATTTGACCATTCGATAGTCGAAGTACTGTCTCTTTAAGAAAAACTTCGACCCCCTAGTTCGGCAGCTAAAAGCTACCGAACTCAATGTTAGCCTATGGGGAAGGTCCCCATAGGCTTGCCTGTGTTTTTTTGATCGAAGGATATTCCTTCGATCGTTGGATTAAAATCCTTCGAATCGTTCGATTCGAAGGATTTAATCGTTCGATCGAACGAATAATCCTTCGATCGTACGATCGTACGATTAGCGCTAATTCGTTCGACTTCGATATTCGAAGTCGAACGATTTTAGTTCCTAGTCGAATATCGAGGGTTAATTAACCCTCGATATTCGACCCTTAGTAAATCTGCCCCTTAGTTTCCAAAAAAAAAAAAAGGCTGCAAACAACTCAGAATTGATCCCTGGATCTTTCCCATTGACTTAAACAGCAATTCGTCATGTTTTAGGTGGGGCAAACAGTTGAATTTGAGTCCTTAAAGGTCCAGAGTATGATAAATCTCGAAAATCGAATTCATTTTTTTTAAAAAAAAAAAACGAGAATTCAATTTTAATAACTTTCTAGGCGAATTTGACAGTTTTGACCTTAAAAAAAAAAACAATTGACCCTTGATAAACCTGCCCCTTAGAGGCCCATTTATTAATGGTTAAATTGTAGTGGTATTAGAACTTTTTGAAACCACAATTAAACTCTATATTTGTCTAAAATCACAAATGCCATGAAAGTTATTAAAAGATCCAAATATAAAAACTACATACAGAAAAAAGTCAGAATATCTCTAAAACCTCTAAAAAAATGTACTGCTTCTATGGGATCTTTAATTATTTGTGAATTTATTTCTACAGTATGCCATGATTACTTTTTTAAACTAGATCTTAACTAGGTCCATTAAATATTATTGATATGTAAACAGTTTGGCACCCCAGTATAAATATTAATTTGTAAATAAAGTGGGGATGCACTAAATCAAGGATTTGCTTTGGGATTCATGAAAATGTAACATATTTATTTTAATTTTAGTATGGTTTTAATTCCTTGGAATCATAAAAAATTAATCCAGAGAGGTGAGTCACCCCACTGAAGTAATGTTTGATTTGTTAATACATGGGCGGAAGGGAAAAGGTTCTGATATGTGTTGAAGGGTTCCTTAGTAAGAGAAAATAATGCAGCAGGTAAAAGTGCTGAGCAGATAATACACTCACAGTTATTAGGTTCACTGTTAAATCAAAGTACCATTGTTAGGTTAATGGAAATGTCACTTTCTCTGCATTCTGCAGGGGTATGTTAAATATTGCTGGACAGATCTACACACAGGAACCCTTTTAAAATGGTAACCTTATTTAAACTTTACTGTGGCACAAACTGTCTTTGCTCTCTCAAAGTATGATGATGAAAAGAAAATATACGTAGGAGCATATGACATCTGGAGAATTAGAAATTCCTTTGTCACAGAACAGTTGCAATTGAGATTTCAGGGAGTCTTTACTTCACACAAAAGATGATGTATTGGGGTTGAAGGGCAAAACTACTCTGTTTTGCAGGAAAATGTGCGAAATTGGGACATTTCTTAAATGTGTTTTATTCAGTTAGTAACATTTTTTCTCACATAAAATGCATTGAGTCGATAGGTGGTTTTTTTCGCAGCAAATGAAATTAAAGTTAATTGGTGTTATTTACCGCATTCTTTCTAAGCAGGAAAAATGTGGGTGCACAAAATAAAGTGCATGGAGAAATCCTAATGATGCTGTTGCCACTTTTAATGCTGTTTAATAAAATAAATTTACTGCAAACCATTAATGCTGCCATTGGCCTTGTTTCACTGTATTTTTCTGAATGAAAAAATGTAAATTTCCCCATGACTCTTCAGGTGCTCATCCCTATTTATTGGGAAGCCTGGATGGGAGGTTGCTCAATTTTACCTTTAGCCAGTTTACTTTGAGAATGCAAGAATTGTGTGTATATGTTGGCTAAGGAAAACTTTTAATATTGTGAAAGGTAGTTTCTTCTTTTAGGAAAAGCCATTTGAATCCCCATGCAGCCCTGTAACCATTTAAATATTAGATTATGATGACACTTTATTGAAACAAATATTGTGACATTAGCTTATGAAGTTGCAGTGTCATTAATCCCGACAATAACCCTTTTTGTAAAAGAGGCACTATCCATAATGATTAACGTGGCAAAACTGTGAAGTAGGATATTATGTAATAATAAGGGTTGAATATATGGTTTAATTGTATTAGACACATGGCTCTTTCTGTTGCAGAATATTGAATGTACAATGTTAACTCTTTCTCATATCTACAAATAAGTAACATTTTCATTAAAGCATTCAATATTTATTTTTAACTTTGCAAAACGGTTTGGACCCAGTCCTAAGTATTGTTTTCTAAAGTTCCTCTAAAACCAATACATTTATAACTGTTGATTTAGTGCTGCAGATTAAAAATGCCTGCAGACATGAGAGCAGGGAAGCCAACACATTGCAGAAAACTAGAACTTCCACTTGAATGAAATTGTTTTCTACACATACTTGACAAATAACCGGTTTATTGTTTTAATACATTTGTTTTTTTTGAAGGCCCTTAAGGCATTTATTAGTGCTGCTACAGTGAGATAGTTACTCATAGGACCACATCTTATGTTAGCTAATGGGAAATACATTCATAGCATGGCTTTACTACAGCCGATTGCACCCGGCACTAATGTGCAAAACTGATAAAACCAAGAAAACATTTTCTCACAAAATAATTAAGGCAACCAATTTGCTAGACCCTTCAACACGTTTATAGTTCCAATTGATTTTATCATTCAGGCCATTGTCTTCCGACAAATTTCACCATCCTTGTGCATCACTGGAAATACATTTCAAACCCCAAGACATCTCCACATAATTGCAGATTTGCTAGCAATATGGATCATAGCTTTGACCAGCAAAAGAGTTAATGATCATAGTGCGGTAAGAAACGCTGAAATATTTTCTTCACGCCAGATTGAATTTTTCTTTGTTGAAAGTATGATGACTGAAAATTTCATCTGACAAAAGTGACATCATGAATTATAAAGGACACAGATTGTATCTCACATCAAGGCAGCTGCATCTGTTACTTTAATATGTCTTTGGAGAAAAACAAAGAAAGGCTAATTAATGCACTTATGCAAATTTGGCATATTACAATGAGTAGACTTGGCAATTCTGAAAAATGTATTATTTTGCATAACAACTGTCCGGTTACAGTTTATTGAAGCCGTTTTTTAATTTAATGATTTAATTTTTGCTGTATCAGCTGCTGTCATTGTAACTTTTCTTTTAAGTTCACAAGGAAGAGTGAATATAACATCATGTGATGTGTGGCTTTAATTTTGATAGAAAATTCATTTTAAAGAACTATAAATGAAAAATAATTGTACAAGAAAATGTTTAAAAGCAGAAACCCAGGCTTTGTGAACAAGTCAGCATGTAGTATGGAGCAGTATTACTGTAAAGTATATTTTTTTGGGGCGAATTTTCTGTAATGTCTTCATAGATTTTAAAAACGCAATGGACAAGAATCTTGGGCAGCAATGAAGCCATGTGTTACACTGGTATATTTGTGAAGCAAATAGGGATGTTAAGAAGGGTAATAATATGATTCAAATAGAATAAAACCTGCAGAAAAACTGAAAAGCCCACCAGCGCTTTCATTTCCTCAGAAGACATAAGCTTTGTGGCAGGAAAAATGTACTCTTCAAAGAGTGGTCAGAACTGCTGGAATGATTCATCACTAAAAACATCCATCACTTCCACTAACTACGGACCCAAGTCACCCAGGGAATGAACTATTATTCTGGCACAAGCCCAACTATTCACTTTGGAACAGAAGGTCTGAGAGCATAAAAACCAGAAGAAAGAGACTAATATCTTCTTCCCAAGAGCAGTTAGACACCAGTGAGCCCAAGTGGAGTTGAAGGGAAATATTCCCAGGCATTGTCTTTCCTTATACAGTATATCTTTGCTTATCTATACTTGTGTATAATGTAGAATTCTGAATTGTCATACTATCCTGTACTGCTCAAATCATTCCATTGTACTTTAGTACAAATGGCAATTATTTTCTTCTTGACTTGAGCATATGCATAAGAATAATGGAAAACTGTCAGGCAGCTTTGTGCTAAAAGTCAGTGTTTTATTTAGCTGTATGGTGCTCACTCTAAAACAGTGATCCCCAACCAGAGGTTGCTCAAATCCCCTTGGGATCCCAGTGGCCTCTAGCAGGTGCTTATTTTTTAATTCTTGACTTGAAGGCAAGTTTTGGTTGCAGAAAAAACACAGGTGTACTTCCAAAGAAAGCCTCCTGTTTGATGTTAATCCATTTACAGGCTAACAAATAGTCAGTCACAGCCCTTATTTGGCATCCCCAGGAACATTTGTATGCTTGTGTTACTCCACAAATCTTTTTTTTTTTTTTTTGCAAATTCTTTATTTTAGGCATTTTCAGAAAGGGGGGATGAAAAGGGTACAGAAAGAAGAAAGGAAGGGGAAGGGGGTAACATTTTCCAACATACGTAATACATAGTCATTACATGATAAATACTGACAGCAGGTGATACCTCAATTCAGCTATTATAATCTACCTATCTAGACATTGAATAGCAGTTTACGCAGTTATGGGGTGTAAAGCCAACTGTTAGAAAGAAAGAGTATTGCACCATTGAGAACGGACAGTCCCTATTTGTATAACAGCAATCAAAGGGATTTAATATAGGTTATCCAGGGAGACCAGATTTTCCAAAATGTATTACTCTGGTTATGAATAAGATGGGCTATTTCTTCCATTCGCCTCATCTCCTCAGTATTTATAATCCATTCTGTTAATGTAAGCGCTAACTCTGTTTTCCATTTCTTAGGAACCAGAGCCTTCACAGATTGAAGAAGAAATAGAGTTAAGGTGTCCCATCGTTTCTTTTCTCCAAAAGGTAAGTGTAATAGTATTTGTGCCTGATGATCTATCGTAATGTTTGAGCATGTAAGTTTGTTTATTATGTTTAAAACCTCTTCCCAATAGGACTTCATTTTAGAGCAAGTCAACCACATATGTGTGTGTCCACAAATCTTTTTACATCTGAATATGGCTCATGGGTAAAAAAAAGTTGGGGCCCCCCACTCTTAAATGACATAAAAGTCCAATGAGTGCCAAGGAGAAGGTGAAGTATGTGAATCATCTCTAAAGTGGGTTGTGGCCATAGAGTGGATGTGTAGGGAAGATCAGAAAAATGTAACTATTTTGGGATGAGAGGGAGCAGTGATTGTTATATGCATCAATACAATGTAATATGAACAACATTGAATGGACAATGTCATCTCCTAAGCAGAACATAATGTTTTGGAGGCTTTGCATCAAAACAATACATATGTAGGGATGATTAAAAAATTCGGAAAAAAAGGAGGTAGGACTTGTGTTTTATACACCTCCTGATAGGAAGCAAAGGGAGAGAGACATACATATTGAAAAGAATGATTGGTATTTAAGATAATATAGTAGTACTTCTGGTAACAGTTTGTAATGGATTGAGATAAGAATGCAGGAAACCAACAAATACAGTTGAATAGTCTAATCTGGACAAGGTGAAGGTCAGAGTGAATGTTTTAATTGTGGATAGTCAGAGAAAGGAGCATAATTAAGAGCATAAATGAGTGTCTTCTTTCGGAAAAATACAACAAACGATGGGTTCAGGGTGACTTCTAGATAGGTTGCCTGGGAGACTGGGTGCATAACTGTAGAAGGGGTTTTTGGATATTTTGGAGGCAAGAATAGCTCAAGGTCATGAGTTGATACACATTTACCTCAGCTTCTTGAAAGATGGTGTATTCACACTATTTGTGAACCAAAATTAATCCATATTGTTGTTTATAGAAAGGTAAATAAGTGAAGTGAATAGTAAGTACAAATTTTTAAAAAATGTACCCAATTACAAAGAATAATTGTAGTGTGCTAAGAGACAACCAAGCAAGGAGATCCCTGCTCTTTGGAGTTTGCAACCTAAGAAACTGGCTTTTGCTATCATTTTATTGAGTCTGAGCTTTGAATAGTAGCCAACAGGAGGCTGATGCTGTTAACAATAGCTTTTGTCCCAGTTACAGAGGTTCTCATTAGCATTTTGTGCTCAAGTAAGATAATCACTGACATTTTTCATCACAGACTTCCCAGCAAGGCTAATAATTCTAAAATCAGGAGACTAAAGAGAAATGAGAGTTGCACTAGGCAGGTATTGACCATAAATTGCTCATGTCTCTTTCAATGTCTATAGAAACTTTAGCTAAAGTAAGCTATGTGGCAGCTCCGTATAAATGCAAATTGCTGAACGAACAACTCTGTTAACTTTTCTTTCTTATAATTAAATCAGTATATTTTCCCTCTTGGACGATATAAACATGAAATATTTGAGTTGAATATAGTCTTGTGTGAATATAAAACATTTTCAATTATTTTGCATAAAATAATTGCCACTAATGGTATGAAGAAGGAAATAGTTCATTTTCTTTTACTCTTTATAATTACTACCTTTGAAAGTAACTTTTTATAGTGAGTATAATGCAATGTACATTTTTATTAGTCCCACCCTATTAACAGAAAGAAATGGCACGCACGTTTTCAACGTACCATGTTTATAGTGTTAGTTATTGGGGTCAGTCCATGAAACATAATTACAGATGTAGTAAACCTTTTTGGGACAATATATTGATAAATTAATATGCTGGCTGAAGTCTTTTGCAAAAACCCAGAATGTCTACTTGCTGTACATAAAAAAGCATAAGCAATATTAGACTTGTCTGTATCTAAACACACCAGGTTCACTTTTCTCTACAGATGGTGTGTTACTGCAATAAATGTTACTATTTCTAATCGGGTAAATAAATGAGGTACTGTATATGGTGCTGAAAATTATGTTCCTGAATGCTTTCAGATAATTACATTTTTTTTATACTTTGCTCACTTTTTTCCTTAATAGGATTATTAATAGAATTATTCAAGCTCCTCAATTGCAGTTTTGTAATGACCCCAAACAAATGGAATCCAAGTCACTGCACTTGATCATTTTCTCCTCCATCGTGAATGAAAATGGCTTTCTGTCTTCAGTGCTTTTTAGAGCCGGCCTGCTATTGGAGAATGCATTGTTTTCTGGGTGCATAAAAGAACTATACTGCGAAGTATATTGAGCTAATAGTATAATTTGCAACATAGAAGTCATTGATTTATAATGACTTTGATGCTGTGGGTTTTATTTTTGTGCTGATGTATAGCATTAGCAAAAAAGGAACTATATCTTGGTCATAGATCTGTGACTTTCCAGTGTACAGTGATCCTAAAACCTGTTAATCCACTGCTATAAACAGTGCCAGACAGCACGATAGATGTGAAAGGGTCACAGTGTTCTTTACCCTCCAACTGTAAGTAGTGTTTTGGGACTAGAGGCTAAATGTGCTGTATGCTGTATAATAATGTTTCTTAATGGATAGATGTCAGTATGCAGGAACAACAGGCTATTGAATCAGAATGCTTTTTATGAATGTCTCTATTACTGAGCAGCATATAGCTATTTTACAGTGGCAATGTTTTTGAACAATAGTTTGCCAAATAGGGACAAAGACATATTAAAGATTATGTTTGTCCTTTAACGTACTAAAGGGATCATTTACTAGGGCAATGTGCACACAATGGAGCATTTTCCACAGAAGTCTAGTGTAATCGCAGATGCCCTCTTAATAGTTTGCACCTCAAACAGCATAAGATTTAGCAGTGGGGCCAATTTTCAGTATCTGTGTTGGCAGAAAATGACATGCATGTTTTGCCCGTATCTGTGTGTGTTAATTGTGTCGTACAGTATGTGGTGCAGCAATACTTGTGGCTCTGATAAAGACACTAGCATGTCATTGTTTAGGTCAGACGGGTTAAGTCAGTTGCATGTGTAGATGCCATACACAACTGGAGCCTGGAAAGTAACACCTTCATTGTAGGCTTTAATTCCAGGCCTCCCTTACATCTTTAAACCATATACTTTTGCACCTTACAGTATGTAGGAACCTGCTATTTTGGTGCATGGTATGAATATACAGCAGCGTGTGAATAGTATTTAACAATATAGATACATAGATATGTCAGGAGGCCATTTAAATGTGTAGCGGACTTGCTAAAATACCCACTTATTTTGTTAATAAATTAAAAACAACCGTCCAATAACTCTTCCCAAAGAGCTTCATAGGCTGGGTTTGCTTCCAATAAGGATTAATTATATCTTGGTTGGGATCAAGTGCAAGCTACTGTTTTATTATTACAGAGAAAAGGGAAATAATCTTTAAAAATTTGGATTATTTGGATAAAATGGAGTCTATGGGAGACGGTCATTCCGTAATTCAGAGCTTTCTGGATATCGGGTTTCTGGATAAGGGATCCTATACCTGTAACATTTTACTGTAGGAGCATCCACTCATTGTTGTCTCAGTAAACCTGGAGGGTAACCCCACTGCAAAAGTTTTGTTTCATTTCATCCAATCTTTCCGTTAATATTTTATCATCAGATACTATTCATTTTACATGGACAAACAGAGACTTAGTTAGTGATTTCTTGGTCTGTATTGGATGAAATGAATCAAAATGGAGTAGAATGTTTTTATTTGTTGGTTTACGAAAAAGATTAGTGGTCAAATCTCTATCCCTCTTAATGACCAAAGTATCCAAAAAGGAAATACATTCATCATCTTGTGTAAAGTGAAATTAATGTAAGGCAAAGCAACATTCATTTCTTGATGGAAAGTATTTAGGGACCAAGAAGGGCCCATCCAGATAGTGAACACATCATCAATGTAGCAAAACCATGATACACAGTATTTTTGGAACAACTGATTGGGGTATATAAACCTCTGTTCAAAATGGTTCATAAAAATGTTCGCATAAGATGGGGCCACACTAGACCCCATTTTTGTACCCCTTTTCTCTATATAAACCGATCCTGGAAAATGAAATAATTGTTATGCAAAACCAGTTCTAAGCATTGTAATATAATGTTTTTTTGGGACCCATCCATGGTCACATCACCGGTTAACTCGATGCGGACAGTCTCCACACCCCCATCATGTGGGATGGAGGTGTAGAGGCTCTCCACAAATCACTTGTATCCCTCAAATAGGATCTATGTTCTATGACATAACAATTAATAGCCTTGTGCACATAAATTGAAAGAGGGGACAAGATTTCATGCAAGAGACAATAGGTCGCATCTGTGGATTTTCTAGACACTTATGGATTTTAGGTAACACACAGAATATAGGAGTCACAGGAAAAGGTTGTTGCAAAAATTGAGCCAGAATGTGATCAATTATTTTAAACTGTAAAGCATCATGTATTAAAGACTAAACCTTTTTCTGTATTAAAAAAAGGGGATTAACCTGCACACACTTAGGGATTGGTGTCTTGTAATTGTCGCATAACCTCTTTGATATACATCCTTTTGTCTATAATAACTACGGCTCCACCCTTATCTGCCAGCTTAATTATTAAAAGATCATTCTGTTTATTTTCTTGTAAACCTTGTATTCGTTGGCAGAGCAGTTATTAGGTACCAAATGTAGAACCCCATTTTTATATTTGACCTCTAATTCAGCAATATCCCATTTAACATGGGTCACAAAAGCATCCACAAAACCATTATGCCTTTCTGGTTTATAATTGCTAAAGGGTTTTAATCCCAGGGATTGTCCAGAAAAGATATTAATACAGGTAACCCCAGTATCAATCATGTCCATAGCAAATTGTACTTTAAGTTTCATGTCTCTGAAGAATCAATACAGTTTCAAATCTAATTGCAAAAAGTCAGGGCCAGACACCATGCCAAAAGATAAACCTTTAGCCATCACTCGCTGCTGTTCTAAGGAAAGAGGGATACTAGAAATAGTTACCACTGTATCTGTCTGCAGGGAACAACCGCCGGTCGTCCTTTCTTTCTTTTTGTGCTTTTTCCCTTCTCATTTTCTCTTCCACTTCATTCTGGAACCTCTGAATGTGGTCCATGAGTTTCTCAGTTCCCTCCGCAACAATGTCGGAGGGAAAAAAGTTCTGCATCTCCGAATCCTGTATCTCTGTGTGCTTCTTAATATCAGGTAACTCTCAGTGGAGGTGCTCCATAGTTGCCAGCATAAGGCCTAGAGAGCATTTGTTAATAATGACCTCCCATCTTTGGCAGAATTTATCACTTGCAAATAGTGTGGGGCATAGGAGTACCCTCAATCCCCGTGGTATGTGGTTCAATTTAATATATTCAGATAGAGTCCTCAGGTGTAGGTCGTATGCCACAAATTTTCTTTGAGAGTGTTCCAACTCTCTAAATTTCTGCTTATAGTCCGTAGCATTTAGAAAATCAGTGGACCCACCTACAGCCTCAGTAATTCGCTGTATGCAAAAGTCATTTTGAATGGTGGGGGTGCACAATCAAGCGTGATGCAATTAATTAGCACTCACCAAACCTTTATAGCTTTCAAGGAGATAGGTGCTCGTGTAAAGTTGTCCACTCCAACTCGCTTGGATATTAAAAAGTGAAGTCACAGCACCATCCATAGATCAATATTAAAAAGCCTTTATTGGTAACTTGGCTCAGCTCTCATGCAAAGAACAACTTTCAGGCCTTACACAGCTTTTTTTCAAGTTACTGAATTACACATGGTTATGGAAATTTATACTCACAATTTCAGCGCCACCTATGGGCACATAACCAAAACCAATTAAAGTAAATAAAAACACTAAGGATACATTAACAGATACAATGTTGCTCAATGACAAAGTGTCCATATGTTTCATGTTGGTTGCATCTATTCAGACTTAATCTTTTTGTAACATCATATCTGTAAGAAGAATACAATTGACCAAATTTAAGACACAAATTGATCTTACTGTAATTAAAAACAAGAGGAAGAATAAAAAGTATTGGAATATGGGATGTAGGTCATATTCCCAATTAAGGCCATGGGGCTACAGAGTCTCAAGGCGGCGTATCCACAAAGGTTCTTTTTTCTTGACATTTTACTGAGGTATGCTATCCACCACCTGAAACTTTAGTTGCTGAACCCCATGGCCCATCTCGGCAAAATGACATGACACAGCCTGATCCAATTTCTTCAATTTAACTGCCGATTTATGCTCAAGCATTCTCTCCAGAGAAAGGACCAGTAACATCAATTTTTTTTTTTTAAAAAAAAAAAATTTGTTAGTACACGAAAAAAAACACCAAGACAAATTATTCTTTAAAATCCCAAAGTCTTTATTAATAAATAACTTACAGAAACTCTGCTTCCTGTCCTCTACAGAAATGGCGACCATCCATGGAGTGGCGCACTATTTCTCCTCCCTGGCTCTCTGTTGCTGGATCCTTTAGCTCCCACATGAACCATGCGGCTGCTCTCTGCGCTGCTTTGCTCTCCGCTACTTCTCCTCCCTCCTGGCGAGTTCTGCACTCCCATCTTCCCCTCCTCATCTGGGTCACAGCCGCCGCATCCCCCAGCTCTTGGAAAGAAGATACAGCAGCCTGGGGCCTCCCCTCTCCCGGTCTCTCCAGCCTGACAGTGTGGGTCTGTCCCCTGACAGGAGGCAGAAATGAAAGTGGCCGGGCGGGGAGAGAGAGAGAGGGACAGTGCAGTCACAGGGAGGCTGCAATGGGAGAGCTGTGGCGGCTGCACGGACATGCACACACTCCTATTCACACAGCCGCTCAGTTACAGTCAATTCACAAATACACGGCTCTCACATACACCTTCCCCCTGGGCTCCTCTCACAGAAAATGGTGCCAGCTCGGGGCTTCTCTTCAGGCCCGCCAGCTCTCTATAAATGCCCATACACACACCCAGGTGCGTCACCACTACCGGACTCAACGTCTGACACAGGGCCCACAAAGGGATTATTTTTATTATTTACCTGACAGGGAGAGGGGAGGCCCCGGGCTGCTGTATCTTCTTTCCAAGAGCTGGGGGATGTGGCGGCTGTGACCCAGACGAGGAGGGGAAGATGGGAGTGCAGAGCTTGCTGGGAGGGAGGAGAGCAAAGCAGCACAGAGAGCAGCCGCATCGTTCATGTGGGAGCTAAATGATCCAGCAGCAGAGAGCCAGAGAGGAGAAATCGAGCACCGCACCATGGATGGTCGCCCTGTCGCCGTTTCTGTAGAGGACAGGAAGCAGAGTTTCTGTAAGTTATTTATTAATAAAGACTTTGGGATTTTAAAGTATAATTTGTCTTGGTTTTTTTCGTTGTGTACTAACGAATTTTTTTTAAAAAAAATTTTGATGTAGATATATAGCATTTCCATATATTTACAAGAGGGTGGCTTTCTCGTGTCTGGTGTATTGTGGAAGCCAACTGCTTTGTATTTCTTGTACAGGTTAGTAGCAACCATCCATCCCCACTTATACAGAAAATACCTATAGGTTAAGCCGTGTGCTTGTGCAAGAACGGTAGCACAGTGAAGAACATTAATCTACAGAAGATGCAAAATATATTTCATCAATGCATAATCCGGTAAATGAAAACCTTAAAACTGATGAGAAAGTTAAAATATCTAGCAAGGTGGTATGTTTTGTGTACCACTATAACAAACAAAACAAGCATATCGGTAAGAGGGGTCAAACATTTGAAAGATACACTAGTAGCTAGTCACCAATCAAATAATCAGTGGACTATTGCAAGGTATACAAATTAATGGCTTTCACATAACGTTTTTTTCACATTCGGCTAGTGGCAATTGCTTCAAATTATATAACTTTATTAACTGACAAACAAGTATAGTGTATGTACTCACATAGATCATAAACCTAATATTATGTGGGTAAAACATTTTTGTAATTAAAATGTATAGGTGAAGCATATGTGAGGGAATAGTACAACAAGTAGTGTAGCAGGGCACTTTGCTTGAAGCATGGAAAGTAGCCCTATTTATTTTAGTGGATGGGTTAAGAAATATAGGCAGGCACATGACGGGTGCTTGCACCCCTTTTGCATCTCTTTCATATTTTTGTAAATGACCCCTAATACATTACGTCTCTTAGGGTGTAAGATGGGTCTACAAAAAGATAGTGAGTTTGTGTATATTTCACCAGTATTAGACTGTTGAATATAAAACTCTAGGTAAATATGTGTGTTTCTGCAGCAAGCAAGGCTGTAGTTGTGTACCAGTTTAGGATTATGGGTCCCTGGAGTGAATGGAAGAGAGCAGGGTGGGCTTCCATTCCTTGCTCCATTAAGTGTTTTGCAGCTGCCTAAGCTAGAGGTAGCTAAGTAATTAGCTACAGGTGAGCTGTAGTTAAAAAGAGGTGTGGAGCAACACTTCAGAGCTTCCCCTGGATACCTCCTGGAGTGGAGGAGGATGAGGGGCCACGTGAGAAACTCCTTGAGTGAAGGAGAAGTGTGCAGTTGGGAAGAAAAAGTGATTTCCCCATGTCATAGAGTTGTTGAAAGCTCCAAAGGACTGGAGAGGAAGAGAGAAACCCTCCCAGGAGAGAGTGTCTCAAGTGTGTCCTAGAGAGGATGCTGGGGTTTGTGTCCACTAAAGGCCAATGAGGGCTAAAGGAAAACAAGAATTAACGTCTACACCAGTGAGGTTATAAATTGGGGCTATTAATGCTTATGTGAAGCGAATGTGATTCCCTATGTGAAGCAAGTGGGCTGAAGATTTGTGTTTGTGCAACATAAAAGCCAGCAAAGCAGCATTTAAATGTGAAAGGTTGTGTCAGTCTTCATTTTCTGTTCTAAAATCTGTGCCATGTCTCTGGATTTTGCTACCAGAAGCTCATGGAGTAATTTATCAAAATCCAAATACAAAAGTCCGACCAAACTAGAATCCACAATTTGACCTTATTTATTATTGAAAAAAACAATTTAGAATTCCTCAGGCTGAATGGCTGCATTACAGTTAAATTACGCACTATATAAAATCGTTACATGAAGGGCCCACATTCCCTCTTCCCACTGCTTTTGAGACGTTATGTTTGCAGCTTTTGCCCAATAAAGGGTCCTTATCTTACCTGTATGATAACATGATTCACATGTGTCTGTGTCTGGACAATAATTGTACCAAATAGCTTATACCCTGGGAAATCTATATATTCAAATATTGTCATATGTTTAAAACACAAATAAAAATATTTGAAATAAAAAAAAAAACAATTTAGTCGGATTGGGGGAAAACTGAATAAAATGGAGTGAAAATACAAATCGTACTATTTATTTTTATTATTATTATTTTCGTTTTTTTCCCGAAAAGTCAGAATTTTTCGGATTTTTGACCAAAAAGTCAGATTTTGGGGCTAATTCCAGTGCAGACCACATAACCTTCCAAATAGGATACTGCCTCTCCCATTGTCATACATACAACCTTGGCAAGTCTGAGATGGCAGATTTTCAGATTCAGACTTTTTCCATCCTCGGGGTATAATAAATCTCAAAAAAAATGTTATGTTTTCAAGTTTTTAGCATTCAGACTTTAATAAATAACTCCCTTAAACTTTCTGTTTATGTTTTTCCTCTCAAGGCCCATGAAAAATGTCCTTTTAGCCCTATCCTAAAGCTATCTGACTGCCATGATGCAAATACATTCAGTAAAGCAACATATCTAAGCTGCCCATAGGCTTATAACTTCATAAAGAAAAGGGAGCTCACAATTCCTTAGAGCTAAAGTAATACCCATTTTACATTATCATAATTAAGGCCATGCTATTCTTGGAATACTTTGTTTTAAAAGCAGATATTAGTCAATAAATCTTTTTTTCTTTTTTTTTAATAGCACAATGTTAGCTAAGGCTTTCTATCTGAGCTCAGTTAACTAAATACATATTTGTTCTTTTCATAGCTCTAGGGTAATAGCTCATTTTGTGGTACTTGATTATACCATTCCTAAAAGGCCATTATATTGTTTTAAATAGTAACCAGGATTTTACAGGATTTCTGCAGTCTGCCATTTCCTAATAGTCCGATCAAAAGCTAAAATGAGGTAAAATAAAGTTAATATTGCGTTTCATATCAGATGAAATTATTACCAACTTCAGCTTAACTCTCTTGGCAACAGCCTGTCTTGCATATGCTCACTCTCACTTAAAGGCCACTGGTTGACTGTGAATATGTTTTTGCCACTTAATTGTGCAATAATATTTTCCTTTCATATGTCACATATGGCCACATACACACTTCAACCATACTTGATTAGCATGTTACTGCAGCGGGTTATTTCTCTAGCACAAGGGCTTCTAGAGAATAACTGCTCTGGCATGATGTGCACTATTTAAAGCAGTTCTGTATTATTTCTACAACTTTCTGCACATTTTTCTCCTGACAGGTTAATTTTACTTTACTCAGCTACATCTTTATCGGTGGTCACCATGTATTAGTTTGCATCACTTCCTTTCCAACACATAGCACATTGCGTTGACTTGGGGAGAATATGAACTATTTATATAATGGCTATAATATATACTGTAATTTATGTCAATTACAGACTTTCCTTTTCTTGCAACAGCCTGATAGCTTTGCAATGTTCTCCAACCCACTTTTTTATCTTTCTTCTAGGCACCCACCTGTTCTCACTGCGGCAATCCTGCTTGCCTGCCAAACTGCACCTAGTGTTAGAACTATAGAACTGTATGCTTCACTTTAATTAAAAGGACCAAGGATCAAGGATAAAGCTGGCCATAGACGTGCAGATATATCTTAGTTGTCAGACAAACAATTGTACGGTGCAATCTCCTGATTCAGATCAAATAAAATAGTAAAAGAAAAGATCAGACAATGTTCTGCCCCTGACGGCAATCATATGAAAGTTATGTCTGACAAAAGCTGGTGACAGTTTCCCACTGATATCATCAGATTGGCAATACATTCAGAGATATCGGTAGCCAACAGAAATTTTCTAACTTGTCCGATCGACCAATCACCATCGCACAAAAAATGTCGGGACACTCTACAAACGGCCCGAAAATCATACGCAACGGAGATTCAAATGATCAAATCATTGTGTCTATGGCCATCTTAATTCTTTACAGGCTGCCATTCTGACCTGACATACACATTCTTTTTTCACTTTGAAAGGCAAATTATCCCTGGAAATATATTCCAGGGATAATTTGCTAGAATTGAAGGACAAATATCCATAACCTTGTTTCAACCACGGTCCTGCCTATTTTTGTTATTGATTGTTTATGAGTTTTACCTGGCTGACTTGCCTATGGCTTTGTTCTGCATTTTATCTTTTACTCTTTTGAGATTCTTTGATTATTCCCTAAATTCTTCTGACTTTATTCAGAATGCTTTTCTTGCAACAGAGTGCAAGTCAGGGCCTTTATACAAATATTTCTCTGATCTTGGTGGAGCTCTACAACTCATGCTTCTGTTATTTTGATCATTTGTGCAGTCAGCCCAAATGAACAAAACAATAAAACAGTGGCCATAGACGTGTATGGCCCCCTCATACAGTATCTGTCCATTCATCATTGATTTGACAATCAAGGCAAACCACTTGATCATTCTAAATGTTCTTTTGCAAGTAAAATGATGTATCTAAAATCATTCATCACCTTAGATATAACAAGCAGATGGGTACTTGACATGTGTATATAAATTAAATCATGTTTTTTATTTTCATGTCAGTGTGTTGAGATCATTGTTGATATGTTGGAGGAATGACGTTACCCTGTTGTTTGGCATTCATCCTTACATCCTGTACATTCTACTTGTCTCCAATGTGAGGAAGGACTATGTTTTATCTTTGCTTTTTCCCTACACAATAGACAAAATAATAAAAGTAAACAACACAATATTCCATTCTTTGTTTTGTCTATAAAGTTAGCTCAACATGGTGCCAAATATTAAGCAATCTGCAGAATAAAATATTTGCCATGTGCTGTATGTTCAAGTAACAGTGGCAAAACACTTTGTTAACAAACAGGATGCAAAGCAATAAATTAATCAGCCTTAACAAATTAAGCTTTTATCAATGTTTCATAATATACCCTTCACTTTTGTTTTACATCTATAATAAAAAATATTTTTCAAATGTGCTTGTCATAATTTTTCAGCTCCAGGCCTAATAGGCTATTAATGCAGCACTGAATATACAACATTTGACCCTGTATTACATTTATTATTGCTATTACTTTTTTAAACTGACATTTTGTGGTTTATAGGATTTCTTTTTTATTGTTTCTGTATAGGCAAAGTTATATTTTGTAGGTTTCTGCTACATATTATTTTTCTAGATGATTAAATTTGACCGACAGTTTACAGATATCCGACCTTCCTTTCTTATCTTTTATAATAAAATCTTCATTAATATTTAGAGCTTTCTATTTGATGCAGTGCCGTGTGGAAAAACTCTTGTTCGCACATAGCCACTGTAAAGGTTACAATCTAATTTTTTTTTGTTCTGTTTTATTTATAAAAAATGAATCTTTAGAGAATCTTTATAGTTTCCTCTACTCTAAACATACCTGCAGTCCAAAGACAAATCATAGACGCTTCACTGCAGTTTCCCATGCTAAATTGCCCCTTTGATTACAGCCATGGGTTTTAATGCCAGCTAAAAGCTAAGTTAAACCTACTCTAATAAGCCAGCCACCATTTTTAAATGTACCTTGTAGTTTGTGATTAATAAACTGAGACATTTCTCATACTTTGTGTATTATTTGAAATATGTCCGGATATATGTGTAATATACTGATGTAATAATGTGTATGTGTTTAAACATCTCTAAAAGACTAGGACTACAAGATGCTGTTCAGTATCTGCAGTGGTCATAATGTAACCATTACCTCTATTTAGAAGCAAGAAGATGCACTACACAGAAGTGCTAACTGAGACAGGGAGAAATGGATAATCAAGTGTAATTGATTTTCAAGGTCCTAGCCGGTTTTATCTATGAATGGATATATGTTAAGATATGGGCAGTATACTAATGTACTCTGTATTCTGTAAAAACTCACTAGTTCAGCCATACATTACGCATTACCTCTAGTTAGGAGCAAATGGATGCACAGACTTGAGAAAGGGAGAGACTACCAAGGTCTCATCTGCAGGTTCTATTACGGTAAATACTACAAAGTAATTTAGGCAACTGTCATATGCAATTACTGAGTGCAAATAGTCTATATCCATGTAACTGAACAAAGCCAATAACCTTTAATAGGGCATTCAATAAAAAATGTTTAGCTCACACTCTTTTGAATGCCTTACATGGATCTTATGATTGCGCATTGCTTGCCTTTTATAGATGATCTGAAAAATTGCTGGTAGTGATGAGTGCTTCACCAAAATATTCACGAAACAGTGGAAAATTAGCAAAATGACAAAATTTTGATGAACTCTATTGGAGTCAATGAAAAGGCAAAATTACATTGTGGTTACGGCATTTTTAGACCTGTAATAGCAATGTTCTTTATAGAAAAAAGGCTCCCATCTTTTCTTCTAATTTATTTAACACAGCATCCAGATAGATGGGGGATGGCTCAGATCCTATTGACTGACGTAAGGCAAGGGTCACATAAAAAAGCTATCTGTGTTTTAACCATTTTTTTTGGCAACATTTAAGTATGGGTGCACATTTTTTTTCTCTGTTGGTGAAACTACAAATTTTGTTGTGAAATTCAGTGCAATAAAGTTTGCTCGTCCTTTATTTCTTTGTAATTTTTCTTGATATCATGTAGTCAATCCCTATCCGTCTACTGTATGTTTTGTGACACAGCAGCTGTGAAAACTGGGAAGGTACTGTACATTTTCACAGAATGCTCTATGAGACAGAGAAAATATGAAATATAACAGAGGGTTTATTAACTGTGGATGGAAAAGCCAATACAGATGTTAGGATTGATAAGGATCGTCAATAGCAGGTTTCTGAGGTTTTCAGCCTGCTAGTGGATCAGTCAGTGTTGGTGTCAAAAGAATAAGCTTTGTTTTTTTTGTATTGAAATTTTAATTGAAAAGTGCCTGTTTGTTGAAAATACTACTGATTATCCAATTTATATTGGTCATTGATCGTTGTGTTTTGTCTTGAACAAGGTATTACAACTTCTGTGATTTGAGTGAAATCACAGTTCGTAGGTTATGGTTATTTTTTGGAATGTCAGCAGTTTATTTACCCTTATTTTGCATTTGAATGTCAATCATCAAGAGTTACCATCATCCATCTGAAACCAAAGTTGGAAATAATGTAACATGCTTTCAACTCTATTTGCCTCCATTATCAGAAAGAAAATGATAATGTTAGAATGGAGAATAATAATTTCGGTAATGGATACATTTAAAAGCCTTAATAACCAGTGTGCTTGCTGCTCTCACATTTCAGTTTACGCTTGTCCTTTCATTACAGAAGGCCATGGCACAGGCAGGCAAATGCATCTTCTCAAATTAAATCATGCTGTGCCAAGTGCCATTTTTTAATTTTATACTGTAGTGTCCAACACATTTATATTAGTTCATATCTCACCTAAATATTCATTTACGTCTGGGGAAGGAACCACAGAATATAATATTATAAAATGACCCTCTGGATCACCATAAAACCTTGGCATCTAAGCAACAGATCTGCGTTTAGGTTAGCAATTTTCAAATAATGTTCTAAAATTGTGCCCGAGAATGTAACAAATTCTATATCGTCTTACTTCTTTCACTTGTCATGACAAGGACTCAGTGAATCCAATGTCTCTTGACAGAATAAAATGTTTAAAAATGCCTAATGAGCTTTAACTGAATATTAAAAGGAATTGGAGAGTGTAGCAATCTGCCTGATGCAGTGTCTAATGATTATCTTCATCATAATTAGGGATGTAGCGAACCGCCGATAATGTGTTCGCGAACGCCGTTCGCGAACACCGGCAAAAAATGCGAACAGTTCGCGAACAGTTCGCGAACTTCGAACATCCGAAAATCGTTCGATTCGAACGATCGAAGGATTTTAATCGTTCGATCGAATGATTTTCGTTCGAATCGAACGAAAATCTTTCGATTTTAGCGATCGAATGGTCGAATGGTCGAACGATTTTGACGTGAACGCCTATTGGCGAACGTCGCGCGACGTTCGCGAACTTGCGGCGGACGCGAACAGCCGATGTTCGCGCAAACAAGTTCGCCGCAGAACAGTCCGCGACATCCCTAATCATAATATCTGTTGTTTATTTATATCTCTGAAATCTACCTCTTTAGAAAATATTCCTAAGGATGCTCATTCACTTTCCATAAGTACATCAAGGCTACCTACAGTAACTTTTGATCAGCACATGCTATATCCTGACTTTTGGAACCCTTGAGGGCATGCACTGCTTTTTTAAATCACTTAGATCTGTGATTGATAATATACTTGTGCATTTCCAAAACACTTTATTTAGGCAAACAGACAGAAGGACACTGTATTGGATCTAGTGATCTCTAACAACCAAGAACAAATTACAAATGTAACTGGAAAAAAGTATTTAAACATCAGGATAATAGTGGCCAACTGGAACATGGATCATTTTACACTGTATCTCATTTAGGGGCAGATTTATTAAGGGTGAATAGTAAATTAGAATTAAACATTTTTAATTTTTTTTTGGTCAAAACTCTCAAATTAAAATTTTGAATTATCCAAACTTAGCTCGAATTTTAATTTAAATTCGAATTTTTGAGATTTATCAAACCTATACCCTGGGAATAATTAAATTAGACTAAAACCTGCTGATTTCGTGTATAAGTCAATGACAGAGCTCTGGGGACCCATTTGAAGATGTTAAAGTGATACTGTCATGTGAGAAAAAAAATCAAAATGAATCAGTTAATAGTGCTGCTCCAGCAGAATTCTGCACTGAAATCCATTTCTCAAAAGAGCAAACAGATTTTATTATATTCAATTTTGAAATCTGACATGGGGCTAGACATATTGTCAATTTCCCAGCTGCCCCAAGTCATGTGACTTGTGCTCTGATAAACTTCAATCACTCTTTACTGCTGTACTACAAGTTGGAGTGATGTCACCCCCTCCCTTTCCCCCCCCCCCCCAGCAGCCAAACAAAAGAACAATGGGAAGGTAACCAGATAGCAGCTCCCTAACACAAGATAACAGCTGCCTGGTAGATCTAAGAACAACACTCAATAGTAAAAACCCATGTCTCACTGAAACACATTCAGTTACATTGAGAAGGAAAAACAGCAGCCTGCCAGAAAGCATTTCTCTCCTAAAGTGCAGGCACAAGTCACATGACATGGGGCAGCTGGGAAATTGACAAAATCTCTAGCCCCATGTCAGATTTCAAAATTGAATATAAAAAAAATCTGTTTGTTCTTTTGAGAAATGGATTTCAGTGCAAAATTCTGCTGGAGTAGCACTATTAACTGATGTGTTTAGAAAAAAACATGTTTTCCGATGACAGGATCCCTTTAATAGCCTTCTTGACATTCGAGTTTTTTTCAGAGAAAAAACTCGATTGAGTTTATTCGAATACGATTTTGGGTAATATTAGTTTGAGTTTTAGATATTATATTTTTTTATTAAATAACATCCCATTTGAATTTCGAGTATATTTGACTTTATTAGAAATTGGACCTTTGATAAATGGGCCTCTTAATGTTTGTTGCAAAAAAAAAAAACATTTCAGGCTAGCAAACTCGCACCCTATAAACATTACTTTAGCTGTTAGATTGAGGCAGAAAGTTTTCAAATTAAAATCACAGAACATGCAAGCTTGTCAATTAAAATAATGAATAATTACTGTTCTCAATGTATTTCATTAAAGAAAAATGTAAAAGCATTAAGGACCTCCCCACTTGGCTTAACTCAGAAGTTGGGAAGTTAATAGGCATGAAGAAGCATGTTACAAACAAATACTGAAACAAATACAGTAAAGCAGCAATCGGGAAAGTAAAAATAAAAAATGAGAAACTGGTTGCACCCAAGCAATGAATCCCAAAAGTTTTTTTTAAAAATATATCAGTAGTAAAAAGTGAAAAAAATGTATATACTTTGATCACAGGGACCAGCTTGATATACAGTAGGTGCTCACAGCTCAGCTCAAACTAGTTGTGAGTAGCTGATGAGTGATCTGGAATTTAAATGTTTAGGCAAAATTAATGTTAACAAGGATCTGGGTCTTGATGTAATACACTTTTGGGAACTTAGTTTAATTTTAGCCAGACCACTTTTTTTCTGATTTTCTCATCTCAGACTTCCATTTAAATTATATGGTACAAATGGACTGGAGAATAGCTAATGTAATTCCAGTATTTAAAAAAAACAGTTTAAAACAGGGTAAAAATATAGGCTGTGCAAAAAAAATCAATATAGTTAGCCAAAAGTGTATTTTATAAAGGCTGGAGTGTATGATTGTCTAATATAATAGCAGAACACAATTTCCTCCTTTGCTCTCTAACCTGGTAATCAGTCAGCAACTAGAAGGGGACAAATGGGACTTAATTGTTCAGTTAGTTTGCTTTTGACCCCAACCTGTGTGCTCAGAATTAAACCATCAACCTGGCAAATACAGGACTCTAGGACTGACAGCTATTGTGGTCAAGAAGTTTGAATGTTTGCAAGATATCACATTCAAGAGAATGGCTTTATACATAGTAATCAGGATGGTTTTATGGAGGAGAGATAATGTCAGAAAAATGTAATATATTTCTATGATGCTATAAGTAGGAACTTGGACCATCAGGGTTGCAGTAGACGTGGTCTCAAAGATATCAGAAGGAAAGCAACTAAGCTTATAATGGGTATGATGTTTTAGTTATAAGGAAAGGTTGGCTAAGTTGGCATTGCATGTGCTGCTGTACTGGAAAGGAGGCACTTAAAGTGATAAGGACACTAAAAAAATGGTCTGCAAGATACTAATGTACATTAAGGGGTTATTTACTAAAATCCGAAACTTTCTCACGATTTTCTTAAAACCACTTTGATCTGTGCACATTTTTACCGTATTGATCAATAAATTTACACAAAAAATTCTGGTTATCAATACATTTACTAAATTCCGTGCAGTATTCCTATTCCTCATACCTGGAAGCAGTGTGGGAGTGTGTCCCTAAAACACATACAATTAAAAATACGTGGCTACAGGTGGAACAGAGAGGGTAAGCAGTAGTTGTTGAAAATTTCTATGGAGTCTGCAACTATTCAGTACCGTTGCAGAGAATTCTCCCCAATTACCCTCCCTTTCAATCAATTTACGACACCCAACGCAGATCATGATATCTTCCAAATGTAAATGGGACATCTGCCATTGATTTGTACATGACCTGAGCAGGTTTGAGATGGAGTACTTTTTTTCTTCATCTGGGTTTAATAAATCACAAAAAAATTAGTTTTTCTTTTCCTCCAAATAAATGGTGTTTTCCCTTTTGAAAATTTGAACAGAAAAAATCCGACTTTAATAAATAACCCCCTAAAAGTTAACTATGTTGTGTTGATTGTATTTCAATGAGAGGTCTGTTTTTGTAAGTGTTACTTGAAGTTTCTAACATGACTGCATGACTATCCCTTCTCAACCTGTCATAGTTTCTAATGCTAATGGATTACTTCTGTTGCACATGTTAAAATGAGTGTGAGGGTAGGGCAAGAGAGAATTAATTAGATTTATTGCAGGTAGCTGAAAGACAACAGGAACAGTCCTACACATGGGAACTGGTGCATCATGCAAAAGTTCCTAAATCAGTTAAACAAATACTGTACTTCTATACAAGTAATTCAGTATACAGGTAATACCTCCCAACTGTCCAGTTTCCTGCAGGGCAGTGACGATTTTGACAGCTCAGCCCACATCCTGGGTTTCTAACTGAAATGTATTGAGTTTCTCTATGATCTCCTGCACTGGTGCCAGAAAAAGATACTACGCTTCTCAAACAATTAAAACAAGAAGCTTTTTTGGCATAGAGCCCAGAACACTGTTAAACTGCACTTCAATAGATTTGTAACAATTTAAGATAAGCATAGAAACAATTGTAATAATTTAAAATGAGCAAGTCTCTTGGGGAAACTGTGACTCAAAGCTTAAAGGGCAATTTCACCTTCATTAGCAAAACTGTTATGACACAAAAAACACGGCCCTAAAATTTACAGAAATTTTTCATACTTTCATAATCTGCCAAATTTTATAAAATGGACATGGTAATTAGGGGATATGACCATAAAATGGGCATGGTTGAAAAATGTTGCCACGCATAGCGGTGCTAATGTTTGTCATTTTTTTTACATTTTTCAGATATTGGAAGGTATGGTGATATAACATAATACTGTACTAGTAATACTATTTTGTCAATACATATAATAAATAGCAATCATACAAATATAGTAGGATGGCTTTTATAAAATAGTAAACTTTTTATCTTGCAACATAAAGGATATGTGTCCAGTATTAACTACTGTGCAACAGTGCACTGATTCTGCAACTGTAACTGTCTGTCTGCTGTAGCTCACTGCGGGCTGTATGTTCTAAAGACAGTGTAAAACTAGTTTGCAGTGGCATATCAACAGTTTTCAATATGTTTGTAAACTATTATGCTATGGATTACTATCTGAAAGACAACAGGACCATGCTCTTAATTCTGTATATTGCAACTGGTGCATCATGTAAAAATGCCTAACTCAGCAATGAACATTGGTAACCTCTGCAGTAGCAGAGCAGGAAGTGTTCCTGGAAAATAGTCTTTTCTATTGCACAAATATAGCACCCCACTCATAGAAGAACATGGTGGGATCAGATAGGGAATGTAAAAGCATTGGGCAAATTTATAACTAGCATACAAAGGCAATGTTATAATTGACAGTGTCTGTATCTCTTTAAGACGGGATGTAAATACTTTGTACAGAAATAAAAGATGTCCATAGAATAAACTCTCATCAGCAGGTCCAACCAATGGACCCAAGGGCATCAGTTCATATTAGAAGAAAGTAGGTTAAATTCTAGGATGTAGAAATGGTTTTTTTACGTCTTCCCATACTATACTGGCACATTATATTATTTCAAAGAAAGGTATAAATGTCTTCATAAAATGGGAAAATACAAAGTTGAAATCAACTCTTTAGTACATAATTGATCCAATAAAATTGCAAATCACGGGCACAAGGAATTCCTGTATCCTGTTTATACCCTGAGTTAAGTACTAGGTTGTAAAGCACCTTGCATCTCTGGGCACTCTTTCCTTTGTCCTCAAATGTCCAACACCGACTGTATGCAGGACTAACAGTAGTGTAGAGACAGGTCTGCCCTGGCTGAATATGAGCCTGGTTTGCAACTTGGCTCATTTAAAAATATACATACAGCTTTTCACTTCAGATTCAAACATTTTGCCTGTGACTTAATAAATATTTTAACTAGTTCTTCTTAATTTTAGGCTACATATAGTACCACACAATCTGCACTGCATTCTGATGAGTCAATGAGTAGGAGGTTTTAAGACAGATATTCCTCAACTCGGAGCATACTGTGCCTCTGTTTTATTTTTTGAAGTTATCAGTAAGAGGAGAATCCAGAAACGTGAGTTAAAGTTTCTGTAATGGCAATGCCATCTTGTAACAGTGCAGCAGTATCTACAAATCATAAGCTCCCACATTAACAAGGGGGACTGAGTAGGAAATAAGGCAGCTCATATTCATAAACATAGATACTGTTAGGGATGTCGCGGACTGTTCGCCCGCGAACTAATTCGCGCGAACATCGGGTGTTCGCGTCCGCCGAATGTTCGCGAACGTCGCGCGACGTTCGCCAATTTGGGTTCGCCTTAGCTGGCGCTTATTTTTGCCCTCTCACCCCAGACCAGCAGATACATGGCAGCCAATCAGGAAGCTCTCCCTCTTGGACCACCCCCACACCCCCTGGACCACTCCCCTTCCATATATAAACTGAAGCCCTGCAGCGTTTTTTCATTCTGCCTGTGTGTGCTTGGAAGAGCTAGTGTAGGGAGAGAGCTGTTAGTGATTTGAGGGACAGTTGATAGTAACTTTGCTGGCTAGTAATCTACTTGATACTGCTCTGTATTGTAGGGACAGAACTCTGCAGGGATTTGAGGGACATTTTAGGTTAGGTAGCTTTGCTGGCTAGTAATCTACCTTCTACTGCAGTGCTCTGTATGTAGCTTCTGTGGGCACTGCTGCTGAACTCTCATCTGCTGACTGCTGCCTGTAACCCAATAGTCCTTGTAAGGACTGCTTTTATTTTCTTTTTTGTTTTTTTACTTTGCTACTATAAGAGCCCAGTGCTATTAGTCTAGCTGTGTTGGGGAGTGGGACTGGTGTGCTGCTCCTAGTAGTTCAGCACCAACCAGATTATTTTTTTTTTTTTAATATACATATACCGTATATACTCGAGTATAAGCCGAGTTTTTCAGCATCCAAAATGTGCTGAAAAAGTCTACCTCGGCTTATACTCGGGTCAGCGGGCAGTAGCCGAGATTGCAGTCACTTTTAATCATTCCTATACCAACAGTTCACTTGGGGAGAGACTGCAATATCCCACAATGCCCTCTGTTGGTTTTATGAAAGAATAACAGTGCGCCCTCTGTTGGTTATATCAAAGAATAACAGTGACTGCAATATCACACAGCGCCATCTGTTGGTTGTATCAAAGAATAACAGTGACTGCAATATCATACAGCGCCATCTGTTGGTTATATCAAAGAATAACAGTGACTGCAATATCACACAGCGCCATCTGTTGGTTGTATCAAAGAATAACAGTGACTGCAATATCACACAGCGCCATCTGTTGGTTGTATCAAAGAATAACAGTGACTGTAATATCACACAGCGCCATCTGTTGGTTGTATCAAAGAATAACAGTGACTGCAATATCACACAGCGCCATCTGTTGGTTGTATCAAAGAATAACAGTTACTGCAATATCACACAGCGCCATCTGTTGGTTGTATCAAAGAATAACAGTGACTGCAATATCACACAGCGCCATCTGTTGGTTATATCAAAGAATAACAGTAACTGCAATATCACACAGCACCATCTGTTGGTTGTATCAAAAAATAACAGTGACTGCAATATCACACAGCGCCATCTGTTGTTATATCAAAGAATAACAGTAACTGCAATATCATACAGCGCCATCTGTTGGTTGAATAAAGGATTAACAGTGATAGCAATATCACACAGCGCCATCTGTTGGTTATACGAAAGATCAGTGATGGTTTTATGACACACAGCACTCTCTGCACAATTCTCTGTCACCATCAACTTTGCAAAGAAGTCCGGTCGATCGCTGGGGGAGTCTCTTTGGCGGAAGGTGCGCTGCTGGGAGACAGGGCTGTAGTTGTGTCTAGGCTTATACTAGAGTCAATAAGTTTTCCCAGTTTTCGTAGGTAAAATTAGGTACCTCGGCTTATACTCGGATCGGCTTATACTCGAGTATATACGGTACATATTTTTTTATTTTACTTATCTTACTGTTCTTTAACGTGTCCAGTGCTGTTTGCTGTTCTTCATAGTAGTGCACCAATAGTAGTGCACTTGCAGGCATTATTTGCCCAGTGTGTTCTTCAAACAACTGCCACCTAGCTGTGTGAGCTTGTTCACATTCTGTCTAAATATCAATAATAATACCGTCTCCAGAAACACCACCTGAGTGACGTTTTTCAAGCAGCAATAATATATTCCGTATCCACTGCTGTAGTGTATACGTTGACCTTGCAGGCATTGTTTCAATTTGTTTGCCCAGTGTGTTCTTCATTTTCAAACAACTGCCAGCTAGCTGTGTGAGCTTTTTCACATTCCGTGTCCAGAAGCATCACCTGAGTGACGTAGTGTGATTTCTGCCCTTTACAGCACAAAACGCAGCGCTGTGTCAACATGTGTCCAGGTCGTTGCACCCTTTAAACAACTTTAAAATCATTTTGCTGGCCAGAAATGTCTTTTCTAGCTTTTAAAATTCGCCTTCCCATTGAAGTCTATGGGGTTCGCGACGTTCGCGAACCGTTCGCATTTTTGCCCGGAAGTTCGCGAACATGTTCGCGAACATTTTTTCCGACGTTGGCTACATCCCTAGATACTGTATCTCTGCATGCATACTGTTTGTCTTTTTTGGATTGAGGAGGCTTAAGAAGATGAGACACCCATGGATTTATTTATGAAACAGTCTAGTAAAATATGTCTCTTGCTGAAATATTTACATTTCTAATTAATAACTATTAGAAACCATTAGAGGATTTTATATCCTCCAGAGGTGTGTTATGTGTATCATGTTTTAATCAACAAAAGAAGGGAGGCATAAATAATTGAAGTATTGGTGCTAAAAGGGTCATCAATAGCCCTTGCAGTTGCCAGAGGCTCTTTCATGAAATGCCTCTTATCATTTCACTGTCAGCCTTGAAGGCCTAAAAGCTTACTCTGACCAGAAATAATCTGCATCTCCGAGGAATCTATCACTAAGGTACATATTCCATCTCACTGATTAGTGAAGAGATTATGACAGCTGTTCCCCAATATGCATGAACATGTCACAATCTATTAGAGAATGATTTTGCTTGCTGAGCTGTTGAAGTAAAATATGTTTTTGAATGGTGTGTCAGAATTGTAAATCATTAAGAACTTATTTACACTGGGCAGTAAAAAAAATGTTTTCAGTCTTCTATGTCCCCTCAATCATTTTCATATTAATACTGTAAAATAATATCTTTAAATGAGAACTGAAATTGACTTCCAATCCTTAATAACCCCTTATAGTATCCCCCAGTGACATGGCATCCTACTTACAATCCATATTTTTTTTATCTGACCCTAAGAGTTCATTTTAAAATTATCATATCATCATGTAGACAAAGACTATTTGTAATTGGTCTTTATTTTTTAGACTTCCCGGTATTTCATTTATTTAACCTTTTGTTCAGCAATTTCCAGTTTGGAATTTAAAACTTATCTGGTTGCTAAGAACAGACTTGAAGATAAATTGGAGAGTTTCTGAATAGAAAGATAAATGTCAAAAATATTAGAAGCAATACAAATCTAGCCACAGAATTATTCTGATCTTTGGATGCCTTGACCACTGACTTCAAATACCAAAAATACCATCATTTAAAAAATTAGTCAGTAAGGCAGAATAGAAAGGAAAATAGGTTAAAAATCATAGAAGTAAAGAAAGGGAATACGAGCAACAACTTGTCTCACAATATACTGTAGTTGACTCCTTTATAAAAAAACATAAAATGTAAAATTTAGGGGGTTATTTATTAAGGTCCGTCTTCGAACTTTTAAAGGGTTTCATTCAATAATCTGAAGATTTTGTGGTTTCGGGCATCAAATCCAGAAACGTTGCAGGTTTCAGAGACAAATACGAAAAATTTGTACTATTTGGATTTTTTTACGATTGTATTAAGTCTTTTCCCGCACAACAAATTTTTGTGAAAATAGGGAGGGGGGGAATCTGTGCGGATTTGGTCTGAGTGGTCTTCAGAAAATATTGAGAAAATTTCGGATTTTGATAAATAGACCCCTTAAGTAAAAGGTGGACTGTCACTTTAAAGACTAATGTAGCACCTCCCAGTGCCGGGCCAGCCTGGGCAGAAGTCCTAGGCAGCCCAACTGGTTGGAGCGCCCCAGCAGCCCACACGCAGAAAATCTGGTGTGCACGGAAAAACGTGTGCACGCGCATGCGCAAAAGAATCTGTTGCGGTGCGAAAGTGACAGCGCGCATGTGCAAACTGACACACGCCGGCCAGAGAGGGGACCAGACTAGGGGTAGGAGAGGCAGAAGGTGCGTGCCTGGCGCCCCTCCAGCTTTGCGACCTTGGCACGTGCCTACTCTGCCTACCCCTAGTTCCGGCCCTGGCACCTCCTTTTATACAATATACTGTACAGTATGTGTATCCATCATAAGACATCAGTATATAATGATTTCAGAGTTCATAAATGGTGAAAAACTTTTTTTTTTCAGGGTTGTGCTTTTCTCAGCTATCTGATTTACATTCTACTTTGTAATAACCAGGGGCATATTTATATAGGCACCATATATCTATGTTTCTATCTATATAGTACTAGATCAAGTTTTTTTAAAAGAAAAATTACAGACTTTCCCCAGCCACCATCTGAGTCTTGACTTGAAGTGAGGGGGTATAGTGCTCAATGTGGCTTGGCAACTGCAGAAGTTACGTCATGCACAGCAACACCCATAGCATCGCTTCTGCAACTTGTTGGCACACACGGGTCCTTTTTCTAGGATGGCAGCAGACCTACATACAGCACTACAATACCCCTTTCTACTAAAACTGTCCTACATTAGGGATAATCCTTAATGCCAACTTTGTTGTTATAAACATGTAGTGAGGTTGCTTGGGTACTCAAACAATGCCTATCAGTAAATTGTAATTGTAGCATCAATTGGAGCATGCTGCACTCATGATCAGCATAGTAAGGATTGCTGAGGTCATCTTTTTTAATGATGTTACCCTGTACTAATATATATTTTGACACAGAGGATAGTATTTTGGTACCCTGTTATAATTATTCAAGAAGGCTTCCAAATTCTGTAATTAATTAAGTGAACAACAATAAATATAACACCCATGTGTACAAAATGTATATGAAACTAGAAAGTGTTCTCATATTATTCCAGAACAGTGGCAAAATGTACAAAATGTAACCTACAAAACAAGTTTTTTCCATGTATTCTTTCTTTTTCAGCTTGTACTTTTGTGCACAGACAAGGGAATGCTTTACTACCCTTAATATTACAACTTTTTTGTGCCTCTATATGAGTGACACACACTATTTGCTGTCAAAGAATTATGAGCCTCTTGATAACAACAATTCAATTTCCTTATCCACATATCTTGTAGACATAACACATAACATGGCTAATAAATCCCTTTGCTCCATCCTCTAAGTGAAAATATAAATTGAAAATAAATGTAGAATACTATGAAGCCATACGCATTTAAATAGCCTTAAAATATGCTGAAGGATCTTGTGTGTACCTTTGTAATTAATGTATAATTAATTTTCCAGGGAAGGCTTACAGGAAGAATAAAACGACAGCTAATAAACTAGGAGCTAAAATGTGAAACCATCCAACCTACATCATCTATATATTCATTCCATGACAAGATAGGAACTAGGATTTTGAAAGGCCTGCAGTACAAAAGTCACTTTATTGAGCCATAGGTCTGGAGATGTATTAACTTTGATTGTGTATTGGACTGTAATATGATGGCCAATTTGCTGTTCTTAAAAAGGCACCAGAAATTAAACCTTTTTTTTTTTTTACATCTATCATAAAATTGTATTTGCCTGCTATTTATAATTTTTCCATAAAACTATTTGCCCAATGCTTTTACGTTACCTATTTGATCCCCCTACTGTTCAGCAGTAGTCAGTTAACATTAGAAGCTATAACTGGCATGGGGACGTTTGTTGTGCGTATGATATTGTGTTCCACAAGATGCAGAAAGGTTTACACTCCTGGTGTGCAAATATAATTGTTTACATGGTGTTTTTTTAGATTATTTAAAACTATAAAATATATACTACATAGACATTATATTACAATATTAGCAGGAAACTTAAAACCTATAGTAAATGTCTAACTAAGCTAAATGTGTAACTAAACATGTTGTTAGAATCTTATAAATGTGTCTTAAATTAAGGCTAAGCAGAAAAAGGGTCTTGTTAACTATTTATTATACTTGTTTATTATACTGTATTTAGTCTCCATGGCCTTTAATTTCCCTGCAGGACTTTAGAAACATTTTGAAGCTTAGTGAGGTTTTCACAAACAATCAGTAAATGTCCTACAGTGCAATGTCCTTCTAAAGGGGATCTAAACCCACAATTGAGCACAAACTTGCTCTTCTGCAATTTTGTTAATTTGTGACCACATTCTGCACATTTTTTCATGGTATCTGTTGGAGACTTCCAACAACATTTGTCAATGATCTGATATGGACCAAATACTAAATGGAGGCATGTCTGATCACTGACTGGGCTTGAGATTTTGTAGGACTTTCAACACAGCTTAACATCTACAGCTAGCCAAGGGCATGTAGTGGCACAGTCAACCCTCTTCTGGCACGGAAACTCTGAATAAAATATGTTTAGCCGTTGAAAACTCATAATAGCTCAGACAATACTAGATATCTAAAATAATTCAAATTGCAAAAGTGCTCAGAAGGGCATTCTAAGTAAATTTACATGAATTTACTGTTTTAATTTACCTTTCCATTTTAAAAACCCTCTCTGATTTCGGTTTGAGGGATCAAATACAGCATATTTTTTTTCGACAGATGTGGCTAGTAAGTTGTTTTTAATGTTTCAGATCATTTTTTTTCTTAACTACATGTATTGTTTTCTTGTTCTGCTGTTTATCTGGAAAATGTATTATTACAGTAGTATTCCAAAATATAAAAATGGAACAAATATTTATCATTTGTGTGTATATTTGGAACCTGTAAGTTAGTTTCTCCCCATAGCGAATATTTCAGATCAGTAATAGCATACTAACTCCAACCCTCTTTCTAGACTAGATACAATTCTCTATTTATAGAAAGTGCACTTGCATTTACTTGAAAAAAAAAATTATAGTGATAATGCAATTGCAGGACACCCCAGAAGAAATTACTTGACCTGCCCCCAACCCCATTACTTTCCTTGAGACCTTTGCCAATGATTCTGAAGGAGGGCTGTATTTTGTTATGCCAATGCCATTAATCCACTGTAACTAATGGCACAAGGAATTCAGTAAGAATGTTTTAAAAAATAATATAATCATATCAGATTTTACTTCTCAGATATGCCTCTCTTTAATGCTGTTTTGAAACAATTTAAAACAATGTAACTTTTCATATTATGCAGAATGATTGTTTCTGCTAATGTCTGGATATTATCTATTGCTTTTCTGTACATAAGCAACAGTAGTCTAACCACAATGCTAAATACATTTGTTTTATTGTACAGAGCATCATATGTAGCTCTCTAAAAACAAGAATTTTATAGAAAAGAAATACATTCAGACTGCAATCCTGTTTAAAAAATCAATGCAATGAATACATTCTTGACATTTTTGTGCTTCAGTCTTTAGTTACATCATGTAATATGATGCTTAAAATATCTATTGTGTGCTTGTTAAAGGAAAACTATACCCCCCAAACAATGTAGGTCTCTATTAGAAGATACTGAGTAAAACAGCTCATGTGTAAAAGCCTGCTTCATGTAAATGAACCATTATCATAATAATATACTTTTTTAGTAGTATGTGCCGTTGGTTAATCATAAATAGAAAATTGTCATTTTAAAAAATAAGGGCCGCCCCCTGAGATCGTAAGATTCACTGTGCACACATACAAACCACATGTAAGGTCACATGGGCCAATTAACAGACAGAGTTCTGCCTTTTGCTTTCTCACTTCTTCCTGTTTCAGTTAGTGTTGTAGTATTTCTGGTCAGGTGATCTCTGAGGCAGCACAGATAGAGTCATGAAATGGTGGTTCAAGGCAAGAGATGTAAAAGGGCAATATTTACTTAAATATATATTCCAGTTTGGTAAGATTCTTTAATATGTCATTCAATTTGATATAAACTATCTGTTGCTTAAGTATTCATTTTGGGGGTATAGTTTTCCTTTAAGGGGCTTACTATTTACCTGTAACATTTTATTATGTAAATGATGGATGAATATGGCAACCATATGCAGCAGTGATGGGCAAATTCATTCGCCAGACGAATACATTTTTTGAGAATTTTGCGGTAAATTCACAAATTTTGAGGTGAAGCGAAACGGGACAAATTCACTACAGCCTATATAAAAAAATTGCTAAAAGAGAAAAGTGGGAATAAGGTGACTATGCAATATAGTTATATTATAGTGTCCTATAATATATGAGTGCTTCTGTATTAAATAGCCATTACCCAGTAGTGATGGGCTAATTTATTATCGTGAATTACCGCGATTCTCCGCCGGCAAATAAATTTGCGAAACTGCCACGGAAATTTGCCGGCGTCCAAAAACAAGACGCTGGCTGCGTTTCGTGAATTTCATTGGAAATTCTTGAATTTTATGGCGAAGCGAAAGGAACAAATTCGCCCATCACTATTACCCAGTCATAGTACTCTAGGTTTTGTTATATAAAATTATATAAAAATTTAAGATGGCTATATGACAAATCATCCATTACTCTGATCAATTAAAAACCACTGAACGCATAGTAAAGAATAAATCTGTACTCTTTGACCTCCTAATTTGTTCAATGTCAGATGATATAATAATCGTATGTCTTTTCTCGATACCTATTCACAGGTTAGTGCCTATTTATAAATCTACCCCAAAAAAGGCATAAAATATAAATCAGTTACAAAGATCAAAATTGATGTGTTTAGAAGGGTAATGTCAGGTCTGTACACAAACAAATGATGCCGCTTTACCTGGCATAATCAGTTGAAGTCAACTGGTCAAATTCAGTCAGCAAAGAATTTCTGATGAAATTTTGTTATAAATAATGGAATTCAATCTAGTTATTTTTTAGTATTTTACATTTATCTATACATTTCACATTGTTTTAAATATGCATGTTATTACATGGATTGAGCATCTTAAAGTGGCGATGTTGGGTGTATTTCAGAACTTTTTTTTTTAACACATCTTTTTAAATATGCCTCATAATGTATTGTTGAATAATATAAACAGACAGTGTGTTTTGTTGAACTAATTATTCACAGCCAATATCCCTCTATGTCTATTATATGTACAATATACTATTTCTATCTTCTTTACAAGCCGGAGGGGATTTATAGTGGATGGCAGATATGTATCCCCGGTTTTTAGGTTCTGAGCCATCCATTTAAGAATGTTCCCTTTAAGAAACACCAGAGGGTTAAGCAGCCAGAAGGTGAGCTGGACAGCCAAGGGGTGTTTAAGGGAGTCAGCAGCAGGTGTGCAGTGTGTGAGAGAAGGAGCTGCACAGGAGGGCTGGGCTGTATTGTTGGAACGGCTGTACTTTCAGACACCTGGGGGGGGCCTGATAGCCAGGTGGATATTTTCCTGGTGTTTTCCCCACAGACCAAGCCTGGATAGTACCTTGGGGGGGTACTGAAAACTTAAAAACGCTGAAGTAAGCTATTTTGTTTATTGCTGGACTTTATGTTGCTGAATGAAGCTGTTTTCTTTCTGTTACATTTTGACTGCTGCTGGAAGCTCTTTGTGTTCAAAATAAACAGACTGTTTTTCTTTTCACCTTGGAATGGCCTGCATTTATGCTAACAATCCCGCTGTGATCCCCCAAACTTCACACTTCATTTATACTTGTAAAGTTTATGCTAGTTCCAACAGACTGTGTTCATCACAGAGAAAGGGACACAATTCATTAGTCATTTGTTCATTTTTGTTTCATTTGATGCTAAATGTAAATCATAAAGATTAGCATTTCAACTGACAAGTTCTCAGAAGAGAATCTGAAGTTCAGCTACAGAGGTTGAAAATCCCAGTTTTACCATGCACTCAGTTTTAAGCAATGTCTGAAAATAATCAAATTAAAATCACTCTATTACTATCAGAAATACTCTATTACTGATGACATGGAAAAAGTAACATACTGTATATAGAGATGGGCGAATTTGCGGCAAACAAATTTGCGAAACTCCTACGAAAATTTGCCCCCGAAAACTCACCTGCGTCCAATAGGTTGCTCGCGTCAAAATCGACGTGCGTCAACACTATTTGGACGCCCATTGACGGCATCAAAATTGACGCAATCGACTTTTCGGATGCACGTCCAAAATTGACGCAGGCATCTATTTAAGACTTTCACACATTTTTAAAAAAAATTTCGCTGTTTCGTGTATTCCGCTGGAAATTCGCAAATTTTCAGCAAAGCGAAACAGGAGAAATTCACACATCACTAACTGTATATAATTCAAATTCTAGCTTCAATGAAATGCATTATCTACATTGACTCCCATCTACAATAGCCATGGAAATTAGGCTTAATGATACAAAGCCACACCTCCTACAACTTGCCTGAGATCCTACTGCACAAGCAATGCACATTTTTAGTGAGTATTGTGACTACAGAGGATGCTGTCCCTGAACTCTGGACCACCTTGTTCCTCCATCCCCCCCAATCACAGGGTCTTCGTCCTCTATAGTTACACCACTGTTTAGCAACCAATCAGCTATTAGCATTTTTTTCAGTCACATGGAGGTAGAACAATAAAATAAAATGCCAATGTTTTTAGGGTATACTACCCAAGTCCTTCCTGACCCCAATGTTGATCGGAAACATTTGCTTGATCAAGCATTTGACATTAATTTAACATGAATGATACCATGCAGACTAGCATTTATACTATATAGCCTTACCAAAACCACAATATAACAGTGCATGCATGAAAACATCCACATTCGGTTATTAATAAATAATAAGAGAACCTAAAGAAGAGAAACTACTGACATTTAACAAAATATGCAAAAAAAAGGGGATGGGGTGGAATGTCTACCTGCTCAGAAGATAAGGAAGTGAACAGCTTCTTCCCCTGACATCACATCCCTCTCTTTCACCACTCTCAGCCCAGCTTTCCCCTACCATAACTTATTCCTTCTCACCAGTACAACTACATCTGATTCTGACAATCTTTAAACATAAACCAGTGTAATCTGGCTGCTGGTCATTCGTATCCCTTGTCATGCAGCCCCTGCGTTTATAGCTCCAGGGCTTTCTTAATAAATCAAAGTCAAAGATAATAGAGTGTCTATTTATTTTAATGCTTGCCTTATTCATAATTAGGTTAAATAAAAGTGACCCCAATGCACAACTCTGAGTTACACACAAACAATGAGGATCATTAACAGATGCTTTCATGATCCTTCAGCCAGTTCTCAACTATCAGTATACATAGTTTTGCTAATTTTTTGGCAAAGCAAAATGGGACAGATTCGCTTATCATAAAAAAAAGATGTAGGTGAAAGTGCAGGAGTGCATTTGGAGATATGTACCCTCCATCGTGTCCATTTTAAAACACCCTAAAATGTTTTCTTCAGGTAAATATGGATCTGCCTTCTAAGAAATCAAACAGGCTTACTTTTTTTCCTATAGAGGTTGATTATTAAGAAGTAAAAATCTTTGCACAAATGCTGTTACGTAAGATGTTCTTTGGTGATGTATATGGTTATGATGCTTGTAATAGAATTGTTTGAAAGCTAATTAATTCTAATTATATTGATTTATGCTTTTAAGTTCAGACTTCTAAATTGATCCTAGATATGCTTTGCAGAAAAATACAGAAAATGTACTTTTGTTGCATGAGTCAATGTTTTAATTCAGAAACATGGCACATTTATTTTTTTTTTTTTATTTTGCGTTGTTAAACATTTTGATAAATGACCTACCATTTTTTCCTACCTGTTTTGAGTGGGTCGTATATGAAAGCAATAACCCTGCTCTAAATCAGAGCCATAAGTGTTTCCACAAAATGAACCCAGGGAAAGTGTAAAGTAGAAAATGTCTTGCAATCATTACATGCAAATTACCTAGCTGAGCAAACATCTGAATCTAATCTTCAGTTTTTGCACAGTTTTCTATATATAGCACATAATTCCCATTTGACCATTGAAATATTACATTTATCTAGGCTTATCTAACACCATAGCTGCCTTACTCCTTGATAAATAAAGTAAAATAACTTGCCGACACTGCACTGTTAATGTTTTTTCTTTCACTATAAAAATAGTTTCAACGGCCAAGTTGAAAAATTATCACCTTAAATATCTACTTGCCAAGCATTGCAATTAATTTCTGATTCCCCACAGTATATTATACATGATTATTCTTTGGAATGCAAATAAAAACAAATTATGCATTATTTATCCTTCAGGATTATGCACAGTGTATCTAAAAGGAGGGTTCATTGTGGGCTACATCAAATCAATACCTTACATACTCTTTAAATGCTCTTAGATAAAGCAGATGCACTACAAGATATATATATATATATATATATATATATATATATATATATATATATATATATATATATATATATATATATATATATATACATATATAATAAAAATGTGTATAGACTTCTATCTTATAGCACCTACAGATTTGTTTTGAAAACACAGACAAATCTCAGTATGAATTACATTGTATTTACCAACTAAAATAATTTTGTGGCAATGTTTTTAAAAGTCATGCATAGCTGCTGGTACATGACCTAATTAGATTTGGGATATCACACATACTGAGTAGCATAGAGTCCCGAGATTGCTAAATCACCCTGCTGGATATTGCATTTTTCTAAAGCTGGTCTCAAACCGTTTGACAATTTCTGATTAAAATGTATGATCATCAGTCCATATTTTGGCTCCACTAACAAATAAAAGCAAATCAGCTGATTGAACTCTGGCGGGATAACATAAGAGTTAATCAGACAAAAGACGACACTAGATTGATTGATAACCCCCAGAGGCACAGCCAGGGTGGACTGGTGAAGGTTAACCCTCCTCCCACTAGTGTCAGGACCCATTACTCATATGTCAATTTCACTCCCTTGAGTATTAAACACGGAAATCTCACTATTATGGAATAAGGCTCATGGTTAATTATGGAACCTATAGCAACTGAATTGAACAAGAGAATAGTGCATCTACTGTACAGGTAAGGTTTTGCATTGATGAGCAAAATGAATATATTTAACTGGTTTTTTAACTCCCTCTATTTTAGTATAAAAAGTTGTTGATAAAATAATTACTATCTAGTTTATACATAGATATTTATCCTGAGGGACAATGACTTCTACACCCTAAATCATTTTAAATAATTACAATTTAAATTGAAAGCCATGAGGATAAGGGGCCACTTTTCATCTTATGGTAAATAAAATAATTACAATTTATACTGTAAACTCTGCAAGGGAAAGGACTTTTCCTCCTAATGTTAAATGCTATATTGGTTCCCATTCCTCCCTATACTGTCAGTTGTTGCTTCCATTGTCAATACTGATGCATCCAGTGTACTATACCAAAAAAGTTATATATAAAATTATATATATATATATATATATATTGTAAAAAGATGCCGGCACTCACAAAAAAAGTACTCACAAATTCCTGGGTGCAATCCACTGGTATCAATTAACACAATGTGTAGAGGGATGCAGTCACACTCACAGGTCTTATACTGTAGAAAACAATTTATTTGGTGACAAACTAATGTTTTGGCTGTGTCCACAGCCTTTCTCAAAGAAAACATCAGTTTGTGCCACCAAATAAATTTTTTTCTACAGTTACGACTACATCTCTCTATACATCTTATGTAAATGTAAAATATAAAATGCTGTTTGACTTCAAACAACACTTTGCAAGACTAGTAGATACATGTGGTTCCTCATGCTCAGAATCAGACATATTTACTTTACTGTGCTTGATAAATTACCATTTATGTGGTGGTGAGTTTACATACTGAACAGAATATTTTGGAACACAATTTACTAAACCATTTATTAAAATAGACAGCTCAAAAGATGAGTGTAGGTATTGGATCTATTATACAGAATGCTTGGGACCTGGGGTTTCCTGGATTAGGAATTGTTCAGTTACAGTATTGTTTTGCCACCAATATCGATTCATGCAGTTTAGTTACTATTCTGTACCTATTTCAAATTGTCTTACAACAGCATTGTATATTAATGCAATATGTAGTCACATTTGTAGCAATGTTACCATTGCTTTACAAAATATTTTTAACATTTTTAAACCAGATTATATATTTTTAAATTAAGAAATGACAAAGGTATAGATCACATGTTCTTTATGGATTTGAAAGAGAAACCCTGTAACAAGTAGAAGTGCATGGAATGGTTTTAAAACGCCATATTAACAGACAATTAATGCTGTATGTTTATGGATTCAAATTTCAACAACAAATGTATCTGCTGTGTCTTGATAACATTAATTTTAAGTAGTTAAATTATACTTTCAGAGTACCAAAACAAAGACAACAAAACAGTTCTAAAGTAAATAAAATAAGTAATTTTATATGTTTTGTGTATTCCACCAGAGTTAATTTAAAATAATCTTCTTAAAGGAGCAGTTCAATTAATAGAGCTTTTACTGACCATTCTTGTTGATTAATCATGAACAATGTATGGTTTGTGTTAGTATGTGAGCTAAACAGTAAAACTGAAGCTACTTCATGTTTGAACCTTGTGATTAAATTACCACAGATAATCTACCTGCACAGTGAAATCTTGATAAAAAAAACAAAATCACAACAGGGGGTTTAAGGAGGATGTTGCATACTAGAAATAATGTGTTCTATCATGGAAAATTCTTGGCATGGATCAGATTGTGTGAGAAACACTCACCCTGGTGGTCTAGTGGGCCAGCGGGGATGCCCGCGTCGCGCATCTCCTTTATTTATAGGCGCATTGGCGCTGGTGTGATGACATCAGAGCGCAATGGCGCCAAATTTAAACATATTTAAAGGGATTTCAGGTCTGTGTTGGTTGCCCGTTGTTAGGTACATCTTAGGAGAGTTCGTGGGTGCTATCCTGAGTATTTCTGTGTTCTGATTCCTGTTTTGACCCTGCCTGCCTGACTATTCCTGATTTCTGTGATCCCGACCTCTGCCTGGTAACCGACTATTCTGACATCTGTATTCCGACCCGTGCCTGTCTCGACCATTCTTGATTGATCTCCTGGCTTTGACCTCTGCCTGTTTGACTCTGCTTGTTTTCTGCCTGCACCGAACTGGCCTGGTTTTGACTATGCTTTCTGTCTGCTCCTTGAACTGTGACCTTCTGCCCAAAAGACTTTGCTAATGATCATGCCCCTCTGCTCATCCAGAGTCCCTTTGTCACTTAACCCCACTGTGTGACCTGGCAGAAGAAGAGCTGCTTTGGTAGTATTATAATTTAACTCACCTCTGAAGATTTCTGATCTAATTTTAGGGAGATCTTTATGACATTGCTTTAACACCATGAACCCAAAAGTAAACAGTGTCAAATGTGAAACAAACATAAAATTGTATCCAATCATAGTCAATCCTGTGTAGTGCAAAATGATATACAAAGCAACATAGCAAACTATTATATTGCTACTATTGTTACTATCGGGGCTGTGATTAAAAACAGCCTAATTGCATATATTTTTGCATACTGTAATAATCCTTTTTCTGACTAGGAATAATAACTATTGTACAAATATTTGTACAAAGTTGAAAAGCCACCATACCACTTCAAGGTAAACCCCATATGGTGGTCCCTAACTTGTTTATCTCAGGTCATAGTATAAAAAGACTTACTTCTCTGCATAATAGCATTACCTGTATTCAGTGTGTGTTTAACATTAGTTTCAGTCTGAAGGCTGAATCCTCCCCCGCAAGTAAGTGGTTTTTAAGAGAGAGAGAGATTGCCCAAACCAATGCCCATATTTAAAGCATAGGACCACCATTAGTTTAAAGGGGTGTGTATGGGGTGCTATTACAAAAAAACACATCTCTCTCTCTTAAAAGCCTTTTACTGGCGGGGGGAGGATTCAGCCTTCAGATTGAAACCAATGTTCAAAACACACTGAATACAGGAAATGCTATTATGCAGAGAAGTATCTCTTTTTATACTATGACCTGAGATAAACAAATTAGGGACCGCCATATGGGGTTTACCTTGACGTGATATGGTGGCTTTTCAACTTTATGATCATAACTTTGTAAATAAAAACCCCTGTTTTGTAAACACATGCACTTGCATTTATACTGAATTACTTATGAGACAGGGGACCAGGGAAGTTCCATTATACCTAAATATATTTTAATTTAGCCTTTAGAGTGCTTCCACAACCCCCCTGAAATTTGTATACCATAATAGATGATCACAACAGAAGTTTTTTTTAAGCTTGAGGGTGCCAAAAGTTAGGCACTCTCAAGTGACTGTATTTACTTACCTGACACCCGGGCCGGTGCTCCTATCAGCAGAAAACTGCAACAGCCTGGGTTTCCTCCAGCGAGCACTACAGAGTGATCCTCTCCCTGATTCCTCTTTCTTCTCGAGGCTGTGCATGTGCAGTAGAGTGAAAAGTTGAACTTTAACAAAAAAGCCGGGTTATTTCATTCGACTACGCATCCGTCTGCCCCAGGAAATTTGAGGAATGAAGAAGACTTTTGCGTCAAGGTGCTCACTGGCAGAAGCCCTGTTCAGTGCAGTTTTCTGCTGATAGAAGCATTGGGAACACTGCACATTCTATTCCAAATTAACACATGAAGAAAAAATTTATCAAATGTGTGTTATTCCTTTACAGAAAGTAAAGAAAAAGGAATATTAGGCTGTTCCAAAAATAGCAGTGTTTACAAATGCAAACATTCACTGTATAAACTGAACATTTTTTTAAGATTTTGTTTTCCTTTGAATCACTGATGTAATCTTTAGTTGTATAATCAGTGTTTCTGAGAACTGCTGCACATCGGTGTTGCATGGAATCAACCAACTTCTGGCACCTGTTACATTCCACAGTTCCTTTGCATTCCTTGGTTTTGCCTCAGAAACAGCATTTTTTTTTTATGTCACCCCACAAGCACTGGATTAAGGTCCGGAGTTTAGGCTGGCCATTTCATTACACCAAGATGTTGCTTGTTAACTGGTGTGTTCGGGGTTGTTGTCTTGTTGAAACACCCAATTCAAGGGCATTCATTCTTTCTTCTTCGGCATAAAGCAACATGACCTCCTCAAGTATTTTGATGTATTGTAACTAATCCATGTTCCCTGATATGCGATAAATAGGCCCAATGCCATAGTATGAGAAACATCCCCATATCATAATGCTTGCATCACCATGCTTCACTAAAACAATTTTGCTTTCATCAGTCAGCAAAATGGTGCACCATTTCTCTTTAGGCCAGTCATTGTGTTCTTAGGCAAATTGTAACCTCTTCAGCACATGTCTTTTTTTCCAACAATGGGACTTTGTGGGGGCTTCATGCCAGTAGCTTGTCTTGAATTAAGCATCTGCTAATTGCAACTTTACTCACAAGTAATGTTAGACCTTCTGTGATCTTCCTGGAGCTGATCATTGGCTGAGTCTTTGCCATTTTGGCTATTCTTCTATCCATTCAAATAGTAGTTTTCCATTTTCTTCCACATCTTTCAGGTTTTGGTTGACATTTTAAAGCATTTGAGATCATTTTATCTGAGCAGCCTATCATTTTCTACACTTCTTTATATGTTTTCCCCTCTCCAATAAACTTTTTAAGCAAAGCACACTGTTCTTCTGAACAATATCTGAAACAAGCAATTTTACTCAGATCTTTAGAGAGAAATGCATGCACAACATTTGCTGCCTTCCTTCTTTAAATAGGGGCCATACTTGACACCTGTTTTTTCACAGAATGAATGACGTCACTAATTGAACAACACACTGCTATTATTTGGAACAAGCTATTATTATTTTGAACAAGCCTCAATTAATGATTCAATTACACAGAATCAGCAGCATACGTGTCATGATTGTTGGGTCTGTTGGTTTGGTATTACTGTACTACACATACTATTAAATTATTTGCCATGTAGCAATATAACTTCTTCCAAAAACAGTGATTGATCAGGCTAGTGGTGTTGGACTGCTATTATTCTGAACACAACTGTATATGTGTGCCTTTGGTTGGTTTGTGTGAATCTTATGGTCCAGGGGGCTGCCTTTAGGGTAGGACTACATGGCTGACTTCGATGCGTTTCCGTCGGATCCGACTCTGGGCAACAAAATGCACGTCAAGTCGGATGCGACAGAAACAAGGTAAGTAATATAAAGTCAGATGGTGTCGCAACGGTGATCCGACGCAACACGACTTGTTGGATGCAGCTTGCAGCAATTGCATCCGACAGTCATGTCGAGTCGGATCACTGTTGCGACACCATCCGACTTTATATTACTTGCCTTGTTCCTGTCGCATCCGTCTTGACGCATCAGTTTTGTCGCCGGCGTCGGATCTGACGGAAACTCATCAAAGTCGGCCATGTAGTCCTGCCCTTAGAACTTAAAAGCACAATTTTATATTTAGGATTACCCAATGGCAAATACTACAAAAAATTTGTTTTTTATAAATATAATTTATTTAGATTAAGTTGGGTTTTACATATTAGCTGTTTTATGGAATGCAATTTTTATAGAAACCCTCAGGTATAGTTTTCCTTTAAAAGGAAATAGCTTTATATATTGCAATAGATGACTGCACCTGGAGGTAGGTGTTTGATTCCACCAGATAAACAGATTTGTTACCTTGACCATATAACAAAAATTGGTTGCTCTCAAACTGTATTCCCCCTTCTGTGAAATTGATTAGATCGGGCTAATAATTGCCACCGCTCACCCTGTAACTTGGTGGCCTGGGTGCAGATGCCCCGGACCTTTTGCTTATTCAATGTATATTCACAGGCATTCAATATATACAGGTCACTCACCTCTTGAAGTCCCTGGTCCGGGTGCAGCGCCCCGAACCCGCAGCTTTGGGAGACACGACAGTCAGTAAAATCCAATATTGCGCGCACTTTCACGGATCAGCAGATGATGGTGGTGACACGTGAAACGCATTAGGTGATTTGCTGGGGAAATAAAGATTTATTACCTAACAATAAAATATTTTAAAAAAACAAAAAAACTTTCCTTATTTAGTTCCAGAACACCTTTAGTACATAAGAGACAAAATGGCGGAGATTTATTTAGCTTTCTGTACGACAATTGCTGCTGTTTTGAGGCAGCAAATGTTTTATTGCATGTTTTATTGCTGTAATCATTCTGAAATTAAATTTGGATGCAATTTACCTACATTTTTCTGAATTGCTGATTCAGTATTTTAGAATAAATTGTTTACTCGATTCTTCTAGCTATTTATATGAAAATATCCCTACATTTTGCTATTGGTAAAAGAATAGTGTTTGCTATCATTCCCAGTCATCCAATGTAATATGTAACATTTTTTTATTTTTCTTGCTACTCTCCATTCATAATGACAATTGAGGGCAAACAGTTTCATCCTTCTGTCAATGTCATTTTTCTATGCTGTAATGGGGAGAAGGAAATTTGTCCTCAAGGATTAAATGTTGCTATTTCTTACAATAGTAGAAATGGCATAATAGTTGAACTGTGAGCACAACGGTAAAGTTACTGTATATCCAAAAGCCAAAAAAAAAAGATTGTCTTCCTAAATGGACCTTGCAGGTTGCTACTTAACTGTACAATTTTAATTACAATCCATGTGGAGAATAAATTTTTTAATTGCAAAGACTTTTCGGGAAGTGTATAACAACTGTGGTTTATTCATAGTCGCAAATACTGTATCTGGGATTTTTGGTATGCGCCAAAAGTAATACACGGCATACAACATAATTTTACATTTTTCAAAGTCCACCAATTGACTCCAAATAGTTTCTAGGAGATCCCCCATAGGCTAAAACAACAATTCGGCAGGTATCGATGGCGAATGGTTGAAGTCGAATTTTTCAACAGACAGTGCATTCGATATTCAAATTTTCTAATTTTTTTCAAATTCAAATCAAAATGCACGTCAAGTCGGATGCGACAGAAACAAGGTAAGTAATATAAAGTCAGATGGTGTCGCAACGGTGATCCGACGCAACACGACTTGTTGGATGCAGCTTGCAGCAATTGCATCCAACAGTCATGTCGAGTCGGATCACTGTTGCGACACCATCCGACTTTATATTACTTGCCTTGTTCCTGTCGCATCCGTCTTGACGCATCAGTTTTGTCGCCGGCGTCGGATCTGACGGAAACTCATCAAAGTCGGCCATGTAGTCCTGCCCTTAGAACTTAAAAGCACAATTTTATATTTAGGATTACCCAATGGCAAATACTACAAAAAATTTGTTTTTTATAAATATAATTTATTTAGATTAAGTTGGGTTTTACATATTAGCTGTTTTATGGAATGCATTTTTTATAGAAACCCTCAGGTATAGTTTTCCTTTAAAAGGAAATAGCTTTATATATTGCAATAGATGACTGCACCTGGAGGTAGGTGTTTGATTCCACCAGATAAACAGATTTGTTACCTTGACCATATAACAAAAATTGGTTGCTCTCAAACTGTATTCCCCCTTCTGTGAAATTGATTAGATCGGGCTAATAATTGCCACCGCTCACCCTGTAACTTGGTGGCCTGGGTGCAGATGCCCCGGACCTTTTGCTTATTCAATGTATATTCACAGGCATTCAATATATACAGGTCACTCACCTCTTGAAGTCCCTGGTCCGGGTGCAGCGCCCCGAACCCGCAGCTTTGGGAGACACGACAGTCAGTAAAATCCAATATTGCGCGCACTTTCACGGATCAGCAGATGATGGTGGTGACACGTGAAACGCATTAGGTGATTTGCTGGGGAAATAAAGATTTATTACCTAACAATAAAATATTTTAAAAAAACAAAAAAACTTTCCTTATTTAGTTCCAGAACACCTTTAGTACATAAGAGACAAAATGGCGGAGATTTATTTAGCTTTCTGTACGACAATTGCTGCTGTTTTGAGGCAGCAAATGTTTTATTGCATGTTTTATTGCTGTAATCATTCTGAAATTAAATTTGGATGCAATTTACCTACATTTTTCTGAATTGCTGATTCAGTATTTTAGAATAAATTGTTTACTCGATTCTTCTAGCTATTTATATGAAAATATCCCTACATTTTGCTATTGGTAAAAGAATAGTGTTTGCTATCATTCCCAGTCATCCAATGTAATATGTAACATTTTTTTATTTTTCTTGCTACTCTCCATTCATAATGACAATTGAGGGCAAACAGTTTCATCCTTCTGTCAATGTCATTTTTCTATGCTGTAATGGGGAGAAGGAAATTTGTCCTCAAGGATTAAATGTTGCTATTTCTTACAATAGTAGAAATGGCATAATAGTTGAACTGTGAGCACAACGGTAAAGTTACTGTATATCCAAAAGCCAAAAAAAAAAGATTGTCTTCCTAAATGGACCTTGCAGGTTGCTACTTAACTGTACAATTTTAATTACAATCCATGTGGAGAATAAATTTTTTAATTGCAAAGACTTTTCGGGAAGTGTATAACAACTGTGGTTTATTCATAGTCGCAAATACTGTATCTGGGATTTTTGGTATGCGCCAAAAGTAATACACGGCATACAACATAATTTTACATTTTTCAAAGTCCACCAATTGACTCCAAATAGTTTCTAGGAGATCCCCCATAGGCTAAAACAACAATTCGGCAGGTATCGATGGCGAATGGTTGAAGTCGAATTTTTCAACAGACAGTGCATTCGATATTCAAATTTTCTAATTTTTTTCAAATTCAAATCAAAATTGGACTATTCCCTAGTCGAAGTACACAAAAAATAGCTCAACATTTTAATTATTTTCATTCGAAAATTCCCCTCGACCTTTGATAAATCTGCCCCTAAATGTTGGTAAAATATATTCACATTATCTCTCTGCTTCTTGATAGAGTTCTTTTATGCCAAATGTAGTATATGAGCATCAGTGGACTTAGACATTGGAGTTTGCCTATACTAAATAGTGCAGATATTTAGATTATCAATCTGTTTAAATTTAGAGTCCCAAATTTGTGTTAATTCCACTCCAACTGCATCTCTGGCTCTCCTCAACCGTCAAATGAACTCCAACTCCAAAATAGTATGCTTTTGGCCAGCTCCAAACAAAGAACCATGTGAGAAACAAGATAAAAAGTATTGACCAGGGCAGTGTCAAGGCATATAGCTGATGCAAGTTTTTAATATGTGTCCCTCAGTATCAGTCCTGCAATGCATTTGAGCAAATTGTAGTACACTAAATGCTGTTTGCCAACAGTGTTTTTTTTTTTTTAAAAGGTTTTTATTTTCATTTTACAATAAACAAGAAAGAAAGGAAAGGAAGAAAGAGGGAAAGAAAGAAGGAAAGAGAATGCACAGTGTTTAACATAGTACATACTGTATAAAGAGGTAGCTGCTCTATAAACGTATGCTCATCTTGTTACAAACAGAGTAGAGACGGGCTAGCCAAAAAACAAATGAGTGTGATCACAGAAGCATCACTAATCTTCAACTAAGTGAATATCAAGCCAGGGGGCCCACACCTTCTGGAATTTCGCAGGGGAGCCTCGAGATTCATAAGTTATTCTAATCGAGGGGAGCACTGAATTAACAAGGTTGATCCAACGATCCAAGGTGGGATGCTTGTCACCCATCCATGTCATCACAATCACTTTTTTGGCATAAAAGAGTAAAGTCCTGGCCAGAGATCTAGATTTATTCAGCGGGAGGAGGTCATCTATAAGACTCAATAAGCACACTTCCGGATGCCAACAGTGTTTTTAATTTTTTTTGCAATATCATGAATGTAGATCTGTCCTTCAGTTGAAGAATAGTTTTTTTTTTAAACATTAACAAATAGTGATGGGCAAAATTGTCCCAATTTTGCAGCGAAATTTGAGAATTTGCCGGGAACTTCATGAAATGGGCAAAAAACGCAGAGATTCATGCCTGGTGAATAAATTCACCCATCACTGTTAACGAACAAATTAATATATTATATTTTGTAGTTCAGTACCAGGATAGCACTAATATTTTGATTTTGTCTGGCTGCTCCAAATGCTTTGTGTCTTTATTGTGACTTTGCTACTCCTTCTATCAGCAGAGTCTGTAGAGCGATAAAGACAGATAAATTGCTTATAGATACAGCAGAGAAGCTTGGGGGGGTATGTAGGAAGCTGGTAACAATTCAAGTCTTCAAAGCTGTGCTGGGATTTATGTGTTCTTAACAAAATTCATGCTGACTGCTACAAAATGGGGTGCGTGGATAAAACCAAAATGTTAAAATACTGTTATTTACAATGGGAGAAGTTTGTTTCTCCTTTGCCTTTCCACGCAAAACAAAATCTATATTGAAAAACTAAATGGAAAAAATATGTAACTTTGAATCATGTTTTATCAAGTTAAGGTTTTGTTTATCTTAATAAACTGCATTGATACCAAATGTTTACAGGATTATAAAACCACATTCTTTAAGATGCCATGTGCTGTAAAAAGAAGTGGTATTAATGGAGAAAACCACTAGGTCTTATATACAGTACTAGTTTCATCTTGGCACAATATTTGAAATATTTACTTCTTGGCCACAGTATGTAATCCACTACACTACACTTACATAAAAATATACTGAGGTCAGAAAGAAGCAGAGGAAGCAAATCAATAATATGCCTTCCTCCTATGCGCCTTAAAGTACATCCCTTTACAACCTCAATAAACACTTACTACTTATTTTCAAGCCGCTAGACAAATTCCAGTTTTTATGACTTATCCTTTTCTAGGCAGTCATAGAGTAATTAAATGTACTTTACTATTTGATTAAAGCAGACACGGGTTGTTCTTCTACCATCATCTATCCCATCGCAAAATCTACAATGCAACACCAGCAGAAAATAAACTCGTAAAACAAAATTTGCTGAAAGAAAAGGGCAACACATATAAAATATAGGGATTGTGCTCAATTTACACCACTGTCATCCCCCAAAATAAATCTATATTTGTACCTCAAGAGAGGTGTGATAATTGCATACAATGTATCCAGAATAGCAGAGTAATTTGTGATGGAGCTCTATTACAATTTCTATTTTTTTTCTACTGATAATAAAGTACATTTTGTGGAATGCACATTTCTCAATTTTATTACATATACTACAATTCATATATAAGGGCAGCAATCTGAATATATTTTCTAAATCAATTATTTAAAGAGCTGGAAAGATCATACAGTAGCAAGGAGACATTCAGCCTGGGGCATTAAAGCTGTTGTCACGCTTTCTTTTCCAGCGGTTTCTTACAGCTTTTAGTTGTTAGGCATACCAGCTGAAAATAGTTAGAGGGCCAGAAGCTAATGTTAAGATTGGTCACACACCCATCTCACACTAAGGGGCACATTTACTAATGGTCGAATATCGAGGGTTAATTAACCCTCGATATTCGACCGTCAAAGTAAAATCCTTCGACTTTGAGTATCGAAGTTGAAGGATTTACCGCTATTCGTTCGTTCAAACGATCGTAGGAAAAATCATTCAATCTAACTATTCGAAGGATTTTAATCCATCGATCGATTTTCCTTCTATCAGAAATTTGTTAGCCCATTGGCTAACATTGATGCTAGGTAGGTTTTAAGTGGCGAAGTAATTGGTCAAAGTTTTTTTAAAGAGACAGTACTTCGACTATCGAATGGTTGAATAGTCAAACGATTTTTAGTTAGAATCGTTCGATTCGAAGTCATGGTCGAAGTTCGAAGTAGCCAAAAAAAAACATTCGAAATTCGAAGTATTTTTTATTCTATTCCTTCACTCGAGCTAAGTAAATGTGCCCCTTAATCAATAGTTTGTGCTTTATCAAATAGAATTATAAGGGGTACAAATGAATTTATAGCAGGTGGAAAATCTGATTTCAGATTTTAACAATGACCTGATGGTGCAGCCCTGCCACTATAGTAAACATGGACCTGCTGGGTCTTCACGATGGCGCTTAATTCTCTTTAAAGTCAATTATGTGGAAGTAGTGGCAGCTAGGCTACTCACAAAATATTTTCAGTTAAGTAATGAAATCATAACCTACTGGTATAATTTATGCATGATTATTTGCTTTGACATTGAGATCATCAAAGAGAAACTGTTTCTTGTACAATTTTCCACAAAATTCTCCCCCACAATTGATCAAGTGAAGTTGAAATTTGCGAACTGAACTTTGTAGCATTTATCATAGAATTGCCTTTTAGCTGTTTGACACATATGAAGAAAATACAAGGGATTAGCCATATCAAGTGTTCAGATTGAAATTCTGGCAGGTCATTTTTTGCATGTTCATCCACCACTGCCACTGGATCCCAAACCTTAAACTCAGTTTAAAGTGCTGCATGATGTAAGGTGACATTTGTTCAAAGATAATCATCAGTTTTGCTGATTGTGATCAAATGTAAATGTGTAAATTAAGGCTCAGATTCAGTTCAGTATTCTCTTACATCATTTGCTGAGGACATCCTGTCTCTAAAATAGTTTTTTTATTATTTCAGGTCCGTTTAGTTTCATTTCTTATTATCTGCCATTTTTCTTTTTATCTGCAGCCTGTACACTATACAGCTGTTATGTTCATCATAAAAGTCACTGTTCTCAACTGGAGCAGCTGCATAAAAATAGCATACCTAGTAGCTATGGGGGCTGAGGAAGACATGTATAAAATGTTTGTTCAAGAAACACAGGCAATCTCTTCCGAGCAGGTTTACTGGTTATTTTCATGCAATTCTTCTTGGCTATATCATTACAAACTGAGCTCCAAAGAATACTGATATAAATCCTCGTTTTATGACTCACTTCTACATAAATAAACCTTTATAGTAAAAAAAAAAAAAAATGCAAGTAATAGAAAACCCATGCATCTGCTATATAAATATATTGCATGTAAATTATTAAAAGTTACCAAATTTTTGACTGCCATCACAGTCTTTCTAATGTCTCGTTCCCCCTGTTTTCGTGCTTCTCTGGCAAAAATCTATTGTGCACATAAGCAGATGCATTTAGTTGTGCCAACAGAGTGGGGCTCATTTAAAGTCAACGCTAATTTTGCACACAACAACCTCACACAGTGGCAGTGCAAACTTTATAAATGACCCAGAGTGTATTTCTGTGCATGCATGGTGCCGTTACTTCCAGTCGGTGGTACACTGTGTGTGCCACAATGACCCCTATAACCCCTATAAGTTGATGCCTCTGTGTGTAGCTTGGTAGATCTAATTACTTGGCAACATCAATAAATATGCCATGGTAATGTGTTTATCTTTTTAGCTGGAATTAATTTTATTGTTGGAATAAAAGATTTCATAAACCTTAGTGCTCCTGCACTTGAACCTAGCCCTTAAACAATATGCCTACCTGTATTAAGCACTCTGAATTGGTGGGAACGTTAACATTAAAGTTATACAGAAGACTCGCCCTTTTTCATTTATTAATATTACTTAAGGTAAACCTGCTTTTTCCCTTTCAGTAATTGCTACCATAACTGCAATGCACTGCATTAATGGCACATGATTCTGAGAAGATATCTGATGATTTATCTGAAGAGCAGTTCATTCTGTTAATAGATATGTCTGGCTCTAGTGTTATAGATAAGTTAGTGCTGTTGGTCAGGAAATCAATGCGCACCTGTCTTATATCAACATAGTGATTACTCATTAGGGAACAGACAGTGAATCTTTTTATTCTATGTTAAACCCTGGGTTCTTGATCTGTAATCTTTAACATTACTTTTTCTACACTGTAATTGACAATTATAGTTCCAGGGTGAAGTCAAAGGGAGTAGAATATGCTAAAAAGATGTTGCTTTAATTTTATATAAGTGAATGTACTTACAGAGGCAGCATAATAAGTGGAATAAAAATAACCTTAATACAAAATGAATAAAGGTTAATGAAAGCTGATGCAAATTACAACACTGGATTGGGTTACTCATAACAATACTTTAAGGTTTAATTGTTGATTTAGACATAATGGGTACAAATGTAATTTCAAATTATATCATTGCCAAGCATAGCCATTTATTTAAGCTAAAGCTATGTTCCAGTTGTTATCATTTATTGCCAGCAAGCAAGAAAAAATTTGTGAAATGTTAACAGTCTCTGTTTATATTGGCATAACCTCAAGTGCTTAGGTTATTAACTATATTGACAAATATAGCAAACCCTATTAGTTAAAAGTAGAAAAGGAGCATTGTAGTTTGACTCTAATGTCCTCTATCAGGGAACAGGCATAGGAATCTTTGTTGATATGTATGAGAATGGCGACATCCCACATTAATTTAGTAGCATGGCTTTGTACACTGTATAATTATTATTATTATTTTATATTATTTAAAATCCCATGTGAGATCTTCCCAGGATCTATCTAAAAGTACAATTATATTTTTATTCTGTGTAAACATGTACATTTTTTAACAGTAGGCAAGATTGGCAACAGATACCAAATACAATTGCTGGCCCTACAGCCTTCATGTTCTACTGTAAAAAAAGAATAAAGCTTGCGAATAGATACATGGTCTGATTCTGCTACATCAATAGTTCATAGCAGTTAACATGTACAGGTATAAGCCACGTTCAGGACAATTAATGATTGTGATGTGTAGATAAAGCCAACAGTAAAAAATCTACGATAAGCAAGAGAGCAAAGTAAGGTGAGTAGCAGGCTATGGTCAATACTGGTTTGGCAAAAGATAGGAACAGAAAATAACTGTATTGCTACAGAAAAGGTTTATATTCTGTAGTTTTGTTGCGTTCATCGACATTGTCCCAAAAAGGCTATTACTAGAAATAGGTCAAATGAAGTAATTAAGGTTGTATTTTTCTGCATGCTCAGAAGCAAAAAAAAAAATGGAACTGGAATATAATGTTTTCTTTTAAAATCAGCAGAAATTAAAAAGATCTAACATTCTAGTAGCACATCTTGAATTAAGACCATTTCTCTGTGAAAATTAGATTAGCACTTTGGATACATTCGGGTTGTTCTAAATTGCATCAGTTCAGTCGCCCATAGCAGGTTTCAGCAATTAGCTTTGATCAATCTACCTTCAGTTATACAGTGGAAGAAAATGTTTAAATGGTCACCATGGGTGAGTGCACTGGTTTAGAACCTACAGTATGTTAGTGAATTATCTGAAAAATACATAGAGCATTAATATTTACCTCTAGTCATATTTCAGAAGATTTTGGTTTTCTGTTTGCACCAAAATTCTTGAGATGAGTGTCCCCTTACCAGTGCATAGGTTCTAAACTAAATTTTACTGGGTACCCGCACTCTTATTTGTATGCTGGTTTACAGTATTTGGCTGTGATGTTGATATTTATCTTAAGTTCTTAGCTCTATGTGTCTTTGTTTATTATGTCAGCTTATATTTGTTAAAGTGATATGACCCTTTTTGATAATTTTTTAAATTATTATACTTAACTTCTGTATGGCTCCACTGTATACATATTTAGATATATATTCCTGTTTTTAAGTTGTTTCTTTCTTTTTAAATCTGTGATACACAAAAATACCTACTCACCACATAGGTGGTAGACCAAACTACACTAATTTTTAGGCTCTTCTATCACAAATGACGCTTATACAGACCAGGCTGCAGGACTACATTAACTGCCCATTGTGGTCCTCGACCGCATTTTAAAGTTGCCCAATAAAAATTGCCAGACTTGTTTATTAGCCTTTTATGAGGAGGTGATCAGGAACCTTGACTCTGGGATAGCAGTGGAAGTAATGTACTTGGACTTTGCTAAAGCTTTTGATACAATACCACACTGAAGGTTAATGGTTAAATTAAGGAATATTAGCCTGGAACATAGTATCTGTACTTGGGTAGAGAACTGACTGAAGCTTAGATTACAAAGAGTGGTGTTAAATTAAACTTTTCCAATTGGATAAGTGTTGTTAGTGCCGCAGGCTCGGCCCTTAATTTTTTGCTTTTTAACTTGTTTATTAATGACATGGAGGTGGGTATTGAAAGTACCATTTCTATTTTTGCTGCTGATACTAAATTAATCAGGATGTTGCTATTTTGCAGTGTGATTTGACTAAATTGAAAAACTGGCCCGCAAACTAGAAAATGAGGTTCAGTGTTGCCTCATACAAGGTTATGCACTTTTTGTAGTTAACACGTTGTCTAATTCCAGGCAGTGTCATTATGTGGCTACTAAAGCAAATAAAGTACCATGTTGCATAAAAAAATGCATTAACTCAAAGGATTAAAATAATATTTTTCCTCTTTATAGGTCCCTAGTAAGACCTCCCCTTGAGTATGCAATGTCTTCAGTCCTTAAGAAGGAAAGAGTTCAGAGACATGCAACTAAACTGATTTTGTAAGATTTAAATTGAGGGTAGACTGTCAAGGTTGGAGTTGTTCTCAATGGAAAAAAGACATTATCAGGGACATGATTACTATTTATAAGTACAAAAGAGGGTATTAAAGACAGATAGCAGGAGATCTTTTGTTCCCATAAAATAGATTACCAGAGGTGATCCATTTAGACTAGAGGACAGAACTTTAATTTGAAGCAGCATAGGTGGTTCTTCACAGTGAGGACAGTAAGGTTGTGAAATGCCCTACTAGATGATGTTGTGATGGCTGATTCTGTTATTGTCTTTAAAAGGAGCTTGGGTTATTTCTTGGACAAGCATATAATATCAAAGACTATAGTGACTATATGAACTACCAATAACACTCTACAAAAATATGGTGCATAGAACAACCATTGCAGCCTGATAGACAAAGTAAAGAGAACCCTGCTAAAGCATAAATTAAAGAAACATTCAATATAGTGGTTTACTGTTTAAACAACATAAACTATATCACTTTTACAGAAGTCCGCAGATACTAAAAATCCAAACAGTTTTGCATGATCCAGGCATATGTAGACACAAACACCAGTAATCCCACTATACTGTATACCATCTTGAGCCTTTCTGAGCCTGGGCATAAGCACATTCAGTGCCACTAGGGAAGACTACATTCGTATTGCTTTCTGGCTAAATGTATTATTTTTTTCGATGCCTGAACAAGAAATAAGACAGAAGGGCTTTTTTGAACTGAAATGTTCTTTTATCCTCTCTGACTTTGTCTACTTTGTATGCTATTCAGCTGCTTTTATTAAATATTTCACAACTCTGAAAACACGAACAGAGATGGTTTCCAGCATAGATATATTAAAACGCTGCATGGATGCATTCTGACTTGTCTCTAGCAGTTCATGGCTTTTTTTAATCTCCTTGTCTATGATTCTGTCATTTTGAACTGCATTTGCTTGCATGTTCTGGTACCAACGAAGAGCCCTCAAAATTAATGGACATACTGAAGAAGCAGAAATTACAGTTGCCATGTATACCAGAAGCCATTGGCACAGGTATTTAGGAACTGGTTCCACGTGTGCAAAGTACATTTAAATAGCTGATTGTTTTTTGCAAGTATAAAGTTCTTTAAATAAACAATACATCATAATCTAATGAATTTATGTTGGATAAAATGTTCTAGTATGTGTTATTTTGTATTCCTCTTTTTTTGTCTTAAAACAGTTTCTGCCACTGGGAAAAAAAAAACATTTACCTCCCCCCTGTATTGCTGCTGAATTATTTCTTATGAGGGTTTTTTTAAAATGCTAGATACAGCCAGTACAATCCATACAGTGTAGTAGTACTAATTGCTACCTCATAATCATTAGTATTGATGGGCGAATTTGTCCCATTTTGCTTCTCCGATAAATTTGCGAATTTCCCGCAAAATTCACAAAACGTCGTCTGAAAAAAGACACCAGCTTTAGTATAATTCTGTGTGTTGCATAATGTATATTGAGCAAGCATATAAAGCATGGTTTGTGAACAAAATTGGTATTAGTGTCTAGGAGGGCACATTATTCAAAGGAAACATGCCTACCCATCTGGATGCTTAAACCCTTCCCGTGTAACTTCTGCTTCTCAGGTTCATGTGCTTTCTAGATAAGGAGGGGAGACCTTGAGTTGGTTTTATACCCCTACCCCCAGGCCTTAAAGTCAAATAATAAATATCTTGCAGATTTTGTGTGTAATTGCTCATTATGACACTATTGGCCCTGTGAAGAACCTAGTAATTGTCATTTAAATATTCTTATGAATCAAAATATAAAGTGTCAGGAGTATTAATCATCCTATTAACCACCCTGCATTAAAATTTCTTACTGATATCTACCTATAAATTTAGCTGTTTTTTATTTTATTTTAATTCAGGATAAACTTATTTGAAGACTTGAAGACTATAAAGGGCTAACAGTGGCCAGGTTATAAATCCATCGCACCCTATGATATTATTTATACAGCTATGATCTTTCTTTGGGTATGTCCTATACCACTTATTATGTGTTAAATATCATGCTTCACCATCACAGCCATGTATATAATGTATTCTTCTGTCTTTAGAGAAAAGCTCTCTAGATTTAATACGTATAGATTTATTTTAGCTTCCCCTGAAGGAAAGTTATCTGCCAACCTTTTATTTTTGTTTCATTGACCTACCTATTCGCTCAAAATAAAAGGCCTTTCATTGTTTTGCTTTGACTAAAAAACGTGCAGAGCTCTCTATGTATCATACTTCATGAACTGTTAATGGAAGCCTTGCCTCAGCTACTAATGGAAGATTTGTCTCAGCTGGCTCATCTTTAATTGCTGCATCAAGCATTAAAATAAAGGAAAGAACTGGGTGACTAGGTTGACATTTAAATAACTGGTCAGTGAAAGAGAGATGCACTAATCTTGATGCTCAGCATTCTTAGATTAAACACAGATCTGACAAGCGTAAGAACAAATTAAGTTCTTCAGAGTAAAGAGCCATTTATACTCCCTTCAAAACTGGCCTGGTAGCAGTGGTTAAATTGTTTTTTACTTGAGCAATTAATCAGCTACATGAATGTTTATGTATATGAACATTTCTCTAACTTCTCTACAAAAACATTTGTCACAATATACCAAATAGGGATGTAGCGAACTGTTCTGCGGCGAACTTGTTCGCGCGAACATCGGCTGTTCGCGTCCGCCGCAAGTCCGCGAACGTCGCGCGACGTTCGCCAATAGGCGTTCTCGTCAAAATCGTTCGAACATTCGACCATTCGATCGCTAAAATCGAACGATTTTCGTTCGATTCGAACGAAAATCGTTCGATCGAACGATTAAAAATCCTACGATCGTTCGAATCGAACGATTTTCGGATGTTCGAAGTTCGCGAACAGTTCGCGAACTGTTCGCATTTTTTGCCGGTGTTCGCGAACGGCGTTCGCGAACACATACTCGGCGGTTCGCTACATCCCTAATACCAAATTCTTATTATTATATGTGAAGTTTCCAAATTCTCTGTGGCAATAACACTAAAATATTATTTAATCAAATCACACTGAAATTTGTTTTTTGGTGATCCTTTTTACCAGATAGAATGCAATCTTCAATAATTAATTATTAGTATTACTAGTGACTGGGGGGGCAGTTCCATCCACCAAGTATACTAAGTGGCCAAAAATAAAAAGGGACTATAAAAAATACCAAAATATACAAATACCAACCAGGCTAATCCAAAGAGGCCGACTCTAGCTTTACCACTGCCATGGGCACAACGCAAAACAAGCCTGAATGCACCCAGGTCCTCTGACCCCACAGATGGCCCTTTTCTCTCATCAGTCAATCCAGTAGAGTTATTAATTGGAATTTAATAGAAGAAGTTCACAGCACACAATATAATTGGAGGGTACCCAGGGCTGGAATGGAGGGAAGGACTTGGACAGGCCTTCCATTCCACTCCAGACTGACAGGGGTGTGGTGTTAGCCACCTACCCCTAAATGAATCAGGTGTTTAATTTTAGTGTGGCTGAGGAGCCTGCTGTGAACTCAAGCTGAAAGTGACAAAGAGATACACTTACAGATTTGCCTACTGGCCTGGGACCATTACTTTGCACACCAGACACTGAAGAAACTGAGCTAAATCAGTAAGTGCTGGACTGTGATGAGTTTTATTTTATTTCAACCTGCTGTTATGTTGTCTGTGTGAATGGCTTCAAATAAAGTAGCCCAGGCTGAATTGGACTGAATTCAGGCTCTGTGTATTGATTCTGTGCTACAAAAAGTGCCGTGGTCATGATTCCAGCTACCTGAAATCTCACTGTATATAATATAATACAGTAAAGTAAAGAATAGGTGAAACATTTAAAACCTACTTCTTATGTCCCTATTGTAAGAAACTGCAAATAGCCTCTGAGGAAGTATAGGTTTAGTTTAATCCTGGTTTTGGAGATCCAGGGAGTCCTTGCAAAACTTGACTGGGTTGCTTCCTCTGCATAGACTAGCTTGGAGGAGGCTGCGCAAGGGTTTTCCCAAAAGCAGGACAGGACAGTTTAGCCCATCAGCCAATTATCTTTACTAAAGTCAGCAACCTCTTCTCACTACTACTACTACTACTGCTTAATCTCTCAGATGCTTTTGAGACTGTGGAGTATCCTCTTCTGTTTCATTCCATCCATTTGCTAGTCCTTTGTGGCACAGCCCTGTCCTAGTTCTCTTCTTACCTTACAAATCATTCCTTCGTTGTCTCTTACAATGGAGTATCATCTTCTCCACTACCTTCTTCAGTTTGGGTTACCCAAGGCTCTGTCATGGGCCCTTAATTATTTTCTTTCAATACTTACTCTCTGGGAAAACTATCAACTCATATGGTTTCCAATACCACCTCTATGCTGACAATACTCAGATATATCTCACCTCGCCTGATTTCAACCCAGAGCTCTTAACTCGAGTCTCTACATTCCTGTCTGCTATCTCTACTTGATGTCACAACACTAACTTAAATTAAACATCTCTAAAACTGAAATGGTTATATTTCCCGTAACTAACACCCATAACGTCCCAGAAGTATCTACCTTCGTTAACAATTCCACTATCACTCTTCCTCCCCAGGCCTGGTACCTTGGGGTTATTATAGATTCTGCTCTGTCCTTTACTTCCCATATCCAGTCACTTACTAAATCATGTTACTTTCACCTGAGGAACATATCCACCACTCTCTCATCATATGATTTCTGGACTACTGTAACGCTCAATTAATTGGCCGTCCCTGCCAGAGACTGTCACCTTTCTAGTCCATAATGAATACTGCTGCTTGGCTTATACACCTCAGCAAACCAATCCTTCTCTGCCAATCCCTGCGCTGACTTTCAAAGCAGTTCATAACTCTGCCTCACTCTGCATCTCTGAACTTATCTCTAGATACTCATCCAACAGCTTACTATGTTCCTCTACTGACCTGCTCAACTCTTCTCTCATTACCTCCTCACTTGCTCGCATTTAAGACTTTGCAAGGGCTGAACCACTTCTCTGGAATTCTCTCCCATAGTCCCATAGGGGAAAAGAGTAAACTATCTTAAGTTCATCCTGGTATCGATGGCGCTGCACACCACACAGTATAACATTTCTAAGTGCTATATTGCTTATTAGAGTGTAGACTCTGCACAGAAGTTTAGAAAGAAAAATGTTTATGTTGAACTCATCTAGGAGAACTGTCCTGGAGCACCAGGGCCCACCATTAAATTCATGAAATTTAGGGAAGACAACTGTATACCTGGTTTCCCCACCTTCTCACAGTACCACATGGAGAATTTCCAGGGTTGCACTCAATACAGGTATCATGCATTGTGAGAAATAGAGGAAGAAAAGGGTACATGAGACGGTTACTCTTTAAATTTTAATAACATTTAACTTTAATATTTTACTTTAATAGACACTAAACATACATTTGATACATCTTACTCCCTTTCTGTGTCAGACTGAGATCAGGTATCAGCTGGCTCTACAATGCATGTGATACCATCACCACCATGAGAAACCACAATGCCTCATACAACTGAATTATCAGCCCCCAACCAAAACCGGTGCAGAGACCCCTTTGTAAGAGCTACCATTAGCCCATATATGGATTATGTGATTTTCTTGAAACAATATATAGTTCCAAACTATTTATTGTTGGATACTTTTTATTTCCACTGCTATATAAATATTCTACTCTCACTAGAACTGGATAAAAGCCAAAACATTTTAGACGTGAAAGTAAAGAGAGATCGAAACGTTTGAAGAGCAATAAAGCTGAAGAGGAAAACAGAAGGTGGAAATACCACCTTTAACAGGTTACACTGAGCTCTTGTTCTGAAATGGTAAATTTCACATAAAATAACATTTACCTACAGGCAATTAAAATCTCATATGTACTTCTAGAGAAAACACAAATATAAAAAAAGCATAAAATAAAACATGTTGCTACATTTAGTGGTAAGGCTAAGGCCACACTAGGCGATAGCGCGGCGATTTGACTCGCGGCGACTTTTCGCCGCGACTTTTAAGCCGCAATCGCTGTGGAAACTTTTGCGCTGGCGTCTATGGGGAATCCACAGCGATTGCGGCTTAAAAGTCGCGGCGAAAAGTCGCCGCGAGTCAAATCGCCGCGCTATCGCCTAGTGTGGCCTTAGCCTAATGGCTTGTATATAGTTGATCAGTAACATATCAACACCTGGCATAGCCTTAGCTGCAGGGACCTAAACAGATTTTCTCAACCTGCAAAGATATGCCTTAATGAGAAAATAGTTATAGTGAAGGTTTCTCGTTTTACTGACTGCAGGTTTGTCATTCTTTGAGCATGCAAATTAAATTGATGACGGAAACACTAAAAGCAACCTTGCATTCTATTATGCTATGAAATAAAATTGGGTAGAATTATGGCACTTCAGTTTGAAATCAGGTGGAATATTGCAATAGGGTGCAATATGTATTGCACTTTAAATTCTGTAAAGAAACATGTGAATAAAGACAAATTAGTCAACCCTGATTGTCTAACATACAGTACATTGGTCCCTGTAATAGTGGTTCCAGGATTTCCAGGTAGCTTGGTGTAGCAGATCAGGCTTTGAAATCTAGAAATAAAGGGCAAGCTATATTGTCATAGCATTTGCCAAATAATCTATCACAGTTTATGAGAAGAGCACCTTTTCAACAGAAGCATAAAAATATGGGAAGCAGACCGTGGGTCCTTTATTGAAGTATCATTTTAATGTAAACTGTGTAATTATGGTAATTCAAACAGGTGTTTAGAATTTTCAGATACTTAAAACATTTAGAGTGAAAACAAAACTAATTGGAATCTTTGGATGTCAATATGGCTTTATACTAGCTTAGTTAACATCAAGTATAAAGTGTTTCATTAATGCACATAAAATACAAATCTACAAAAAAAATACTTTTCATAAAAGGAGCATGGGAAATGGAAGTACTGATATAAATTCCAGGTATTTCATACTATACCTGCATATATTTCTTATAGCATATACATGTTATAGAGATACTACTGCTTTGTTCATTACCAGTTTTCACATTTCTGAGCAGGATACAAATTGTTTTTATAGTCACAAGCTGCTATAATTTCAGCTGTATAGAAAAAGTCTGAAAAGTAACAAATTGTAAAGTAAAGATTTGCCCTAAGAGTTACATTTTGTGTGTCAAATAAAATAAATTGTCTTTTATGATTACATTCATATAGGTGTAAATTGGTTCTTCATGCAGAACATGAGGTTTTGCGATCTGCACTCTCTTTCATATAGTTAATGTGACATTTTAGCATCCTGCAGCAATGCTCATAAATGAGAGATTTGTCAATTTGTTTGCTTGTTCTTAGCTGTGACATATGTGATGGTTCATCTTGTTTTCTTTGAATGCAATAATACGTATGAAATTCTTGATAGCAAAAAAAATTCATTGTCTGGTGCAATTTTTTTAGTTTTCATGTATATATTGTATATACACATACACATACACTCCATTTCTTGATAGCAAAAACAATTCATTTGGTGCAATTTTTTTATTTTTCATATCTATACTGTACTGTATACCGAGGCGTTCATTATATTCATCCAATCTCTTTATCAGTAGGTGAAAGAGTTCACCATTTGTTAAATACCCTTCTAAAACTCCTGTAGGAATGTACAGAAAGTGGTTGACATTTTGGGCAGATTTATCAAAGTGAGTTTTACTGTGGTGAGTTCTCACATTTTAACATCTTCCCATTTGTATGTTAAAATCTAATCTCACATTTTGATAAATCTGCTCCTTAGTTCTCCTTAGTACCAGAGGTACCAAATCACATTTTTCCACATATTGTACATAGGGAGGCCTATTTGTTGAAGAATACATTTTACTGTTTTTTACTTTTTTGAAACCACGACTAAGCTCTATTTCTCTAAAATCAGTTATTTTCTTCATTGTATACAATAAAGGAGTCAGAGTTCCATGACATAGCTGCACTGTTGTCTCAGCTCAATCTAGTTAGTTGCTGACTCGGGATATGGTTCATAAAGCTTTACTAAAAATTATTGTGAACAAGGCACCAGGGCCAAATGGAATACACACTAGGGTACTAAGAGAGCTTATACAAAAAAGAATATTGAAGGTCCTGGTGGTCCGCTTTCTCTGCTGGTCCACAAAATCGTCTGTTCTCCTTCAGACTCGCAATAAAATTCAAATCGTATTGTGGGGAGGACCAGAATTAGACAAATAAGGGAAAGAGAAATAATTCCAATATAGTATAGTATTTCTTAGTATAGATTCGGTGCACTATTGGTGAAATTAAGATATTATAAAAATAGTGCTGAGCGTCCTTTCCCAGTCCTATTATTACTCTCTCTATGTGCCAATCTTTGAACTATTTAAATTCACACAGTGTGGTCACTCTTATGGTGGGGTACTCACGAGCGTTTAAAAGGAGAAAAAGCGTTTGAAAGGAGTTATTAATGATAACCTCTCCAGATGACTTCAGATTCCACAGTTCTAAAGAAATGCACTGACATAGTGTAAAACCGTCATTTTTTAATTCCCAATAAAGTTAAAATTACACTCACAATGTTACTATTAAAATCGCATGTAAAATTTTTGAATTGTCACACTTCGCCATTTTTTCAGTGTTTGCAGATGGCACAAAACTATGCAGCCCAATTTATTCCATCCGGTAGGCGGTATTCTTGCAGAAGGATCTTGACAAACTGACAATCTCGGCAGCTAAGTGGCAGATGAGATTCAATGTTGATAAATGTTAAATCATGCACCTGGTATGTAAAAATATGGAACAGTACCTGGTGGCCTAGCGGCACGGCGGAGATGACAGCCGCGCTGTCGGTGGTGACGCCTGCCACGCCGATCCTCTTCTGCTGCCATTTCGGCTTCCTAAGGTGCGCGCGCCCGCGCCTCATTCTAGTTATAGGCGCTGGCGTGATGATGCCAGCTCACAACTTGACGCGCAGTGGCGCAAAAATTTAGGTTTAAAAGGCCAGTTCAGTCCTATGCAATTTGCCTGTGATAGGATTGATAACCTGGTGCTTCCTGAGCCTTGTGCTTCCTGAACCTGAACCTGTATCCTGTTTGATTATCCGTGTTTGACCCTGCCTGTATCCTGACTATTCTGAACTCTGAATCTTGACCCACCCTAAACTTTGACCACTCTCTTGCCTGATCCCATCTGTCTGATTGATACCCAGTTTTGACCCTTGCCTGCCTGATGATTCCGATTTCCGCCTGCCTCGACCCAGCCTGTCTGACCATCCGCTTATACTGTGACCTTCGGCCTAAAAGACTCTGCTAACAGCCGTGCCCCTTTGCCAGCCAGAACATCTCGCCTTGTACCCCTCGTTAAGTCCAGGTGGCACCCAAGTAAGCTGAGGGCTCCTCCCGAACGGTGAAACGGTGGTCACACTACTGGTGAAGCCGAGACCAGGATACTTGGCACTTGTTCTAGTATTGGGTGCCGGCCGTGACAGGAACAAGGGTGGGGTAGAAGTAGCTTTTTAATCAGCTATACTGCAACAGTGGTTGTCAACAGTGTTTGTAGTAGATGTATTTATTATTGTACATATTTATGTTGAGTCATACTTTGTTTTGCAGATTTTAAATTCTGGCAAGTTAATAAATTCTGGATATAAAGAATAAAATACCAATTATATAATAGCAGTTGAAAATCATTAGCATACACTGGTGCTTTAAAATGAGAAGCAGTATTAAATAAATCCATATAGGTTTAAATGCTGGATAGAATGTATTTTCTGACCGTGGTAATGCAAACCCATAATGCATGATTCAGTGCTTGCTGGGCTCCATTTTTGAGGCAAAATTTTTTTAATTAAAAAAACTTTTAATAATAATGCATATTTCCTTTGATTTACTTATTGGCTAGATACCATTTGAAATTGGAATCTAGCACCAAGGCAATGTTCACTGCCATTTTATCAGCTGACAAAATGCTAATATACATGTCTCAGTAATTTTATTTTAATATGCTTCGTTTTATCCATGTCAGTAGAAATGCTAAATCCTTATGCATGCACCAGTAATACAGAAACTATGTGAATTTAATTGGTGCTGATATCAGGTTTATAAGGTTTGTATTAATCTGATTTAAGACAAGTAAACTATGATGTTAATAATGAAGGAACATCAAGCATGAAAAACTATATTTACCCATAAGTTTGGTCTATTACTCAGCAAAGCAAGGTTGGAATAAGTAGGACTTTTATGAAGTTTAAATTTAGTTTCATATACTGGAAATACTTTCTTAACAACTCTTGCCATGTCCTTTATATGTAAAATAAATATGAACTAGCTTGTGGGTGAACTAAATGTTAACAACACAAATTACTTTTAATTCAGGGGCCGGTTCAGTCTATGTCAATGGTCATATACCAACCAGGATGGTCAGTTAGGAATTGTCTGTCTGCTGTAAGCTGTTGCCTAGCAACCAACAACAGGAAGAGGAAGCAGAGAGCCACACAGTGGACAGAGAGAAAGAGAGAGATTTAAGAGACTGTGTTTCTAGGGGCTGAGGAAAGGAATTATTTATCAGCCCACAGTGGCAGTGTCGGACTGGGGTGGCTGGGGCCCACCAGGAAACCTTATGTCAAGGGCCCGCACCCTCCCCCCACACCGATCCTGGATGATTGGGAAAGTAGGATTTTTGGAAAGAATGGGCAATATTATGAGACCGGGCGGGGGGCGTGTCTGTGACATCAGTGGGCGGACCCATGTTGTCACTGGGCGGGGCTATGACGCAGCGATTTGCTGATTGGCGTGACAATCAAGGGAATCCCGCCCGGTTTTCCTTATTTGGAAAACCGGGCAGTATAGAACCGGACAGCCCGTCAAAATACCTCTAATGCTAACAGACTGCTGAAGCTCAAATATGGCAGCCCCTCAGAGAGGAACATGGGGGATCAGATGGATAATGTAAAAGTATCTGTAAATACTTTTATGGCAAAACTATAGATACACAGACAACAACCAGATGTCTCTTCCTTCAACTACCCATACCGGGTAGTACGTGATCCCCAATGAAAACATAATAGGAAGACTTACCACCTACAGATACATATAAATATAAAATTGCAGTCAGATACAAGTGTGATTGTGCACTTGTACTGAGATCTTTAAACCTGTATTTTCTGTATACCCCCCCCCAGAAAGCAGAATGGCACAGTAGAAATTCCATGTATAAAGACCCCTAGAACTCATAGCGAAAAGGCAAATTAATTTATAAATACCCCCAGAATTAATCTCAAAATGGTACAATGGCAATTCCATGTATAAACACCCCCAGAATAAATAGCATAATGGCACAGAGGCAATTTAATGTATAAATACCCCCAGAGGTAACACTGAACACTGCAACTGGCAGGCAGTCCTAGTAATAAAAGCTGCTTACCACCAGTAGTCTCCATGCTTTGACAGTGGGTGGGGGGGTGAGGAACTTTTCACCATGTCCTCACCAACAAAGCCCTGTGCGGGAAATTCATCCTGTAACCCGATAGCTGCAACTCTTCCTTAGTGGAAGTGAAGCAGACATGGGTGTCCACAGAAAATTTTCCAGGGTGGGGCAAGGAGGCATCTGTGGGCGGGCCTGTGAGATAGGTGGGTGTGTCACTGCCATCAAGGGGTGGAGCTATGCCACGGCGATCAGCCGATCGCCGGGTCAATCAAGGGAATCCTGCACAGTTTCCCTAATTTGACCCGGGCAACCCTTCAAAATACCGGTTGTCTGACAAGTGGCAACCCTAGTTTACACAAAGATGGCAAAGTGGCAAGTTCATGTATAAATACCCCCAGAACTCACAAACAGATGGCACAGGGGCACGTACATGCATAAATACCCCCAGAACTCACAAACAGATGGTACAGGGGCAAGTTCATGTATAAATACCCCCAGAACTCACAAACAGATGGCACAGGGGCAAGTACATGCATAAATACCCCCAGAACTCACAAACAGATGGCACAGGGGCAAGTACATGTATAAATACCCCCAGAACTCACAAACAGATGGTACAGTGGTAAGTACATGTATAAATACCCCCAGAACTCACAAACAGATGGTACAGTGGTAAGTACATGTATAAATACCCCCAGAACTCACAAACAGATAGCACAGGGGCAAGTACATGCATAAATACCCCATGTAGCCACATGTTCTTTTTTACAATTCATTCTGCTGGGTACCTACATAATCTAGATGACAGTCCCAGACCCAACACCACAGTAATAAAAGCCACACAAACATGGGAGATAAAACAAACACTAGAAACCCACTGGTTACCAGGGACCCCCATACAAGTTAAAAAAAACAATTGGTGGTTAGGATAGGGGCCCCCCATAAAAGTTAAAAAAAAACTTCATTGGTGGACAGATAGAGACTGTAGAAAGAGAGGGACTCACAGAGAGAGTCAGAATGCAGAGAGAAGCAGAGTGCAGTGAGACAGAGTGCAGAGAACAACAGAGTGCAGAGAGAGAAAAAGACAGAGTAGAGAGAGAGAGAGAGAGACAGTGCAGAGAGAGACAGAGTGCAGTGAAAGAGAGAGTGTAGTGAGAGAGGCAGAGTGCAGAGAGAGACAGAGACTCACAGAGAGAGACAGAGTGCAGTGAGAGAAAGAAAGAGTGCAGCGAGAGAGAGACAGAGGGACAGAGAGAGAGAGGCAGAGAGAGAAACAAAGACTCAGAGAGAGAGAGGGGTAGAGAGAGACAGAGTGCAGGCTAAAGAGATTCCTGAGAAGCACAGTGACTGCTGGCTTCCCCTTCTTACCACATCAGTTCCTGTACTTCCGTCTTCGGCATCAGTGATGTCCACGCTCGTAAGGGGGGCTGGCTAATCCCCCTTTGAGCCTAAATCCTGCCTGGCCCAAAACTTTCTTCCTTGTTCCCCCCTGATGGCAGGCAGGCAGGCCTGCGCACAGCATGAGAACGGAGACGAGTGGAAGGGGCGGAGCCACAGTGGGAGCTGGGACGGAGGAGCGGTCCTAGAGCCCACAGTTTGAAATGAACATTATAGATCAGGAGCGGCCCACATTACAAAATGCCCGAATAAACAGATGGTCAGTCTGCTGGTCCCAGGGGGGGGCACTGACCCCTCTTGCCCCCCTCTGTGGACGCCCATGGAAGCAGATGGACACTCGCTGCTACCGAAGGCAGACGCGATGAGCCGGAGGCAGAGGGCCCACTGCCAATTACCTGTGCGGCGCCGGTGTGATTCTGATTTTAGTGACTCTGAGGCCCACACGCTGCTTGCATATGTGTCGCACTGCATGGTACATAATAAATTATTTTATTATGCTGTCAATTGTCACATTAAGTAAAGGGGCAAGGCTAGGGGCCCCCAAGGCTGGGGCCCACCGGGATTTTTCCTAGGACCCCAGCAGGCCAGTCCAACCCTGCAGAGTGGTAGCTTCACAACGAGACACAGATAGTGTCCTGGTACATGTGCTTGTGGACAGTCCTGCCACAGAGAGACCTGTGCACGTGGTGTTGAGGCTGAAGAGCACGGTTACTGGCAAATTGTTTTGCCAGATGTTCCAGAGGAGAAGGAACTTAGTGACAGTAAGGATGAAGTGGGAGCTGATCAGGAGGATCCAAACCCCCTTTGCATTGGCACACTACAGATGCCTGCCACTGGTAACAGCCCAATGACTAAAAGACTCTTTGAAGGGACACCTGAGACAAAGCTGAAATACAATGCATTGTGGGAGAGTTTAAATTCTGTGGAGTGGAGAGCTTGAACCCCTTAGTGATGTCTTTGAAGCAGCCCAGCTTATCAAATCATTGGCACAAGTCACTGAGAATTTGCGACAGCTGGCAGATGTTAGTTACTTGTTTGCTGAAGAATGATTGCTACTGATCATGTTGATTCTATGAGGCTGCAACAGTTATTCAGAAGGGCTTTGTCTATGGACCCCATTGCCATGATGTTAAGATCTTGCTACAGATGAAACAAAGAAGCCCTTTATCAGGAGCTTATCCAAGAGATCTGAAGGGAGGAAGTTAATGTTTCCATGAAAAAAGAAAAATTGTAGTTCTGAAAAGACTTCCAGCAATTTCCGAAAGGACGAAGAGTTGATAAAGAGTTTGAAAAGCTCGAGGCTGAAAGGGATGAGGGGCCAGATATGTCTAGTTGAAGTGTTTCCTTTGTGGCAGGCTGGGACATATATCTACAAACTGCAATAAGCAACATGAAGAGGTTCCAGCTGCAGAAGTTACCTCATCTGGATGTGAGGTGAGGAAGATACCCCTAAAGAGATATCAGAAGAAACGTAATCAGGTGAAGTGTTACACCTGTGGTTGGTATGGTCATACTTCCCGTTTCTGTAATTGGGGATTGAATGAAGAATCTTATGATGAATATGTGACATCCTTTCCATGTGAAGTGGATACTTGTGAAGAGCAGTCCTGTGGCACAGTGAAAGACTGGTCCTGGAAAAGTGCAGGCCTTCAGGCAGGGTAAATGTCAGGGCAGAAAGTTCTCCCCTGTGATTTTCCTTCTGAGGTTAGGAAGAATGAGGAAGGGCAAGTGAGGACATTGTCCATTCAAACAAGGGGAGAATGTAGGGAGGTAGTGCTGGATCCCTGCACTTACCACCCTTCAGCAGCAGTTCCTCATAGTGAAGCAGGCTCTGATTCTGTGTCATCTTGTGGAAGCCTGCCTGTGTGTGCTGTAAGCTGTTGCCTAGCAATAACTGCACAGTGATCTGAAGCTGGAGAAAGTTACACAGCTATCAGTGCTATCAGGTAAGTGCCACATGTGGAGTGTAACACCAACTGAAGGGGTGTTGAAATGGTTAAAATTGTTTTAAGAATTGTTTTAGGAATACATAGTAACATAATAACATAGTAAGTAAGGTTGAAAAAAGACACACGTCCATCAAGTTCAACCTTTTTTTTTTTTTTTTTTAAATCTGCCTAACTGCTAGTTGATCCAGAGGAAGGCAAAAAAAAACATCTGAAGCCTCTCCAATTTGCCTCAGAGGGGGAAAAAAATCCTCCCTGACTCCAAAATGGCAATCGGACTAGTCCCTGGATCAACTTGTACTATGAGCTATCTTCCATAACCCTGTATTCCCTCACTTGCTAAAAAGCCATCCAACCACTTCTTAAAGCTATCTAATGTATCAGCCTGTACAACTGATTCAGGGAGAGAATTCCACATCTTCACAGCTCTCACTGTAAAAAACCCCTTCCGAATATTTAGGCAGAACCTCTTTTCTTCTAAACGGAATGGGTGACCTCGTGTCAGCTGGAAAGTCCTACTGGTAAATAAAGCATTTGAGAGACTATTATATGATCCCCTTATATATTTATACATAGTTATCACATCACCCCTTAAGCGCCTCTTCTCCAGCGTGAATATCCCCAATTTGACCAGTCTTTCCTCATAGCTAAGATTTCCCATACCTTCCACCAGCTTAGTTGCCCTTCTCTGTACTCTCTCTAATACAATAATGTCCTGTTTGAGTGATGGAGACCAAAAATGGTATTTTTAAGAAAATTCGTCTCCTGACTCTTCTCCTGTGCAAGCTGAACTGGCAGCTTGTACACATAACTTTTGGGGAAATTAGTAAATGGTAGGCAGGCAGCATAGAACAAAGGAGCACTAAAACAGTGACACAGGCTTCTTCAAGGAAAAAACACCAGTTTATTTTCCCAATTTTAAACATAAACAGTCACTTAAACAGACACATGGATGACTATGGTAGCGAACAAACATAAAACATAAACATCAAAACTAAAACCTTGCCCATTTGGCACTACCTTCACACATTTGAAGCAGTCCCTGACTAGACTGGGCCCATTGTGGATGACCAGAATGATACATTTATATAGTTTGGCTTACCCCTTAACTCACAGGACTGTTTCCTGGTAGAATTCAACTCAAGGTCCTGGTCACCTTCTGCTTTGTGCAGATGCATGCAGCACTCCCAGCTCCTCTGGGAGTTCTTTACACAGCCTAGTCTCCTACTTGCTGTGCCCTGCTGAGAAACCCTTTTCAGCATTAATTAACTTTTAATAGCCTTTCTCCCTTCCTGGAGCATATCTCAGTCCCTGGGGAGAAATTAAAGGCTAGAGTGACCTTTTTCCTCCTTTTCCTGGTCACTCTACCACACAGCGTAAACTTGGCAAATTAACTATTTTTTATTAACTCCCTCCACTTCACTTTTTTCTGAAAAACAGATGATTTACTCTCTATTCTAATGCAAAGATCTCTGTTCTTCAATTCTTCAAAGAATAGATAGAATTATTTTGAAGATGAGCGAATGAGTCGTTTGTTCTTCCATTCAAACTTTGCACCTGTCTTTTGTAACTCATCTTTTTTGCTAGGGGCAGTAATTGATCTGAAGCCTAGTATCAGCTTATTGACAAAAATACAATCACTAAAAAAATAGGCTGCATTACGCCTCATGTTCTCATTGGAGGGATTTCATTAAATAAGCATATGTGGCCCTAACATCTATAGAAATTAATTTACTTTTACAGGTTAGGGTGCATATTATTGACCCTTTTCAAATTTTCCCTCTAATTCCTTCTCAACTATGTGCGGAAAAAAAATATTTTGTACACACATTTTATGCAAAGTTTATAAAAACTAAGTGCTCACATCAGAATTAATACAAAATGTTGTTGTTTGCCCTGGCCTCAAAATTTGTGTGCATGCACATGAGCGCACGCCTTAGAGGGAACATTAAACCTTGTGTGAGCAATTAAAGCTGAAGGTGAGTAATTATAGGCCAAACTCAGCCCCCATTGACAAATAGGAATTGAGGGTTTATCATTGTCAGATATCAGTTTATGTTTAAGAAAACTAAATAAATATGACAGGGGTGGTGTATTATGTTAAGAGTACAAATTATTGATTTGCCTAAGCACATTTCCCCTTTCCCATAGCCAGGGTTTATATTAGTTGGTTTGTTTATGTGACTAGAGCAAACACTATAACCTATTCACTTCCTATCCTCTTGATTTTCACAAAATGTCATTCTATATGAGTTAAATGCATATATAACATGTAGCAGATATTTAACAGATATTTTACAGATATTTATAAAGTGGCAGCATATTCAGCCGTGCTGTACAGAACAGGGGGTATATACACCAACATATATCAAAACATAAAAACTAATTGATGCAAGAGGTAATATATATAATAATTTAAGAAGGCACAACTCTGTAGTGAATAAGAAATATGACAAAGAAAATTTGGTTTTAAAGTTTATCTCAATGAATGGGTACACTTTTGTATCTGTTTTTTCAATCACACTTTATAAAAATTAGCTGAAAAAGCTAAGGCGTGCAAATCTCTTCACTGAGTATGAGAAGAAGCTTAGGAAGTGTAACCCTTTCCTTACTGCATTTCTTGTAGAATTGGATCACGCTGTCTTAAACAGCAATTAATCCTTTGCCGTCTAGGGCCCTGAGTTCTCTTTGCAAATGAAAGATACTGGGAACTGGGATTTACAGCACAGTGCCTCCACCTAGTGAGCACTGAGGGGCACACCTCAGGGGAATTGCATTAGGAAAATAAAACACCCAATTTGCAGTAAACCAAGATTTTATAAAAAAAAAATAAAGTAAAGAATAGGTTAAACTGTACAATACAATAATTTTCATACACTGGGGAAATGTGGTTCTGTCTAGTAACTAGCACATTCTTTCTCCACTTCATGTGGGCAACACAGTTTAGTTCACATGAAATGCCCCTTTTTCTCAGAGCTCTTTATTCCCCAGGTAGTGCTACCTGCCCCAGTGTACCTACCTGTCCTTTAGGTTACAGGTTGTAGCTCCCACGGGGCAGGCTCAGGAGAAACACCTGTCCTCACACCGGGGACACACACGGGTTGCATCTGGCATCCAACCCTCATCAGAATGCAGGGCGCCTTTCCTTCTAGGCTGAAACTCGAATCTGTCCAGCTAAGCACAAATCACGCTTTCACTTAGTACTGCAGCTCTTTTACATTACATGCTGCATTCTTCCTGCAATCTCTCTCAGCCTCTCTCTAGCTCTGGCTGGCTGCTGCAGCAAGGGCTCCTTTTATCAGCTCTGTCTGTAACTCTAGGCATTTGGCTCCAAAGTCAGGCACTCCACTGGGTCCTCCTCCTCTACAATGGGGTGCCCAGCCAATCGGATGGTTTTCCAGCCTGGAACCGGGCCGGATGAGGTCACAGACAGAAAAACAGGGGAAGGACTTGTCTGATCCCTATATTAGCATCCTCTTTCTCTACTTTCTCACTGTCAAATCTGAGATACAGATTTCTATAAATCATCAGGTTACTTGCTACATTTTAAAGATAAAGGGATTTATTATTATTACCAATCGAAAATTTGCTTTTAAACAACAGGTAGTAGACCCTTTAATCATAACAAGTGAATATTTTGATATACATGTTGTTACCAATAAGATGTTTGCTTTTTTATGGGTTACTTCAATTATCCAGACATTGACTGGTGTAATGGGGTTGCCAAATATTGCTTAATAAATATACGTTATTATATTCCCCATGAAAGCAAGGTACATCATCACAAAACAAAACCTTTGTGGTTTAATAGAAGTATTGGTGTTGAAGTGGGTAAGAAAAGAGGTGCTTTAAAGGCTTTCAAGTTACCTGGGACAGCTGAAATGTTTATCAGGTACAAGTAGTCCAATAAGACAAGCTAAAATTGTGATGGAAAAGGGTATTGCAGCAAGCATTAAAAAGGATCCAAAATTATTTTTTAAATATGTAAATAGAAAAAGAATAAGCAGGAAGGGGTGGGAATTTTAATATCAGTGGGGGTCGGTCGGTAGATGAGAACAGAGAAAAGCAGAGATTCTGAACTGTTATTTTTCATCTGTCTTTACACATGAGGAAACAGTTAATGGCGTTTCCTTCTTAAAAGTGCCAATTCTAGTAATACAATTAATGATGCATGGTTCATGCACGAGAAAATTCAAAAGAGACTATAACATCTCAACATAAACAAAGGTCTGGGACCAGATGATATTCATCCCAGGGTACTAAGCGAATTTAGCTCTGTGATTGCCAAACCTATTTCCTTATTTTTTCAGGATTAGTTAGTCTGACATCAGTGGTAAGAAAGCTTTTCAAAATGGTATCAAGGGATAGGAGACTTGACATTCAAATAATAATACTGTGAGTTTGTGCCAGCATGGTTTTATGCATAATAGATCTTGCCAGACTCATTCATTCTTTTTCATAAGAAGGTGAGCAGGGACCTTGATTCTGGGATGGCAGTGGATGTAATCTACTTAGACTTAGCTAAAGAATTTGTTAAATACAGTACCGCATAGAAGGTAACTGGTTAAATTACATAATGTTGACCTGGAACAAATATTTGTACCTGGATAGAGAACTGGCTAAAAGATAGACTACAAAGAGTGGTGGTAAATGATACATTTTCTAATCGGACCAGTGTTGTTAGTGGATTCTGCAGGGCTCTGTACATGGCCCTTTGCTTTTTAACTTGTTTATTAATGACCTGGAGGTGTCCATTGAAAGCGCTGTTTCTATTTTTGCTGATGATACTAATTTGTGCAGAACTACAAGTTCCATGCAGGATCAAAGGGTGATTTGACTAAATAGGAAAACTGGGAAGCAAACTGGAAAATTAGATTCAATGTTGATAAATGCAAGGTTATGCACCTTGACAAAAATAATATTAATGTAAGTTATAAACTACTTGGCAGTGTGTTGGGAGTTTACTTAACTGAGAAGTATCTAGGATCTTGCATTAAAAAAAAGCACAAATTCAAGGGATGAAAACATCATTTTGCCTCTTTATAGGTACCTGTTAAGGCCTCATCCGTAGAATGTAGTGCAGTTTTGGGCTATACTCCATAAGAGGTATATAAATGAGCTGGAGAGAGTGCAAAGGTGTGCAGCTAAACTGGTTAGAAGAATAGAAGACTTAAATTATGAGGAGAAACTGTCAAGGTTGGGGTTGCTTTCTCTGGAAAAAAAATGATTGCCACCTAAATATTAACATTTAGGGGCTGATTCACTAAGCTCGAGTGAAGGATTCGAATGAAAAATACTTCGAATTTCGAAGTATTTTTTTGGTACTTCGACCATCGAATTGGTTAAATTCGTTCGAATTCGAACGAAATCAAACGAATCGAACGAAAAATCGTTCGACTATTCGACCATTCGATAGTCGAAGTACTTGCCCTTTAAAAAAAACTTCGACCCCCTACTTCGGCAGGTAAAACCTACCGAAGTCAATGTTAGCCTATGGGGAAGGTCCCCATAGGTTTGCTAATCTTTTTTTGATCGAAGGATTTTCCTTCGATCGTTGAATTAAAATCGTTCGAATCGTTCGATTCGAACGATTTAATCGTTCGATCGAACGAAAAATCCTTCGATCGTTCGATCGAAGGATTAGCGCTAAATCCTTCGACTTCGATATTCGAAGTCGAAGGATTTCAATTCAAGGGTTGAATTTCGAAGTATTTTTAACTTCGAAATTCGACCCTTAGTGAATCTGCCCCTTAGTATGTATTAATATGCCTGCTGAATATTTGCTATAGAAAATTAGACTTGCTACAAAGTTTGAACCTTATATATCATATTGAGGAAAACAGTACTCTTAGTTTTATTGGCAATGCTCTAGACACATATGTAATAAAAGGCATTACGTTTATTTCGGTGCCATAAGCCCAAACAAAAAAAAGATCTTATTAAAAAAATATATTGTATATCGTAAATATATCGTAAACATAGGATCTTCATCCTATGTTGAATAACATTATTTCTACTTTTTCTTGGCTTAACTGGTCTTTTGTGAAATATGTTCAGTTTATTTTTAAAATATATCAGAAAGAAGCACAACCTCTGTTTATCTTCAAATATAATTCTAGATCCTTTAAACTGAAATCATTACTTTTCTTCCTTCATTGGTATCCCTAACAGTTGGCTTTTTGAAGTTTGACTTCACTGTACATGGTAGATGGCAGCTCTAGATTGTAAATTTTAAAAAAAATCTTCTATTGTACGGTATTAGTCATTTTTAAATTATAGCAAATAACATAGCAGGATCATTGTTATGCAACTTCTTAAATTATTTATCATTAAAGTGATCACTGTTACTCATGCATCTTCCCTAATTACATTGCAGTTTCAAGAAAATAACATTAAAATTCATAACTATTGGTTATAACTGACCTTATTTTCTACCTAAAAAAACAAAAAAATTCTGGACGTATTTGATGTATTGGATCTACAGTAAGTAATTGAAATATTAACAGATCTGTGAAGTAGTTTCTTCTGGTGCACCATATTAGGGAGGACCAGCACTCCCAATACAACAGCAAACAAGAATTAGTACCACCACCATAGTATGTAGACAAACATAGGTAAATGCATGTGTTTTTTAAGCTATTAATATAATTAAAGAAAATAAATGGGGTTAACTGTTTATTCGGATCCTGTGGGGCCGATTCATTAACTTTGTAGTAATTCTTAGTAATCCTTGATTTATGAAAACAAATAACTATCATATAGTTCTTAAATTAGTTTCACATTTTTGTAAAACAAATGTTTTGCAGGCATTGTCTTGCTAAGTAAAAGAAGGGAACTGTCATATATGAGAGAATCTTTCATTGCAAAGTATTGCTTTGTACAAGCAAACCAAACCTGGCTACATTGGGACCAGCTTCCACACGCTCCCTATGTAGCCAGGCAGTTGATTCTGGGAAAAACATGGAAGGGAGGTCTGGGTGGGCTGTTTGATACTATGCCATAAGAATGGCTAAAAACAGGATAATTTAAACTTTGATTAATTATTGACTTCGAACACTACTGTGGAGTGTGGCTGAATAGTCACCAGTGTATTATATCCGCACTCGTCCATCCTATGTTTTAACTGTTTGTATTTTTATGGACATGGTCTAGCTTCACTGAAATATATTCTCAGTGTTGAGTTATATGCATTAGGCAGAGTGGTTGCTTTTTTAAGTAAGACAAATAAAAGTTGAGTTTTAATGGTTTAATTATTTAAGCACCTGAACTAGTTAACTGGAGGACTGCATGGTGGAGGCAAAAGATACAATGGTTTCCATTGTGCAATTCCTCAATTGCTACATGTATTGATACATTTATGGTTATTTAACTTGCGGGTGTGCTGCTGATACTTTGTTATACTTTTCTGTTACTCTGTAAGCATTTGTACAAGCAAACAAGCATCCTTTGTTTCCTCAGAATGCTCCAAAGGGGTATGGATGATCTCAGAGAGTGAAGCCAGAATTGAAGAATCTGTGTGTGTATGATCACCTAAGACTAGGAGGATAGTGAATGGATTTTGAAGTTCTAAAGGGTCTTTAGTCACGCAGTGGAGCCATTCAGAGTTGGACATGACCAAGAAGTGGCACTTTACAAGCAAAGTAAATGCTGAGATTTTAACCATGCACTGAACTGTCTCTAATGGATTAAACAGTGAGGTCTAGTAGTCTAGTGTTGCCTCTGTTAGTTTTACCTTGGTTATAGTTGGTTTCCCATATACTGTATGCAGTGTTTTTATTTTAACTGGTGGTGTTTTCCAAGAGCCCATTAGCTGCAGGAGCTAAATACTAAACTGCTCCAGGTTTACTCCACATGTAATATGGTGTGAACTTTGATTTCTATGTTCTTTCTAGCCTATGGAACCAATATATTGTTGTACTTTTGGCCTGAGCTTCTGTGTCTAAATACAGCTTTTTATGTGTCTGTTGGATTTCCTCTTAGAAATCATTTTTTATATGTAAACCACAAATATGATATACAGTATTTTTGGAGGTTCGCATTTATCCAATTCATGGTATATCTATAGTTATAAGTTAAATCAACTGGACTTTATAGGTTTTTTTTTTTTTCAGAAGATTTTTCGCTAGTCATCTGACTGGATTTCTCAATTCAGAATTATACAGTAATTCTAATGAAATGAAAATGTATACAATTAGAAATGATTTACCACAATTTGCAGTCATAAACCGACACTGTAATATAATTGTCCCTTAACTTTTGTTAATGCGAAATGTCCCGGAACACTCAGATTTAGCATCTGTCAAAAAGGGAACTCGGATTCTATGGCATTATAGGAAACCTGTAATGTAAAGGTCACATTCATGGATCCATGGGGTCTATCAACAGATCAAAAAGAGAGCAGATGAGGATAAACAAGCAGCTTAAACTGCAAATAATTAATAGAGTCTCTCTGTTAACACAAAGGAGGTCAAGTACGTTTAACTATAGGGCTACATTGTTTGAATATTAAATAGCATAGAGGTATAGCTTCAAAGGTACTCAATAGGCTACAATAAAGTGACTTTGAAATGCTATGCTGAAAATAATAATAACATTCGACCATTTATTTGTAGTGATAATTACTACCTGGGTATGTTTTATAATTCTGTGTTTAACCTCTTCTACTATCTTTAACCCTTTATTATTTGCTGTATATAAAGAAAACTGTACTTAACCTGTGCTTCTGGCAGGTACTGTATTTTTTTTTCTTGTTACTTGGTTAAGTGTATTTTGCAGGTATCTGTTTATCATTCCTAGTCAGTGAATTTTTGTGCTCATGAACTGATTTTTCTACTATGCCTTTTCTACTATGCCTATGCCTTTCCCTGTATTTTAACTTTTTTGGTCCTGTGGAAAACATAAAATCAGGATTTTCTTGCTTTCTTCAGCCTTGAATAATGATCTTCTAAGACTCTCCAGCATCAACTTTTCATATTACCTCCAACAGAAAATCTGTAGTGTAATGATATCCTTGCCAACAGCCATCAACTATAGACCAGGAGGTCATAGACTCAGACCATTAGTAATAGGTGCTTAGTACAGCCAAAAACTGTCAGTAATGAACAATGCATAAAAAAGGACTCTTTAAATCTTATTTGGTGTGACTGTACCAGAGGTTGAATATTCACACAGATTGCTTGCTAGATTCATTGTTTCGTAGGAAATCAGTGGACCTTGTAAGGGGCCCGAAGGCTCAGCCAGGAGTAGCGGACCAAGGAGGAAGCACCAGTCCAATAGTTTGAGGTACAGGCAAGGGTATAGAATGAGAATGGTCGAAGTCCAGGCAATAAGGTCGGTTCAGGCAGCAAAGGTTCAGAATACGAAGTCAGGCAATGGTCAATACACAGGATCAAGAATGATAAACACAGGAAGCGCACCCAGGAACTCACGAGGAAGAACCTATAGAAGGGCACAGTCTGCAGTACTTCAGCATCTTCTATAGGCCTCATGGCGCCGACAACCAATCCGATGCTGGCGGATCTTCTGACGCTGGCGTGATGTCACAGAACTGCGACCAGAAGGAAGCACATGGAGAACGCTGCCATCTTGGACTCCGCCATCTTGGGACGCCAAGCAAGAACTCCTTACAGTACCCCCCTCCGTACGGGGGGCCTCAGGACCACCACGACTTGGCTTGGAGGGAAACTGTTTGTGGAATTTCCTAAGAAGTGCAGGAGCATGAACATCGGAAGATCTTACCCACTAGCATTCCTCAGGGCCGAAGCCTTTCCACTCGATCAGGTATTGTAATATGCCTTTGGAGATACGAGAATCCAATACTCTTTTAACTTCAAACTCCTGGAAGCCATCCACAATAATAGGAGTGTTAGAAGAAGAAGAAGAAGAAGGGGAAGAAGCCTCAGAGGAAGATGCTGGTTTAAGAAGGGATACATGAAACACACAGGGAATCCGCATCTCTGGAGGTAATTGAAGACGAACAGCAACAGGGTTGATAACTTCGACACCAGGAAAGGGACCAATAAATTTAGGACCAAGCTTAGGGGTAGGAATCTTGAGGCGGATATTCCTAGTGGACAACCAAACTCTGTCTCCAATGGTATATTGAGGAGTAGGAACCCTTCTTCTATCGGCAAACTGTTTTTGAGATAGAGAGCTCTTCTCCAGATTGGCCTTGGTAGCATGCCAAATAGCGGATATATGAGCGACTTGATCATTGGCCGCTGGAACGTTGGTAAGGAGAAGATCTTGAGGAAAGGCCATAGGATGCTGTCCAAACACACAGGAAAAAAGGAGATTTTCCGGAAGAGGCATGCAAGGCATTATTGTATGCAAACTCTGCCCACGGAAGAAGATCTGCCCAGTCGTCCTGGCATAACGATACATGACAGCGCAGGAACTGCTCCAGTGCTTGGTTGACACGTTCTGCAGCGCCATTGGACTGTGGATGATATGCGGATGAAAACTGGAGCGAGACGTGAAGTGCCTTGCATAAGGATCTCCAAAATTTGGAAACAAACTGTGAGCCTCTATCTGACACAATCTCTGCAGGGAATCCATGGAGACGAAAAATGTGTTGAATAAACAAATTTGAGAGTTCTGGAGCAGAGGGCAGCTTGCGAAGGGGAATGAAATGGGCCATCTTGCTGAACCTATCTACTACTACCCAGATAACTGTATGACCCAGGGAAACAGGGAGATCAACAATAAAGTCCATGGCCAGATGAGTCCAGGGTCGAGAAGGAATGGGCAAGGGAAGAAGACCTTTAGGTGGAGAATGACCAGACTTTGAAGCTGCACAGATAGCACAAGAAGAGACGAAGTCTTTAACATCTTTCTGAAGGGAAGGCCACCAAACAAGGCCGGAAAGCAGATCCGTTGTCTTCCGAACTCCTGGATGGCCAACTTGCTTGGAGCTATGAGATTGCATGAGGATGGACTGACGAAGGTCAGACGGAACAAATGCTACCCCGAGGGGAGTATCAGGCGGAGCAGAGGACTGTGCAGATAGTAATTGGGAAGCCACAGAAGGAGTTAGAGCTGCCACAATCTTGGTAGAAGGTACAATAGGTTCATTGATCTCGGAACTGGTCTCATCAGGAAGAAAACTCCTAGACAAAGCATCAGCCTTCTTATTTCTAGAACCAGGACGAAAGGTCAGGACAAAGTTGAACCTGGAAAAGAAGAGCGCCCACCGAGCTTGTCTGGGATTTAAACGTTTCAAAGTCTGAATATATTCCAAGTTCTTATGATCAGTGAAAATGGTAACTGGAACAGAAGAACCCTCCAACAAATGTCTCCATTCTTCTAAGGCCAATTTCATCGCTAAGAGTTCACGATTCCCCACATCGTAATTCTTTTCAGAGGGAGAGAATTTCTTGGAAAAAGAGGCACAGGGGTGAAGTTTACCATCATTAGAAGACCTCTGTGACAAAACTGCTCCAGCCCCCACATCAGAAGCATCCACTTCAATAAAGAATGGTAGAAGAGGGTCAGGATGTCTTAAAATAGGAGCTGAGGAAAAAGAGTCTTTCAGATCTTGAAAGGCTTCCATTGCCTGTGGAGGCCAAAAATTCGGTCTTCCGCCCTTACGAATAAGGGAAAGGATAGGTGCGATCTTGGAAGAAAAACCTTTGATGAATTGCCGATAATAGTTGGCAAAGCCGATGAAACGTTGAATGGACTTCGTACTGGTTGGAAGAGGCCAATCTTGAATGGCGGAAGTCTAGGCTGGATCCATCTCGAAGCCTCTCTGGGAAATTATATATCCCAAAAAAGGAATCTTGGAGGTCTCAAAAGAACATTTCTCCAATTTGGCAAAAAGAGCGTTCTTCCTTAAACGGGAGAGGACATCTCGTACTCGAAGACGGTGTTCATCCAAGGTTTTGGAAAAAATTAGGATATCATCCAGGTAGACAACAACACAAAGTCCAAGAAGATCTCTGAGGATATTGTTTACGAACTCCTGGAAAACTGCAGGTGCGTTACAAAGCCCAAATGGCATGATGAGGTATTCGTAATGTCCATCACGAGTATTAAAAGCAGTTTTCCACTCATCGCCCTCACGAATGCGGATCAAATTATAGGCTCCGCGAAGATCAAGCTTTGTGAAGAAACTAGCTCCCTTGAGTTGATCGAATAATTCCGAGATGAGAGGAAGAGGGTAGCGGTTTTTGGAGGTGATCTTATTTAACCCCCGGTAATCTATACAGGGGCGAAGACTACCGTCTTTCTTCTGGACGAAGAAGAACCCCGCACCCGCAGGAGATGAAGAAGGACGAATGAAACCTCTTTGGAGATTCTCCTGGATGTATTCCTTCATGGCCCTGGTCTCAGAAGGAGAGAGAGGGTAAGTCCATCCCCGTGGAGGCATGGTACCAGGAAGCAGATCTACAGGGCAGTCGTACGGCCGATGGGGTGGAAGAGTCTCAGCAGATTTTTTACAGAACACATCAGCAAAATATCGATAAACAGATGGCAAAGAAGGAAGATCCGTGGTAACTGAGGATAATTTCAGGATGGGTTTACCAGGAATGCAGTTCTGTTGGCAAAAGGAACTCCAGTGAGTAATCTGAGAGGTTGACCAGTCTATGGGGCAAATTCACTAAGATTCGCCACACTTCGCCAGGCGTAGTTTCGCCAGCGCTCCGCAAATTCACTAAAATCCGAAGTTGCGCACAGAGGTAGCGTAAGGTTGCGAAGTTGTGCTAGCGTTGATTCGCTAAGTGAAGCGAAGTTACGCTAGCGAAGGTTCATTTGCATACGGCGCCAAATTCAAATTTCAATGGAGGAAAAATTCGAAAATTCGCCAGGCGTAAGGGTGCGAAGTAACACTAGCGAATCTACGCCAGCGTTTGTTAGTGAATTTGCGAAGTAACGAAAATGCCCAACGCTAGCGAATTGACGCTAGCGTTCGGCGCTTAGTGAATTTGCCCCTATAACTGGATTGTGAAGTCGTAGCCATGGTAGTCCCAGAACCACAGGTGTGGAGGGGCACTCAATGATGAGGAAAGAAATCTCCTCAGAATGTAGGGTGCCAACTTTGAAAGGAAGCTTGAAAGACGATTTAAAAATGAAAGCTGAGGATAATGGTCTGTCATCAATGGCCAAGACTTGAAGAGGTTCGGGTAAAGGTTGCAAGGGAAAGGCGTGTTGTTCAGCAAATGTCCGATCCAAGAAGTTTCCTGCTGCCCCGGAGTCAAGGAAGGCTTGAGAACAAATGGTCTTGGTGGAGAGCTGAATCTGAACAGGCAGAAGAAATCAATGAGAAGAATTATGGGGAAGAGCATTAATCCCGCCCAGGTAGGTTTCCCCAAACTTACCTAGGCGCTGGCGTTTCCCGACTTCACTGGACATTCATGGGCAAAGTGCGATTTACCACCACAATAAAGACAAAGTCCTGCTGCCTGTCTCCTTAGTTTCTCTTGCTCAGACAGTCGAGCACGTCCTATCTGCATTGGTTCTTCAGCAGAAGTAGAAGAAGAGGCAGAAGGGGTTGTTGGTGCTGTAGGAGGAGGTGTGCTAGGAAGCAGCGGCCTTTGGAAACGGGGAGCCAAAAGAGGTTGGAATCTTTTAACACGGTCTCTATCTGCCTGGTGCTCTCTTTGCCGGGTATCCACCTTGACGGCCAAATCGATAAGATCTTCCCAGCGTATCGGCAGCTCACGGGAGACCAAATCATCCTTCAGACGCATAGAGAGCCCATTGTAGAAGGCGGCATGGTAGCTCTCATTGTTCCATCTCGTCTCAGCAACCAAGGTGCAGAACTCAATAGCATATTCAGGCACAGTACAAGTCCCTTGACGAATCTGGAATAACCATGCAGAAGCGGAGGCAGTCCGGCCGGGAGCGTCAAATACGGTGCGCAGATCTTGTATGAAGGCTTTAGAGTCGTCAATCAAGGGATCCTCCTTTTCCCACAGAGGAGATGCCCATTCCAAGGCTTTACCAGTCAAGCGGGAGATGATATACCCCACTTTCGCACGCTCAAAAACTTACTGATTGGGAAGCAGGGTAAATTGAATCTCACACTGGTTCAAGAACCACCGTAGAGTGGAGGCGCTGGAATACATGGCTCAGAAGCATTGGCGTTGGCTGGCACCACCGGGAGGGGAGGTGAAACTGTAACAGGTCTCCCTGGAGTGAGGGCAGACAGTTTCTCTAGGATAGCCTCCAAAGCTTGGCCAAAATGGGTCTGCTGGGCTTCGTAGATCTCCATCCGTGAAGCCAAACCACGAAAGGCTCTCCCAAAGTCAGACTGAGGTTGTGCCTCCTCAGAGGGGTCCATGGCCCTACTATACTGTAAGGGGCCCGAAGGCTCAGCCAGGAGTAGCGGACCAAGGAGGAAGCACCAGTCCAATAGTTCGAGGTACAGGCAAGGGTATAGAATGAGAATGGTCGAAGTCCAGGCAATAAGGTCGGTTCAGGCAGCAAAGGTTCAGAATACGAAGTCAGGCAAAGGTCAATACACAGGATCAAGAATGATAAACACAGGAAGCGCACCCAGGAACTCATGAGGAAGAACCTATAGTAGGGCACAGTCTGCAGTGCTTCAGCATCTTTTATAGGCCTCCTTTGGCGCCAAAACAGATGCGGTGGCGTGATGACGCTGGCGTCTTCACGCAGGCATCTTCACGCAGGCGTTTTGATGCTGGCGTCTATTCTGACGCTGGCGCTTAGGCGCCGGCGACCAATCTGATGCTGGTGGATCTTCTGACACTGGCGTGATGTCACAGAACTGCAACCAGAAGGAAGCACATGGAGAACGCCGCCATCTTGGACTCCGCCATCTTGGGAAGCCAGGCAAGAACTCCTTACAGACCTGCATGAAAACTTCTGCCACTGTGATTCACATTTAACATGTAGGGCAGGGGTGCCCAGACTTTGTTACCCTGGGATCTACTCAAGACACCTGCTCCCCATCAGGAGATCTACCTTTATAAAAAAAATAGTGGGTAGTCTACCGTACAGCACAAGAACAAGTATCCAACCCATAAAATGGTTATAAATGGTTATAATACTATAATGTTTACAGTTTAGCCCAGGAGCCTGCTGAAAAGCTCTTCCTCAGCCATATTAACCTACTAGAAGCCTGAGAACAAGGAGCTGCAGGCCAATTGGCTGCAGATTCATTCTATCAGGACAACATGTGCCTCCAATTCGCTGCACTAACAGAGCCGAATCTCCATATTAAAAAATGGAAATTCGGCTCTTAAAGTTACCAAGGGTGGCAAAAACTTTTTTCTGCCCCTGGTAACTGGCCACTTCATGCAGCCTGAGGCAAGGTTCTCAACCTTGCCTCATGGCAAGAGCGGCCCTGCTCCTAAGGCAGAAGAATGCAGATTCGTCTGCCTTAGCATTTGCCTTACAAAACCAAGTCAAGTCCAACCTACATTACTTCCTGGTATTGAAATGCAAAGCTCTGCATACACAGGCAGCTATAGGTAAGATGAGGGTGATGTGTGTTGCAATAAGCCCTAGGCTAGTATCCTTAACCAAGAGGTAAATGTAATAACTCATTGTGCCTTAAATATACACTAGCAGGCAGTACTCACACTTCCAGCAGCACTCAATCCCTGGCCAGGCAGGACTCTCAACACAATGAATAAAACATGCACTGGTTGTGTGACACACTGCCCAGCCCCACACTCACAATTATGATGATGAGCCCAGGAATGGCACGTTGGGCAGAGGACAGGAGCCTTTTCTCATGAAACGTGGGAGGAAGCATCCTCATTCACAGTGGAGGATGTGGAAAACTCACCCTTTTGCTGCTCATTTCAACCAATGGCCCCACGCACGTCGGCTTTATACAGCAAGAAAGTGGCCCTGCTTTCCCCACAGGAGGGGGTAAAATTATCTGCCCCCCCCATCTGTTTACAACCCCACATCCATCGAATAGCGAATATACCATTCTGTGCGGGGGGAAGGGGAGGAGCGGGGACTGGCAGCTGATGGAGTGAGACTGGCCCACTGACATACTAACAGCACGCTATTATGCCTCCACAAGAGGGATGGGCGCTGGGTAAAAGGCAGTGCAGTGAGTTTTCCCTCCCAGGAGTGAGGAACAAGGAATGAGCCACGAGCGGTGAGATTGTAACAGCATTCTTCTGATTAGTGATGATCTTTATTTCATTTATTGAGTAGCTCATTTTTAAATTTTAGTTTTACAGTTTAATTAAATTACTTTAATTCCGAAATAGGCTCTTTAAAAGAAATGCAATTTATATATAAAATATTCCCTGGAGTGTCTTTGGTAAATTAAAGTTTGACGTACATTGTCACTATTGGCAAAAAGTGACTACTTAGGGGCAGATTTATGAAGGGTCGAATTTCAAAATTGAAAAACTTCAGAATTCGACTTCAAAAAGACCGACCAAAATTAAATCAAAGGGTTTTTTTTGGCCAAATATCCGTTTTAGATCGAATAGGTCAGTTTTCAATCAAATTTGAATCGTACAAATCAAAGTAATAGCGCATTCGAATCTTATTTCTGAGTCCACCAATTGACTCAAATAGATTCTAGGAGGTTCCCCATAGGCTAAAACAGCAATTCGGCAGGTTTTAGATGGTGAATGATCAGTGACATTTTCAAAGAGACAGTACATGATAAATTTTGAAATTCGAATTTTGGACTGTTCCCTAGTCGAAGTACACACAAATTAGCTTGAAATTTGAATTTATTTAATTCGAATTTCCACTTCGACCTTTGATAAATCTGCCCCTTAGTAATAGATCGTTCTGAGTCCTGATTTAAAAACTGATTCTTATTGAAGGTCATTATAATTATTGCTGAGTGGGTGTGAATTATCACTAGGATCAGTAATTAGCTAACAAAGTATACATGCTAATCAACTGGAAATGCTTATGAAGATGTTAAAAATACCTTCTTAGGTAACTCAATAAACCAAAAAAATTTTAAGTTAATATGCATCACGTAAAAATTATAATGGCTCATATTCAGGGTCTGAAGGTCATAATACATCTTTAATTCATGCCATGTCAGTTTTAATGATCAGTTTTGTGGAGATACACTTTTAAAGACCATGAAAATACTGTAGAAATAACCTCAATGTAATGATCGTGGGTGTAACCAGAATGTTGATTTTGTCATTTGTATTTTATATGTGTCCTGTGGATAAAAATAATGTTCTCGTATCTGCAATTATGTCTGTAATAAAAACATACAGTAAGAATAACCTAAACATACAAGTTAATAGAAGAGTCATTCTTTCTGGAAAATAACTTGCCTTCACCAGTACCCAGAAATACAAATTCTCATTTTTGTTTTTAACTCAGCAATGCAGTGTTCTTCCCAGAATTCCAGTAATAAATGTTTCATGGCCACTTAAAGGGGATTTAGATTTCCTTTAAATGCACACAGGTTGACTCCATTTTACTTATGTGACTACTAAAAGCAATACTGTGAATATCCTGTGTATGTGAAATGACGTGGTGCTCTATCTGAAAACTCTGCTGCTCAGGGGTTCCATACACAACATTAACAAGAAGAAAATGGCACAGCAAATGTGCTATTTTTTTCAGTTTATTGAGATCTCCACACAACCTTTCAGGGGATCCATCCCCTTTCATAAAATCAGGGTTTGCCCTGATTTGAGAGCATTTGGGAAAGGGGGTGGATCCGTCGAACATTTTGTGGAGATCTCAATAAACCAAAAATAATTACCACATTTGCTGTTGTGAGTGCCATGCAATTTCCTTGTGACTACTAAAGGCAGTTAGTTGAACCAGAGCATATTTAAGGGGTTCACAGCAAAGGGATTGAATTCAATTTGTGAAGAATTTTTAAAATGTCAGTGCATCTGACATCATTGACTTTTTTTTCAACATCAGGGTCCTTATTATGCAATATTTTGTATGGTGGCTAAGCAATGACATCATTATTGTACCTCATTTCTAACAAATGTAACAGCTGTTGGTGAAAAAATGTGCATGCATAAAGTATTTTTTTTTACAAGTTGTATTTGGGAACAACAGAAATTTCTTGTAAAATTCTTAATGTCCATTACAGTTACACACCAGCCAAATCCAACACAAAGTTCATATTTCAATGTAACCAAGGTAATGGTAGTGTCTACTTCAAAACAAAAATCTATATTTCACCATCCACTTCCATTCCCCGTGTGGGTTGAGGGACATACTGTTTGTACTTTCTGCTTGTGTATTAAAAGAACTTGATGAAAGTTTACCTTGCATCTGAATGGAGGTGAAAATATACATGGTCAAACTCTCCTATTACTTTTGTAACAGTTGATCTGTACACTGTACTTGTTAAAAAAAAAATTGTACAGCTAAACTAATAAGAGATTGCTTTGAAATGTATTACAATAAAGTCACAACATAACAATGAATTTTCCAATCATTTTCTATTTTGTAATCCAATTTTTTAAATGGCTTCAGTATGACAGTTTCCACTTTAATCGTCCAAGAATGGAAGCTGTATAATTAAGTTATGTAACAATTTTACACAATAATAATGTTATGTAATGCTGTGGTCAAAGGGTACTTTTACTGTGATTGCTTTATACATTCTTCAAGTAATTCTAGAATGTCAAAACAACCTAAATTGGATTGATACAATGTCAACAAAAGCTTGGAAAAACTGATGACTTTAATAGTGTCTATCAAATTTCGGATCTCCTTCTTCATTTTCTTCTAACACTCCATAAATCACTGATTGCATAACCTTGTCCATTTTTTAGGTAAAAAAACGAGTGATTGCTCTTGAAGGAGACATTGTAAAGTAAGTTTTAAATCAGAAAATAGGTATTTATCATAAAACTTTCATACTGTAACATATTTACAGCTTACCACTGTTTTACTACATTTAACTATATGAGAACTTTAATATTCTAATAAAGTTTTTCCATAAACCATAGAGTAAATACTTACATTTGTCATTCTTAGAACAGATGGTCAGTGGTGTAACTAAATATCACTGGGCCCCACAGCAAATAATTTTATAGGCCCCAAAAATGTCTAGAGATTGACCTGTTTTACCAAGTTTTATTGAATTTGTATATGAATTAGAGCCTCTTGGGGCCCCTATACTTTCTGGGCCCCCCCTACAGCCGCAGGGTCTGCGTCCTCTATAGTTACGCCCCTGGATGGTGATAAGCATATTCCTGTCTAGTGTTCTTATCTTAAAGGGATCCTGTCATCAGAAAACATGTTTTTTTCAAAACGCACCAGTTAATAGTGCTACTCCAGCAGACTTCTGCACTGAAATCCATTTCTCAAAAGAGCAAACAGATTTTTTTATATTCAATTTTGAAATCTGACATGGGGCTAGACATTTTGTCAATTTCCCAGCTGTCCCTGGTCATGTGACTTGTGCCTGCACGTTAGGAGAGAAATACTTTCTGGCAGGCTGCTGTTTTTCCTTCTCAATGTAACTGAATGTGTCTCAGTGGGACATGGGTTTTTACTATTGAGTGTTGCTCTTAGATCTGCCAGGCAGCTGTTATCTTGTGTTAGAGAACTGTTATCTGGTTGCCTTCCAATTGTTCTTTTGTTTGGCTCCTGGGGGGGAAAGGGAGGGGGGTGATATCACTCCAACTTGCAATACAGCAGTATAGAGTGATTGAAGTTTATCAGAGCACAAGTGACATGACTTGGGGCAGCTGGGAAATTGACAATATGTCTAGCCCAATGCCAGATTTCAAAATAGAATATAAAAAAATCTGTTTGTTATTTTGAGAAATGTATTTCAGTGCAGAATTCTGCTGGATCAGCACTATAAACTGATTAATTTTGAAATTTTTCCCCATGACAGTATCCCTTTAAATAACATTAACTACCCTACCTCTATATTCCAACTGTATTTAGAGCATAAACATCAGCTCTATTTTAGATCATTATTAATTAATAAGGACCAATAGGAGAAAAAAAATGATGCATGTTAAAAAATAAATTTGCTGCTCGTCAAAAAAATGTTGATGCCCATAGACTTGAATGCATTTTTTAGTGAATTTTCAGCAAAGCGAAATGGGTCAGATTCATCCATCACTAATAAGGACAAATTAAATTATTTAAAATGCTATGCTTCAGTTGAACTTTTATGAAATAATCAGATTTGAAAGTGTAATAATGTGTGTGTTACATATTTTGTTGTAGATACATTTTAAAATATTGTTTGTTGACAGAATATGCTAGTTTATTGTAGATGTTGAGAAATCCACTGAAATGCCATTTGTAATAAAAGCCAGTTTTGTTGTTTAAAGGTATCCATAACAGGTAACATGACAATCCATTGCTACATAACTAAACACCAAAGCATTTACAGAGCCAAACGAGCAAGAACACCTGATACTGTATCTGAGCATCAGGGAAAATTTGCTATTGTTTCAGGATGTTACTTGACAAAGTATTATTTCCTGAAAATGTGTGTGTTTTGTTGCTTGCTATAGAATGCTACCATGGCGTATCTTACTGGTGTGTGCACAATTTGTGATTCTGGGGTCAGTTGGATGGCTATCATATTGTGTTAGTCCCCAGTTATACATTTTGTATTTGATTCTTTAAAGAAAACTTGTAATCCTTCCTAATGGGACAGTATTCTTCATTTTTAAGAATTGTTACATAGCATATAGTAAGTTAGGTTGAAAAAAAAACACATCCATCAAGGTCAACCTAGAGATAGGCAGGTTAAAATCTGTTTTAACCTGCCTAACTGCTAGTTGATCCAGAGGAAGGCAAAAAAAAAAAAAAACCCATGTTAAGCCATTGCCTCAGAGGGGGAAAATAATCCTCCCTGACTCCAAAATGGTAATCTGACTAGTCCCTGGATCAATTTGTACTGTAAACTATCTTCCATAACCATGTATTCCCTCACTTGCTAAAAAGCGACCCAACCCCTTTTTAAAGCTATCTAATGTATCAGCCTGTACAACTAATTCAATGAGAGAATTCTTACTGTAAAAAACCCCTTCCCAATATTTAGACGGAACCTCTTTTCTTCTAATCTGAATGGATGACCTTGCATCAGCTGGAAAGACCTACTGGTAAATACAGCATTAGGGAGATTATTATATGAACACCTTATATATTTATACATAGTTATCATATCACCCCTCTTCTCCAGTCTGAACATCCCCAATTTGGCCAGTCTTTTCCTACCTAAGATTTTCCATACCTTTTACCAGCTTAGTTGGCCTTCTCTGTACCCTCTCTAATACAATAATGTCCTGTTTGAGTGATGGAGACCAAAACTGTATGCCATATTCTAGATGGGGCATTACCAGTGCTCTAAACAGTGGAAGAATGGCCACTTCCTGACATAATTCAATGACCCTTTTGATACAGCTCAAGAACTTATTTGCCCTTGATGCTGCTGACTGGCATTGCTTGCTACAGCCAAGTTTATCATATACAAGAACTCCAAGGTCCTTTTCCATAATGAAATTGCCTAGTGCAGTCCCTTTAAGGGTATAAGTGACTTGGATATTCTTAAATCCCAGGTGCATGACTTTACATTTATCAACATTGAATCTCATTTGCCACTTAGCTTCCCAGATTGCCAGTTTGTCAAGATCATGTTGCAAGGATGCCACATCCTGGATGCAATTAATTTGTCTGGATTGTTTTGTATCATCTGTTTAATTTTCAAAGTCTGTCCTGTTTAGAACAAGAAATAACAAAATCCATAATTAGACAAAAATTATTTTCAGCACACGTGTTTTTTTTTTTTTTACATTCCTGTTGACATCTCTGCCTGTAGCTCAGTCCAGCCAAGCAAACACCCCCAATTGTCACCATGCCCCAACACAACACAACTGACACCCAATACCCCTGCCAACTGTGAATCATACACGTTAGAAACCCAAGCTGATCAGAGTCTACATGCTGGACAATGTTTCTTTTCTGCAGTGGGCCCCTTGCCACACAATCCCTCTCCCTACCTGGATTGTTTGGTCCTGTTGCACCCTTTTGGAGGCCAGGGCTTGAACTTCCTTGTCCAACCCCAAACTCGGGTCCTGATGCACCTATAACAAAAATGTCTAGACCAGACCTCACTGCAAGAAATAGCACTATGTCTGACATAGGATTGTCATGTTGGTCCTGCTGCTGTAACCACCAGTCCTTATGAGACAACTAGGGATCTGGCTATGGGCTCTGTCACCTGTTCAGCTTGATGGACTACTTCCTCTGAAAGGAGCTATGCACCAACCTGATCCTGTCCCGTCCTGCCTTTGACATTGTGGCTGCTTTCCTCCGTCTTTTCCAGCTCTGCACCACATCCTCTTAACTTATTTTGCAATATTAGTGATAGTGATATCACCAAAAGAGGCAGGCCTGCCTCCAGTTACTACAGGTATAGGACTCCCATGACTCCTGGTTGTGCTTGCTCTGGGACTAATGCTGGGATGCATATACCTTGGCTTGTGCTAAGGCTGAGGTGCTCCAGGGACCGCACTTCCCTACTTTGGTGCTGGGGACATCAAAAACCCATGCTGAATTCTTGAGCTCCCTCACTCAGCCCCAAAGATAAAGTGATGTAAAGTAATGCTTGGTGTTCCTACACTATCACTCTGCTTCAGAGTCAAAGTTAGCTATCTGTTGCTCCTGCTCCTTTTTGATGAAGTGGGAGACCCTCCACAGTGATCCTGCCTGCCTGAACTTCCTTGTAATGTCTCATCAAAGCTCCTCCCCTTACTTTGTCCTGGGATACTATAGGTAGGGAAGGGGGGGGAGAGATTTTATTAGTTTAATTATACAAAATAACTGTTAACATTAGTACTTCTGCAGTTTATTTTGTTTGATAGGTCTTACTACAAATGGGTTTTCTTTTTGAATGAAGGTTTTATTTTTAAATGCTTCTTGAGTATATTATATTAGTTAATCATTAGCTGATTAGTTAAAACTGTAGTTACAGTTTATACAGCCACTGGTGACAAAAGATCAATATACCGGAATTGTTACATCAAAGTAAAGGAAAAGCATTAAATCAGTACACATTTCCTCCATATTTATATTCAAATTTTTACTAGCACAAAATGTTCAATCTGGGCCAAAGTAGATTTAGATGGAATAGCTATAATTGTGCAGATACCTTTATATCCTGCTTTCTAATAAGAATAGTTGACAAGTTAAATAAAGCTTTTGCATTTTACTTCCGGAACCCTTGATTTCAAGTCAGAATTTATCTCTATGTATAGTGATTTAGAGACATGTTTAAATCCCATTGTGACCATTGTACTTTTGAAAAATCCTTCAAATATAATCCAAGCTGACACAGTGTTTTGTACCTAGAGAATATTTAACAGCACAGATGCAGCTCAGCACTTGACCTTGCCAAAGCCTAAAAAAATGTGAAAGAATCGGATTGTGGCATTTCACTGTTTTCCACAGTTTATATATCAAGAAGTCAGTACCAAGGAAAACATGTAATAAACATATGTGTATTGTAGGTCTCAGAAGAGGCATCTGGCTCAGAATAACTGATAACTGCACAACTCGTTAATCTAAAGACACAAATCTAAATCACTACCATGTATTATTAAAAAATTTAGAAATTGCATGAGATCATTTAGTTTAGGGTTAGGTATAGTATATTGGATGATGTAGTGGCATTACCTGCAATAATTTTCCCATATCTGTGTGAGTTTCATGGGTGTAATTGCAGAGGCAGCAGACATTGCAGTTGCAGGGGGGCTCAGGAGTGTAGAGGAGTGTAGGACCCAGTAACATCTAGGCACCCCACTCGTGGGTTTATGGTACTTCCAAACATCAAATAAATACAGGAAGGTTAACAGGCTTCAAATAAAATAGTGTACTGTATTGAATTTGTGATATGAAATTCTGCAAATGGGATAAAATGTCTGTACCAAAATGAAATGCATACAGCTTTACCGAACAACAAGAAAAAGTGTTTATTAAATCAAGAAAAAATATGATTCAGTGCTCTTTGTGTTCACAAACAGTTCCCCAAACCAACCGGTTTGCCAATTGCTGCAGTCTCAGTGATGAGATTGTTCTGCATTGTTGTATAATTCAAGAAAGGTATTCTTTGGCAATCTGAATAAAGGCATTTTTTGTGGCATAGCTGCATAGTCTTGTTATACTGGGAGATTTGTTTTACTCAGGCCAGTGGTTTCCAAGGGGGTGTTACCAGGCTATTATCTATTGTACCAAATATTATTCGATTGTCCAGTGTTGTTCCTTGGCTTGTGCTATGGCTGAGGTGCTTCAGGGACCACACTTCCCTACTTTGGTGCTGGGGACATCATAAACCCATTCTGAATTCTTGAGCACCCTCGTTCAGCCCCAAAGATAAAGTGATGTAAAGTAATACTTGGTGTTCCTACACTATCACTCTGATTCCGAGTCAGCTATCTGTTGCTCCTGCTCCCTTTTGCTGAAGTGGGAGACCCTCCACAGTGATCTTCCCTGCCTGAACTTCCTTGTAATGTCTCATCAAAGCTCCTCCCCTGGCAATGTCACCGCTGTTTGTATATTGACATCACCTTTGTCTTCACATGATGGTAGCACCTTATACATGTGAACTACTCAGCATTGTAATAACGTAGGAAACGTGATTCTTTTATGCCTGGGGGTCCTTTGTGTTATATGCTAAATGTGTCAATTATATTTTTTTTATATGTTGCAAAACTCTCGACAATTTTATACATACGACCATTGATAAATGTAAGAAGCCAACAAGCACAAAGCAGATGTGTACTTTACAAATAAACTGCTATACTATTAATTTTCTATCATTTAAACTGGTCTTCAGCCACATTGTAATTTTTAAATAAAAGCTATGATGGGTCATGTGGTTTATAAATAGATTTGACTGGCGGGTATGAGATTGAAATAAAAAGAGTGAAAATTACTTTTTTTTAATTATCATTTAGCTTGGAGATTTTGCCACTATTTTAGAGTTGTTAAATATGTGATTTTTTTTTAAAGTAATATAGGTGATAATTTACTAGATAAAGGATTTAGGATGTGATAAGTCAATTATATAAAGAATAACCCCTTATTACAATGTTTGCTATCTAACCATATCCTACTGATCTTGGGCCTAAATTAATTTATTATTATTATTATTATTAACATTTATTTCTATAGCACCAGCATGTAAATGAATACCTTAGAACAGATTGTTGTCAGGATTCGGAACTAATTTGTTTAACAATGCTAAAAATGTTAAAAAATTGTTTTTGTATATTTTACGGATTTGTGCAATAACTTTTAGCAGCTAAGGAATCAGCAGAGCCAATTACAGTATATTTTTTGTATTTTCAAGGAAATATACCCAATGCAGTTTTATGAGGTGAGTAGTCAAGTAAATAAAATAAGATACATTTAAGGGGGATATTTTTAACACTAGTCTGGCATAATAGTTCTACTGTTTTATTGCTACAATGGTGATTGAAAGTTTGTAAACCCTTTAAATTTTTCTATACTTTTAAATGAATGAGGCCTACAACATAATCAGATTTTCAAGTCGTAAGAGTAGATAAAGAAAACCTAGTTAAACAAATTAAATACAAATTATTATATTTGGTATGTATTTATTGAAAAAAATATTCAATAATATGTCTGCAGTTGGCAAAGTAAGTGAATCATGCTCTCAGTATTTGGTGTGACCAATAACTGCAATAACTGCTACTAAACATTTGCAGTAACTGTTGATCAGTCCTGCACATTCCTCCATACAGAACAGTTTCAGCTCTTGGATGTTGTTGGGTTTCCTCACATGGACCGCTCGCTTTGTCTTTCCACAACACTTCCACTGGATTAAGGCCATTGGCCATTCCAGAACATTAACTTTATTCTTCTTTAACCATTCTTTGTTAGAATGATGTTTTTAGGATTGTTGTCTTGCTACATGACCTATTCTCTTTAGAGTCAGTTACAATTGTCTGGTATACAGTAGTTCATAATTCATTGTTCCATCAATGATGGCAAGCCAAGCCCAGTTGCAGCAAGATAGGCCCAAACCAGAAGACTCCCACCACTATTTTTCACAGATGGGATAAGGTTCTTATGCTGGAATGCAGTGTTTTTCTTGCTCATTTAATCCAAAAAGTTAAATTTTGGCTTCATCCATCCACAAAACATTCTTCCAGTATTGTACTGGTTTGTCCACATGATTTTTAGCAAACTGTAGATAGTGAGCAATATTTTTTGAGGGAGAAGCGGTTTTCTCCTTACAACACATTGCTGTTCAGTGTTCTCCTGATGGTGGACTCATGAACATCAACATTTGCCACTGTAAGACAGGCCTTCAGTTGCTTAGAAGTTACCCTGGGTTCCTTTGTAACCTCTCAGACTATTAGATGCCTTGCAATTGGAGTTATCTTTGATGGTCAACCACTTCTGGATAGGTTAACAGTCTTGAATTTCCTATATTTGTACACAATCTGTCTGACTGTTGATTGGTTGGAGTCCAGACTCTCTATAGATAGTCTTGAAACATTTTCCAGCTTTATGGGCATCAATAACTCTTTCTGAGGTCCTTAGACCTCCTTTGTTTGAACCATGATACACATCCACAAATGTGTTGTATGTGTGATCAGACATTGCTGGATCTATAAATAAAACAGGGTCTCTCACTCACACCTGGTTGTTATCCCATTGACTGAAAACACAAGACTCTGAGTTCACCTTCAAATTATATGATAATACTAAGAATTCACTTACTTTTGCCACACACAGATGTGTTATTGGATATTTTTTTCCAATAAATACATGACCAAATATAATAATTGTTGTTACTTTTGTTTAACTGTTTTCTTCATCTACCTTTTGAACTTGTTTCATATAAAAGTATAGAAAATTGTAAAGGGTTCAAAAATTTTCAAGCACCATTATAATAATAAAACAGTTTAGAACTATTATGCCAGACTAGTGTATCTAAAATAAATCCCTCTTAATTGTATCTTATTTTATTCACTTTATAATTCCACTGCAAATCGGACCATGTGACAAATTGAACTATGTGTTGAATAAATCAGACTGTCTCATCTGCATAGACTTAAGAAGTCTTCCATATCCAGAACTACCATAGGTCCAAAAATATTCCTTTCTCAGTAAAGATCATTCTTGTTCATTACCATCAGCCCAGTTCTTGTAGAGTACTATCTATGCATAATTATAATTGCTACTTATAACATATACTGTGCAACCATGGGAACTTTTGACATTCCTTCGCAAACGTGTTTGTGAGTTATTTGTAGATGAAGCATAAATATACTCTGCTTTTTGGTTTAATTCTCATATTAATTTATGCTTTCGGGAAGAAAGTATTTATGCCTCAGTTTACAGTAAACCAAAAAGAAACACACTTGGATGCAGAGAATCAACATTCCACTTCAGCAACCTAGTTATATAAATCACAAAAAGGTTAAGCAAAATATGTATTGACCATAAGGACAGGATAAACTTGATCTTATGAGCAAAAAACTTTTTCTAGACATCGGTCATTATTATTATAACTAAGTATTAAAACATGCCAAGAATACGGTGTTCCTTTTCCCAACCATGTATTACAGCCTCAGGAATCATTCATAGACCTGTAAAAATGTACACTTCAATCCTTTGATTCTAAAGCTTACAAAAAAGGGGATAAAAATAGAAAGACATAACATGATCAGCTGGTACTGACTGATTCTGTCCTAAAATATGCAGTATGGCAATATGTTGTTTTTGCTGTAACTGCTGCAATGTCTGTTATTCTCTAATTATTGGGGAGAATTTTTACCATCCATATTTTTTTAAAAATGTAAAATCTATGAGATACTCACCTGCAGCACTAATTTCTTTGTATAGCTGCATGCCGCTCTTGTTATATAGTAGCAAAATCAAAGGAACATTTCGGAAAGGATATTTTAAGGCACAGAAGCACCAGTAAAGAAGCAATAGAAAGGCAGCTTAAGCCGTATGAACATACAGTCATTGCAGTTTGCTACAGCTCAAAAGCAGGTTTGGTGACAATAACCCATTGATGCTATTTTTTAAACATGATCCAGTTGAATTGTTTATGTAGTGTTTTTTTTTAGTTATTAAAGTATTTTATTTGTGTAATTTTAAGATGTTCTGATATATATACTTCTTATATTATTGGATATAGTAATTGATAACATTAGTATCTCTAGGGGTAAGCTGGGTGTTTATTATGCTTTATATGGGATTCACTTGGTAGTGTTCACTCCACAGGCAGCCCCTAGGCCACTTGTTTGGGTCAATATATACAATGGATAAAATTATAATTTTGAAGATTAAAATTTGCCGTTATATTCACAACATTTTCTATATTGCAAAAGCTTTATAATTCTAGGGATCATAAGGTTTGACATATTTTACTCTTTACTGTACTGAACAGTAGAAGTTACTAATCTTACTGGCACAAAAGCCTATAAGGTTATAGTGTGCAATTTGTGGGCCATATTTCAGCCAATAAGAGGCAGCTGGAACTGCTCCTGGTTTCTTCTCTTGAACTGCCTGACACCATTACTACAGGTGGTCCTTGACTTAAAAATGTTTGAATATGAACATTTGGACCATACATCTTCAGTACAGGTGGTGTCTAGTATTTCCCCTAGAGGATGGATGGCTGGCTTTGTGTACTTATTTAAACACAGAGGAAAGGTTACTAGGCAATTGAATGAAATGAATGCTATCATGCTTTCCGACTCTTATATAAGGTTGTTTAAATGTAAGCACATGTGGAAAGGTATTCTGATTTATTTTTCTTTGAAACAATTTAAAAGTAATGAGGAAGAAGTGAAAAAGTGCATTGCAGACTCCATTTTAATTACATTTCTTTCTGTAATTGCACTAGACAAATTGTTATGAATTGTTGGAAACCATACTATCCTTGGAAAATGTCAAACATTCTTATCTCAATGTGTCACAAAGAGGGTAGCTGAAACTCCTGCAGGGATATGTTGATATAATCTATTAAAACTAAACATAGCCTTTCTCATAATGAAAGTATACCACACTTGCAAAAATAATGACTTCCTCTGAATTTTAAAACGCTTTTACTGCTGCATATTCATTTTGCTCCTTTTGCAAAATGAAATAAAGGTTTGTAATAATGCATGCTGCCATTATATGTATTTTTAAAAATAGATTATTGTTCAGTTATTATGACCAAGTAAAGCCGAGTAAGTGGCACTATAGAAGCTTTGCTGCTGGAATAGATTTTAAAAGGATTTATTTAATTCAATATTGTGTAACCTTTTCTAAAAAAAACGACGGATTCAATAAATTGGGATTCTGTGATCTCGACAGTACAATACTTGATGCTGAAGGTTTCTCAGAAATGTTACATTTTTGTCTGTAAAATGACTTCATGGTATTAAAAATTTGCCTTTGTTACACCAGGCTATTAAATGGATTGGTCCTTTTAAGAAAACAACTAAATGGCATGATTATACATATTTGTCTGTGTAGTCTGCTCTTTTCACACACACATACAGAAATTATATACACACAAAAAGAAATTTGATCTCAAGGCATGTGCTGTTCCTAGATTTTATATGGAAACGAGGTTTTGAAGCAGAATGGTCCTTCGAAACTGCATTTATTGTACAATTGCTCATGTTCTGTTTAGTATGGTTAAAAAAGTAATGCACTTTGAATGTTAATTATAATAGTGGGTGGGTCAAGGAGCAAAGTGCCAAAAAGTTACCACTTTGCACCCAGACCTATGAGCACATGTCTTTACCATCAAGAAATGTGGGCTGGGGGAGACACATAGACATGTGTGCAGCTCAGTCACACAAGTTAGGGCATGCCAGCGGGTACACAGCGTAAAGGAACTCAGTCCTTACCTACCTACTATAGAACTGCCTTTTGATCACCAGCACTGCACTCTGTAGCATCAGAATTCAACATTTGGTGCAGAGTGCTGTAGTGCTCCAGACACATCCTGGATCATTGGAGTATTGGTAGTGGACCATTTTTATTAGTAATTAATCTGTGCGTTTGTTTTTGGTAGCATTCAATTAAAAAAAAGTTCTACAGAATTCAGCTAATATACGGATGTCTTGATATAAAATCTGCTATTCATATGTAATATTCATGTTACAAACTGTGCAAACAGCATTTCTTTTGACAAATTTCTAGAGACATTGTTGATCTGAAAGAATAAATTCAGTATAGGTAAGAGAAAAGCTGTAATATTTGTACAGGGTTGGAATCCTTGGAGTCTGAGGCACTGACTGTAAACAGAGAAGGAATAGAAAGACCATTTAGGAGGCTCATAATACTCAATACTGTTTCAAAATAGCATGTGATGAAAAATCAAAAGTGGTGTAGATATAATTTACTAGTGGAACTGGTGGATATGTTAAATGTAGAATAAAATAAATAAATAACTATATATAACTATATATATATATATATATATATATATATATATATATATATATATATATATATATATATATATATATAGTGTTGCATCTTGTATACAACCTCGTAGTGCAGCAGATATAGACAGATAATGTAGTTTGTGCTGCAGGCAATACAATAAGGGTGTTCCTCTAACTTTAACAGACAAAGGTACAGTCAAAGACATGTTTCACTAAATTAGACAATTAGGGTGAGCGGCTTTTGATTTCGATGGGCCATTCTAGGTCAGACAGAGATGAGTTGCTAAGCTAGAATTCCATCTATCTCTTATGGTTTTATATTGTTGCACCAAAATCTATTCTGTGTCTCAGAATAGAAAAAAAATCTTTCCACTTTCCTTTGGATCTTTATAAGCTGCCTAAAGAGTAAATATATCAAAAAAACATAATTATGAATAAATTCACGTTCGAGTTTTTCAAACTTGAATTACATTTGATCAAACACAAAGAGATTCTATAAAAGTCAAGGGGCATGTATCTGAAGCATTCAAGGAAGTTGATTTTTGAGTTCATGTTTTTTCACTTGAAATGTTTTGAACAGTGGATGATTTAATAGTTTGATTCATTGAAATGAATGGGACAATACAATTTCAATTGTATCCTTGAGAAAGGTCCCCATGTGGGACCGAAACGTCAGATAACATGTAAAAGCGTGTGAATAAAATGACACGTTTTTTCACCAAGCCATACAGAGAGTGCCGATCTTCTATTCATATATCAAAATATAAATCTATATATAGTATTGCGTCTTGTATACAACCTTGTAGTGCAGCAGATATAGACAGATAATGTAGTTTGTGCTGCAGGCAATACAATAAGGGTGTTCCTCTATCTTTAACAGACAAAGGTACAGTCAAAGACATGTTTCATTAAATGAGACAATTAGGTTGAGCGGCTTTTGATTTCGATGGGCCATTCCAGGTCAGACAGAGAGATGAGTTGCTAAGCTAGAATTCCATCTATCTCTTATGGTTTTATATTGTTGCACATATAATATAACCCCAAAATTGATTCTATTCTTTCCACTTTCCTTTGGATCTTTATAAGCTACCTAAAGAGTAAATATATCAATATTCAAGATATTAATTGCAGACAAAAACATAATTGTGAAAAAAATCACGTTAGAGATTTTCAAACTTGAATTAAATGTGATCCAACACAAAGAGATTCTATAGAAGTCAAGGGGCATGTACCTGAAGCATCCAAGCAAGTTGATTTTGAGTTCAGGTTTTTTCACTTGAAATGTTTTGAACAGTGGATGATTTAATAGTTTGATTCATTTAAATGAATGGGACAATACAATTTCAATTTGCCATAATATCCTTTTTTGTGAAAACAATATTTTAAGACTATTATTGGATGTTTTCCACAATCACAACTAAAAAATCTACCCTATCATGTTTTCCTCCTACTCCTCCCTAGTGAAATTCTTACATGCATGCCTACAAGATTTCACCAGAGAAGCCCACTACCTATGAATTTCATATTCAACATCATTAGAATTTCAAATGTTCCCTTAAAACTCAACTGTTCAATAAAACATGAACACTAACCTACTTGCCTCTAACAGCACCCTTACACACGTCTTCTGTTCCCACGGTAACACTTCAGCCTTCATCATTTCATTCTGCTGATTTATTATCTCCTAACTAACAGTCATAACACTAATATAATAGTTCTTAAAAAAAACTAGGATTGTATGCGGGCAAGGTCATAATTACCTGCTGTTTCATTTTAGCTATATGTCAAATATTGCATATCCATATATACAATGTTGTACAGTATGTCAGTGCATTATAAATTGTAATAGTAATCAAAATAGGGACAAAAATCATTTGTCATCTATAGACTTCAATGCAATTGGCAACATTTACACCTACTGTATTATGAATTTTCACCAAAGTGATATGGGTCAGATTTGCATATCACTACTTAGGACTGATTCAGCACAGATTGGAACCTGAGAGTTTTTCAGTGCTATTTACTGTATATAACCAGAGCTGTAGCATTCATAACCACAAACTAAGACAGAGCTGCATGCAGTTTTTTTTATTAAGCATTGCACCAAGCAAAGGTTTTAGTACTAAAAACTCAACATGACTATTCTAGGCTGAAATATGTATTACTTTAAATACTGGAAATGTTCCATGAAAGGATAAATCCAGTTTTTGACTGCAAATGATCAATTAAAATATATGATTATTGACTCATGTCACTCATATTATGGCCTCAGTGCTAGAACATTGTACAGATGAAGCCACTTGGATTTGTGAGTTAAATGCGTCATGACTCAGGGTTAATTAAAGAAACTGTGTTATCTAAAGTCATCTTAACTCATTTAATGCATTTAACCTTTTCATTAGCATACCAAAGCACCATTGTTCACAATGGGGAATGGTTTAATTAGATGGGATGCTGTGACACAATTTTCTGTGTTAAATGGGTTAAGTGGGATATCTGTGTTTAGTTATTCTGTGTCAAACAGGCAAACCAAAGTGGCTGCATCTGTAGGTCTATATGTTGAGTTCCCATAAAAGGAATACTTACTGGCAATCTTAACTTAAAAGAACAATTAATTCTGTCAAGCAAATTACAGATCTACTGCACAGTATAGAATTAAACTTGCTGTTACTTTCTTTTTGCCTCTGGTGTACTTCTCTTCCTAGAAGAAGATTTAGGCTGTCTTGTCAAATAAATGATAAAGCTGAAATAGTTACACTGTAAAGTACATTCAGTTGGTGAAGATGTAATTGAATGATGGTATAAGAAAAGTTAACACTGAAGTCCATAAAAATCAGACAAATGTGCTTTGTAGATGAAAAAGCTAATTATGTGAAACATGGCAGCAATGCATTAATTTTTTAAAAGCACTTCCAGCATATTTGTAGTAAATCTATTCTGTAACCCACCTTTATAATTCAACCTTCTCTGAATAATAGACTGGAGAATGTCTAGGTAATACAATTAAGTTAAATGGACTTAATATAATGCATCTTAAATATATGAAACTGTATGCATAACATACGAAAATTATCAAAAGTTGGATATCTCGGGCTATATTTATAAAGCAGCGCAATATTATGTCTACACACAAGCCAATGGTATGTGATAAATTTGTATGTAGCCAAATAGCAAAGCATATACAGGAATAAATAGAATTATGTGAAATAAAATAAAATCCATACATTTTTGTTTTAAATTTGAATTTGTTAGTAACCATAAATGTTGGCCTCATTTTCTGGTTAGCCCTGCCATCTTTTTCCACTTAATATTTCTGGACTGTCCTGAAAAAAAAATATAGCAGCTGTTGGGAAATGAAGAAGAATCAAAACTGTAAAACCTGCATTTAATTTATATTCCAGAAACACCTAGAATTGTTTTGCAGTTTGAATGTGTGGAGTAGGATGTTTAGAAATGCAATATAAACTCCCCTCTTTTATAATGCCAACACACCATTATACTCTAATATTATTCAGCGCTCTCTCTGTCGATTAATGCTGTTTAGAGAGAATGGTTGTTCCGTTGAAGTAATTGGTAAAATATTAACTAGGATAGATATTTCATTTTAATATAATATTAGATTTTCTTTCGTTCAGCCTGTTTACTTTTCCACTTGAACACTGCGGAATACTTTGTCTTTGAAACCAGGGCTACAAATAAGGTATTTGTTGAACAGTGTGCAGAAGGATCCTCAGGAGTAGTTGCATGCTTAAAAGGATTAGTTGTCTGTTTGAAGATTCTTGTTTTCAAATTTTTATCTGTCAAGTGCATTGTATTAAGCTTTGCTTTAACAAACTACATGGATGGGCATGATAGGTATTTTGTTCATTTCCCTCTTGATGCTCAGACAGGACTAATATTTTAATAAAGGTGAGATTACTTTTTTTTCTCCAATTATATTGGTTTGCTATTACTGTATATAGATCTTATTTTCTCTTAATGATTACTGTTAAAAGTACCTGCACTGTTTATCTCTTTGTCCTGTGCGGTAAGTGTGGTTCAAAGGTGTTTTGTTTAGCAAAATTCACAAAATAGAATCTAAACCATCAGGAAAAGCAGAACACAATGAATGTTCAAAAGACTTGACAGGAGCAGCCTTAGAACTTTTGCCAACCACGGCATCTGCTAATAACTCCCCAACCCCAATAAACCTTTTGAGATGGAAATGCTGCAGAAAGATTATAACTTATAAACTTAAATTATCATGTCATTTTAATAGCCATAGACCTACACAACCCTACCACTGCTAAAAACTGCCAAGCTGGTCCATTTCCAGCCTCTTCCTCTAACTGAATCCACTTCCTGGGGCATCGAAATATTGATGTAATTAGCCATGATACCAGTAGGTATTTGTCATAATTTATTGGGATTCAATCCCTGGATTATGGGTGGAATTGTTATTGCTCTTACCAGTTGTTCCACTGGAGGTCCTTAGTGCTCTCCTGTTTTGTGTTCTTGATGTACCAGTTGTGTTCCTGCCTTCTGCTCCCTTTCTCTTTCTTGTTATTCCCAGATGAAGCTAATTATTCTATTCAGACCTTTATAAGCCTGGCCCTGACATTGCTCTGTGTTTGGTCATTAAGCTGATTGCTCTTATCTTGCTGTCCTGTGAAAACATTGATCCTTTGACCTGTTTACCTTAATTCTGTGTTCCTCAGTTTCCTTGTTCCTGCATCCAAGCCAGTTTTGTCCCCAGCCTAGTTCCTGATCTTCGATGCCTCTCCTAGCCCTGTTTTAGCTGATTCCTTAGTTCTGACTCCTGGCCTGTCCCTTGATTCCATTTTAACTTCTGCCTGCCCCTGACTATTGGTCTACTGGATTTTGCCTATGTCTGCCAATTACTACTGTCTTTTTATATTCATATATAGTGAATAAAGTACCCCCTCTTGTAAAATATAAGGATATTATAAGTTACCGAGGAGTTTCATGACCATATAAAAACACGAGGCCAAAGGCCGAGTGTTTTTATACAGGTCATGGAACTCCGAGGTAACTTCTAATATCCTCATATTTTGCAACAGGGGGTACTTTATTAATTATAATACACAAATTTTAGTGAGTCATGTGACAGAAATTACATCACTACTCACCGTTTATAACTGATGACATCAGAACTCACCATTTATAAGGATATAATTTACAGGATATTCATGGCTTTTGTGTATTATATTCATATAATACACAAAAGCCATGAATATCCTGTAAATTATATCCTTATAAACGGTGAGTAGTGATGTCATCAGTTATAAACGGTGAGTAGTGATGTAATTTCTGTCACATGACTCACTAAAATTTGTGTATTATAATTAATAAAGTACCCCCAGTTGTAAAATATGAGGATATTAGAAGTTACCTCGGAGTTCCATGACCTGTATAAAAACACTCGGCCTTCGGCCTCGTGTTTTTATATGGTCATGAAACTCCTCGGTAACTTATAATATCCTTATATTTTACAAGAGGGGGTACTTTATTCACTATATTATCATCTGTGCACCATGGTTGTTATCTCACCATATCTATTTAAGTTTGTTATTTATTTTATCATGGCGTTTGACCAGTAACATAACTAGAGGGGGGGCAGACCCTGGTGCAGGACGCACAGCTAGGCCCCCCCGCCGTATGTGATTTTCGAGCGGCGTTTCAGTGGTGCGCTCGCACCCCCTGCTCCCCCCGCAGTTCCGCCACTGCGTTTGACCTTAGTATTGCAGTATTTAGTTATATTATCCAGCCGTTAGACTTTCTATCTCCAGTCTCTCCATGGTGACTCTACTCATAGGTAGTGATAGTAAACTGAAGTTTGTGTGTTTATGGCATCTAATATGTGGAGAATCAATAAATGCATGTAAGAGTTTCTGATCAAAGTGGGATCAGAAGACATGACTATATAGGTTTCTTTACCACGTAACTGTCTCTTCGCTTCTGCAATGTATGTAAATGCATCTAAATTTACAATCTGCTGATCTATTTACTATAGATATATCCACTTTTAAATTAAGTAAACGTTTGTCCTTTTTAGGGTAAAATTCCCTATAGAACTTATTATTAACAATTTTCAATAGTTCTTCTTTGACCTGTGCCTGAAACATATTGATACTATTGTCTCTCAAATTTTTGTTAGGAAAATGCTGAATTAATATTTGTATAACATTTTGCTTAAAGGAACAGTAACACCAAAAGATTAACGTTTTTTAAAGGAATGACAATATACTATGCAGTTGCCCTGCACTGGTACAACGTGTGTTTGCTTCAAAACTCTATAATAGTTTATATAAACAAGCTGCAGTGTAGGCATGGGGGCAGCCACTCAAAGCTGAAAAAGGAGAAAAGGGACAGGATACACAGCCAATTACAGATAAGCTCTATAGTATACAATGGGATGCTTCAGAAAGTATCTTTTATCTGCAGTGTACAGCAGCTTGTTTATATAAATAGTTGTGTTTTTGAAGCAAACACACCAGTTTTACCATTAATATGCTGATTATATGCCAGTAATGGTTCTATCACTACTGGGGTAATAGACAGTTGAATGAGAAATACCTGATATTGTTATTTTATTTTACAGTATTTTATTAACACACATTGTTGTATTTACCACTTCTAGTCAAAAGGCACTATAGCATTGCCTAGTGTTTGTTAATTTAGACCCCTTCAAGTGAAAAAGAAGGAAAAATGCATTATATATTCTTCTGTGTTTTATATATTTTATGTATTAAAATATTACAGGAGTATTCTAGTTTCACTGCATTTGTCTTGTGCTTTGGATGCAAATTAATTTAAGCAGCTTGTTCTGCAAGAAATAAATACAGGTATTTTCAACAAAAAGGGATTTTACATAGTTACTGTATTCCCAGAATATTTATCAATTACTTGAATGAGTTGTTTTGTATTACCTTTCATATATTTATAATCTACATGTCATTTTATCCTGCCAAGTTTTTTTTTTTTTTTATTAAAAGATTTCTGGCCCAATATTTTAGCATAAACAGAAAATTTGTCTTAAAGGGATACTGTCATGGGGAAAAAATGTTTTTCAAAATGAATCAGTTAATAGTGCTGCTCCAGCAGAATTCTGCACTGAAATCCATTTCTCAAAAGAGCAAACAGATTTTTTTATATTCAATTTTGAAATCTGACATGGGGCTAGACATTTTGTCAATTACCCAGCTGCCCCATGTCATGTGACTTGTGCCTGTACTTCAGGTGAGAAATGCTTTCTGGCAGGCTGCTGTTTTTCCTTCTCAATGTAACTGAATGTGTCTCAGTGGGACATGGGTTTTTACTATTGAGTGTTGTTCTTAGATCTACGAGGCAGCTGTTATCTTGTGTTAGGGAGCTGCTATCTGGTTACCTTCCCATTGTTCTTTTGTTTGGCTGCTGGGGGGGGAAGGGAGGAGGGTGATATCACTCCAACTTGCAGTACAGCAGTAAAGAGTGATTGAAGTTTATCAGAGCACAAGTCACATGACTTGGGGCAGCTGGGAAATTGACAATATGTCTAGCCCCATGTCAGATTTCAAAATTGAATATAAAAAAATCTGTTTGCTCTTTTGAGAAATGGATTTCAGTGCAGAATTCTGCTGGAGCAGCACTATTAACTGATTCATTTTGAAAAATTTGTTTTTTCCCATGACAGTATCCCTTTAAATATTATTTTTAAACTGGATAATTAACAGCTATGGGCCATTGACTGCTCATTTACTCTTTTATCAGCCCCGTCTTGAGAGGTTACAATTTCCAGCACTGCCATGTGTACCAGGACATTTGTAAGAAGATAAAGAAGCAGGGCTGCCCGGCACTCAAACGGATCCACCAGACCAGAGATATTCAGTTAAAAGATAAATTTCTTGGTAGAACAATTAAAAATGATAGCTTCATCTCCATCCACCCAAGGATATTTATGTCATTCAGTATGTGAAATATGCAGGCTCTACTGCCTTTACTGGCTGCAGACTAGATTGGAAACTGTTTGAGGTACCCATTTGCCTGAACTTGTAAAACAGTATCTTGGCTAATTTGCATTAGAAGGCAAAACAAAAATGCACAGACAGTCCTTTTACTTATATCAATCACCCAAGCGCTGATGGGTTTTCATGGGTTAAAGTAATAGAGAAGATTGGCACAAGTTTTATATACCCCGATCTCATGCATTTGATGTTGTAGTCTTGAACTTCACTTTGCATCCTGCTCCTTCGCAACAATAACTGCCAGGAACCAGAGATGTGACAGTTTTCTAAAAGAAAAGAGGAACAATACTTTAATAACAGAAATTGCAACAAGCATATTTACTGAATATTTATTTACAGTAATTAATTGCTATATTTTTTGTGAACTCTTGATCTTGGTAACATACCCCTTTGATAATGCATTATGGTAGGAGGTACTAAAAAGAAACTAAGCACAATTTTTCACCAGGCATGAATTCACAGCAAATTGTCATAAAAAAATTTCACCCACAAAAAAATGCGCAAGAAAAACACAGGCCATTGAATGCAATGCATTGTACACAGAAAACGCCCACTGACTTCAATGTTTCACAAGTTTTTTGTCAAACCAAAACAGATCCACTTATCAACATTCGTCATATAAATTATCATGGCTAATGATGTGCAGAATTACATTCTACAGGTCTCAGTTGTTATTTGTGATTGGTGGATTGGAATGCAAAGGCAAGTATGAAAACATTTTCCAACGGTTTTCAGAACTGGAGTTGGTGTATATTTCAAATATTAAGTGATGTGGAATCTATTCTCCACATCTTTTAATTTATATCATCATTCATATAGGAATGAAAAAAAACACAGCAGGATTACAAAGAAAATGTAGAGATGTGTTAAAATTAATATGCTGAAATCATTGTGGATTTTGTCTTAACATATGGGAATTATTCTGTATCTTTACAGTAAGCAAAAATAGATGTGTGAACAAGAACTAAGCATATTCAAATGCACTGACAAGTACACAGTAGGAAGAGTCAAAAGGTACTTTCTCTGCCTTCATTTATAATTAATGCAGTGCCCTCATCTAACCTTAGGATGTTAATTAAACCTAAACTGATTGATTGAGAGTATTTTCTGACAGAGAGAAGGAGTTAGGGACTTGCAGGCAGTTCAGACTGTTTTATGTATATCTCTGTTGCTTACAATAAAAATTACTATTTTAAGGGGTTATTTCCTTTTAGAATTAATTGTTAGTATGTATGATGTTAGTATTTATGTTATATGTTTGTAGACTGGTAATGTATTCTAAGAGTTTGAATTCTAGGATCATTCATCTGAATTACTATCATTAAGCTTAACCAAATCTAAATCTTTAATATGTTCAAGTACTTACTTGCAGACAGTGCAGTTTTCTAGATTGTACTCACAATGTGCATATGCAGATTAGGTTTTGGCTTCAGAAGGTCTCGGATTTTATTTGTGCATGATTTGGCATTAAGCCAAAGCCAAATTTAGAAAATTTGGGGTTTGGTGCGTTTCTTTGGCATTTATATTTTGGTGCAATCAAACCAATGTGCCAGTGTAGAACATGTATAAAGAAAAACAAAATACATGTGATAAATGGATCTGCAGAAATTATAAATTTTTATGTAATGCAATTGCAGTGGCAAATTAGGAGTGCCTTGAACCATGACCCATTCCAGGGTCCCAACTCAGCTAAAGTCCAACCTCATAATTACATTCCTAAACTTAATTGATTGGTGAGCAGCTATAGCCTTTTTACATTAGCTGCTTGGTGATTATCTGAGCACTTCAATCACGCACCAATCAAAGATATGAAAAAATCCAGGGAAAGTCACCAGTACAGCATGCAGACATTGGGGTGAATGTAAAAGTTGCAAACACAAAAACATTTTATAAAGTTTCATACAGTGCTCATTGATGCAAACTATAAAATTTGCAATCTTTCTTCTGCTTGAGGATGTGGTCCCTCAACATTTAGCAAAGAGTTAGCAAAATGTACATTACATTACAAAGGAAGACACTTTTGCACTGTGAATGTTTTTCATTGATGATTTTTATTACATCCCCCCAAGTGCAGAAAGCAACCAAAGGGTAGCTCAAAGCCAGAATATTATTGGTTTGCCTCATCAATCAAGCAGTGAAACAGCCCAACAGCATACTTGCCACTCTCCCTAAGTCCAAGCAAGTGTGAGTTTATACTGTATGGACTAATCAATGTTTAGTAGAGATAACGTTTTGAGGCAGTACTGATAATCATTTTCTTTTAAATACACAAATGTATTCACAATCCTTATTACAGGAAATGTATGTTTTTCCCATATTTATGATTGTAATTTATATTTTTGTTTAAATGCTGACATGCTGTACAACTGCAAATTATGTTTCAATTGAACAGAAATGTTCTCAGCTATAATGTATTAAACAAGAAAGCATAAAGAGAGAGACACTTGAGAAGGACTTTGTGTGTAAGATGGCATGAAATGAAGACATCTTTTCAGATTGTCCTTTCACCTGACTGCTTTCAATACTTCAATTTCCATTCATAAAACAAAAATGGAAGAGAAAATTTACAGTCCATATAAAGTAATTCATTCAAATGTAATTTCCAGTCTGGTAGCACTTGGTTTACTGCAGATATCCCTATGGGCTAAATGCTAAAATTGAAAATATTTGGAGGAAAAAAAACCATCACATGACCTTTTTTTAACAAAATACATATTGTCAGCCTACATTTTCTGTATTACAAACTAATATAAAAATATCGTTTTTTTAGGTGTTAATTAAGCCAGGATCAATACATAGGTGTTTCATTATAGGACACATACAGTAGATTGACACATAGGCGGAGCACATGAGATTATAATTATATCACCAGCCAGGAAGGAAAATACAGATATGGAAGAATCACTGTTTCATTGTGGGAATCCCTCTAATTTTCACCTATTTACTAGAAGATGCACAATGGTGTAGTGTTTAAGGACAAAGTTGCATAGTTTTATTAATTCCTTTCAGCTAAGCAAAATACAGTATCATGGACGTAACCAGCATCACAGAGATGTCTGACCTACATTATAATTTTCTGACATCAGATTAAAATATTCATGCCTAATTAAATGCATGTTTGCCTCTTAGGAATAATTACCATCTGCATAGATGTCAATATGCTTGTAATTACTCACACAAAGATATGTTCCAAACATGTTGGTCAAGAGTTAGCTATGCATTTAAGATTTGATCAATCAGCTGAATGTCGCATAGCAACATTAAATTACTGCAGTTGTTCAAATAATTATACATTGATAGCAGATACTAGATAATTTTATCTCACTAGTTGTTAGTCTACTTTACCAAGGTCAAACCTGCTGTGTAACCTACATATCCAATGGGAATCAATTTTGGGTGAAATATTACCCTCCTTAATGTAGCTTGTATATCTCACAAATTTTGACTTAAAATGGGTGTAAATTGCATGGTCACATGTAGCTCTTTACATATGTATTTGCATAATAAATAGTGGTGAACAAAATGTGTTACAAGGCATAGATTCATGGCATATTACCACCAGCAAATATTTTGCATGAAAGCGTGGCAAACTTTTGCTGGAATTCTTTTTTTTTTTTTGTTAAAACGCCACAAAAAAGCCCAATAACTTCAATGCATTCTGAAAAAAAAGATGCTCTGAATAAAAGCACTCATTTACTTCAATGTATTTACGTGTGGAAAAAACCCACTTTATTGCAATTTTTCCACAAATTGAAAACTGACAAATTTGTTCATCATTTATAATACATTTTTATTTTTGGGAGTCTAATGATCCTTTTTCTCAGGAATTACCTGGTCGAAACTCGTTCTCTTATTGCATTGTTGTGCAAATATACATTACTCATCAGTTGCTGGGCTACAAAACTTGTCATAATTGAACATATTATCAAAGTTTAAAACATTCTGGATCCATCAGAATTGGTTTTTAAATCAATATTAAACAATAAAAATATTTCCCAATTTTCCAAAGGAGCTACACTACCCAGTTCCACTAAACATTTTATTTATAGTTTTCTTTGGTATTGAATCTCTATAGGTCTAATCCAGCCATGTCTTGTTTCACATTTTTTTCACTTTCTCCCTCCATCAAAACTTTTTGAGAGACTATAAGAAAAACATTGATCGTTAGCCCTTCTGAAAGTAAAAGCAATACAGGAATAATTTATCTCATAATAAGAATATACATTTCAGGTGCTTTATGGAGTCCATGAACCAGTCATCTCTTGTGGCAGGCTGCCATTGAGGGTATAAAGGGAGGCAATTGCTGGTTAGATCTACTGCACCTTAGTCATTGCACATATGTAAAATAAAAAGCAGATCAAACATCTGTGTGTAGCAACAATATTATATTTAAAATGTTAATGCATTTAGGAAAATGAAATTTTTTCTTATTCTAATAGTTTTTTTTAAATATAAATGAAGCCATTGCTTGAATCACTATTTACTCCTATCTGCAGATTTTGATACATTTCATTCTTAGAAAAGAACACTATAAATCATTATAAGACAGTGAAGTGTTAAAAGCTTTGTTTTCCCTCTGAAAACAAATAATGAAGGCATCAGATAATGTGTCCTGAACACGACTGTACATAGACAACAAGCTCTAATTTAATTGTAAATTGTCTATTCACACATTCCTTGTTGCCTGCCTACTGAAGGCGAGTGCTGAAAAAAGACTAAAACAGAACTGTAGATGTATCACGGTTAGACTGAGAGGTGTTATTTTCACATCTTGCATTTCATAAAAAAAAGAAACCAGATGAAAATACTTTTTCCAGAAGAAATTTTCCTCATATTAAAAATAAAAATTGTCCTGCTGTTATTTAACATTATCTTTTTTTTTGTAAATATTGCCTCATTATATTACAGAGTAATTAAACAGGAATAAACAACATGGAGCCAGATTTGCACTGGAGAGCTTGGTAAAACTTTTATTGCCGTTTTGGTTAGTAGAGTATAACAGTGCTTTATTAGCAGAGTCATGCAGGCATTACACAACAATAAACTTTCACTTTCAAGCTGTACAGAAAGTCCTGTGTATGCACAGTGACACCCGCAGGCCATTTGTATAAACACCACATATTTCCCCTATAGTAGGAAAGCATTTGGACAACTATAATAATGGCAATAATAAAACAGTATACATATTAAAGCAATGTTATACATTCTTCACATCACAAAGACCTTAGTCCATGCAGGTAGTTTTCTGATTCTCTCAGTACGCCTTATAGGTTCACTTTCTTCAGGCCTATTGCAGTTGACATTAGGAGTAGGAAAATGTCCTTCAGCAAATGGAGCTTATCCAAAGTCATATCTAACAGGAGCAAGACGACTTGCATTCCATATTTGTCCATCAGACAGTTCATATGTGTATGGTCCTCGCTGGTGTCTCACTTCAAGTGGTGTAGTAAATTTAGATTATCCTTAGATTACCCTTGTTTCAGTATTCCTGGTTTCTTAATTCTGACTAAAGATCCAGGCTGAAAGTGTACTTCTCTGGCACCATGTTTTCTGTCAGTAGATGATTTTGTAGGCACAGTATTTTGTGGAAGTTTGATGTCTGCAACATGTAACTTAGTGCGCATCTGTCTGTCATGTAATAATTCAGCTGGAGATGATTGGGTTGTTGCATGGCATGTTGCTCTGTAGTTATATAGGAACTCAGTTGTAAATACTTTTCAAGATATACCCAGTAAGATTTGCTGTCTGTAGAGCTTCTTTCAGACTTCTGTTGAATCGCTCGATTTCTCCATTTGCTTGTGGGTAATACACTGAATATTTCCTATGCACAATATTCCTCTTTCTCAGAAAGGCTTCAAACTCAGATGAGACAAACTGTGGTCCGTTGTCTGGAATACCTTCTCTGCTGAAGACTGTAGACAGAAATGTTATCACTGTAGCTGATGTTATATGAGAAACAAATGCAATTTCTGTCCATTTACTGTAATAGTCTATCAAGGTTATAACAAATCTGCAGTCTATAGGAGCATCTGTAAAAGGACCAACAATATCAATAGCAAGTTTCTCCCATGCTGAATCAGAAATTTATTTGCACAACCCAGTGAAGTGTTGCTTTGTGGTGACATTTTAGACACTGGCTGTGTGGCAGGCACTGGTGCTGTAGTAATGAGACCATCAACTAATAGTAGGTTTAATGCAGCAAAGAAATCCCTTCCAAGTATAGCTGTACCCTTATTCACAATGTAAAGGTCACATTTTGCAGTATTTGATTCAAATTGTACAGTCACTGACAAGCAACCAAGCACAGGGATTAGATCCTTTAAGTAACTGACCAGTTTCAGGGCAGGTGCAACAAGCGAACTTTTGCAAAGTATTTCAAGAAAATATCCTTTGGTAGTATAGAAACAGCTGAACCTGTATCAAGCATCAGTCTGGAATAGGCAAAAAAAAAAGCCCCCCCCCTCTCATTTGTGTTGCTTATCAAAGTCAGCAGGCCTACATTTGCCATTTAAAGTAGAACTATTTTAATGTACCTTTTGCTTCTAACCAGTGTCACCCTCTGTCTTAAGTTGAAACACAGTTTAGGATATTTTAAAAACCATTTAAAATATGACAAGTGTCTTTACCAATAAGCAGTGATGGGCGAATTTGCGAAACACGAATTCTGATGCCGCCGACAATTCCAACGCCCATTAAAGTCAATGGGCGCCTTTATTTGTCACCTGCGTCAAAAATATATTGAGCGAATTTTTGCTGCAATTTCATGAATTTATCCGCCGGTGTCAAAGTGCAGAAATTCGCCGCAAATTTGCGCCTGTCGAATACATTCGCCCATCACTACCAATAAGTCAAAATCCTTCTCTTAATATAGATTTCTATATAGGCAATGTTGAGTTTATATTATTTGCACTTCCAGCACTCTGATGAAAACACACCACTTTTTCTCATATGAACCCTAGTGCCTACCATTAATATTTCTGTTATTCTACTCTTTACCTTTTTTAACATGCTGCCCATTGTTTTGTGATAACTCTTGCGGTAATTTTTTAACATTTCTCTGATTTACTTCAAATATTAAAAAGCACAAGTTCCTCTTGTTTTCAAATGCCTTATATTTAACTATTAAAGTATTATGTTGTATTTTTTCATGCCTTTGTTTTTCAAGCAGGACTGTTTCTGAGAAGCACCATAATATGAGTCTCTTAGAACTCCGTTGATTTCTTAATTGTTTTTGGATCCCTGCTGTTACTTGGTTAATATTCATGTTCTGCATTTGTAAACTGCATCATTCTGAACAGGAGGATGATAAAACCTGATGTCTCTTAAAAGGTCTTTGAATGTAATGACATGATGAACATTGCTTTTTTATTTAGTTATAGCCTTGTAGCCTATAGCAATTATTCTCTGCCAATTCCACACACTTACAAATTCCATTTACATGTCAAGGTCACTGATACATTTCCAAATCAATTGCTATGTATATGCCCTGATGCCCTGATGCCCTGATGCCTGGATGCCAAATACTGAACAATCCCATAAATAACCATTATCATCATTTCATCCTGATTATTAGTTATTCTAGTTTAAGTTTTGCAAAAATGCTTTTAAAATGTTTATAGCAGGAAAAATAGGTGTAACAGGATAACAGGTCCCATACCTATAATATTATATATTATAATTTTGAAGGTCTGGCCAGAGATGAGGGAGGTGCAGTGCATTTAACACTGGCAACTAAAACCCCATTGATTCCTATGCATTTAGTGTAAACAAAAAAAGAGGTTCCAAGGTTTTTTCAGGTAGTTCTGCTCATCACTAGATCTGACCATCACTATAAATATATTTTTGTTTTGTTAATCATCAGTTTATGTATGTGATTTGTAAGTTTCGTGTATATATATATATATAATGCTTTTGAACCACAACAATTATCAACAGTATCAGCACAATCCATATCTCATATTAATACTCTCTCCTGTCCCAATATGGCAGCTTCTCTCTACAACGATGCCCTTTCAACAGCACTTGACTCCCTTGCACCTTCTACCACCCGTCACAGCCGGCCAGCTAAACCCCAACCCTGGCACACTAGTGTAACACGGTACCTCAGAAGATGTAGTAGATCAGCTGAGCGACGATGGAGAAAGTCACGAACTGATCCTGATTTCATCCACTTCAAATTCATGCTCTCTTGCTATAACCGAGCTCTATCATTAGCCAAAGAACAATACTTCTCTTATCTAATATCTACTATGTCCTCCAAACCACAGCAGCTGTTTGCCACATTTAACTCACTCCTATGCCCCCCTCCACCTCCTCCACCTATTAATGTTACTGCCCAAGACCTTGCTCATTTCTTTAATGAAAAAATCGATCTCATTAGGCTGAGCATACCGTCCGACAACAATCTCAGACCAACGTGCAGTCCACTCACATCTACTTTGCACTCCTTCACCCCTGCAACTCTAGAGGAAGTCAGCAAACTTCTAGCCAGCTCAAAACCCACCACCTGCTCCCTTGACCCCATACCCTCTCGCCTTCTCCACCCAATCTCTGATACACTCTCTCCTGCACTTACCCACCTATTCAATCTTTCACTCTCTACTGGTACCTTTCCATCATTATACAAACAAGCACTAATCACTCCTATCCTCAAAAAACCTTCCCTTGATCCCAGCTCTCCCACTAACTATCGACCGGTCTCCCTTCTTCCATTCGCCTCCAAATTACTAGAAAGGCTTGTTTATAAACGCCTGATCCAGCATCTCACTCACAACTCCCTCCTCGACCCCTTGCAATCTGGCTTCCGCCCATCACACTCGACTGAAACTGCCCTCACCAAAGTAACCAATGATCTTCTATTGGCAAAGTCTAAAGGTCATTATTCCATTCTAATTCTACTAGATCTCTCTGCAGCCTTTGACACAGTTGACCACACACTCCTCCTTGACATTCTACACTCAGCTGGCATTCGGGACACTGCTCTTTCATGGTTTACATCTTATCTGTCTGACCGTTCCTTTAAAGTTTCCTTCTCTAACTCTACTTCTACTACTTTCCCACTCTCTGTTGGAGTTCCTCAAGGCTCTGTTCTTGGCCCCCTGCTGTTCTCGCTCTATACAACTTCACTAGGAAAACTCATTCAGTCATTTGGACTTCAGTATCACCTTTATGCTGATGACACCCAACTCTACTTGTCTACTCCTGATCTTTCTAATTCTGTCCTTTCCCAAGTCACAGACTGTCTTTCTGCTGTCTCCTCCTGGATGTCACAGCGCCACCTGAAACTGAACCTTTCTAAAACAGAACTCATCATATTTCCTCCAAGATCTTCCCCTGTCCCTCAGATATCACTCACCGTAAACAACACCACCTTTCATTCCACCACACAGGCACGCTGCCTAGGAGTTATCTTAGACTCTCATCTGTCTTTTTCACCACACATTCAAACACTTGCAAAATCTTGCCGTATTCAACTGCGCAACATTGCTCGAATACGACCCTATCTCAGTTCAGAATCAACTAAAACACTGATTCAGTCTCTCATCATCTCCCGCCTTGATTACTGCAACTTAATCCTCACAGGTATTCCAACAAGTCACCGTTCACAACTCCAATCTGTTCTAAACGCGGCCGCTAGACTCATTCATCTAGCTCGCCGCTCAACATCAGCTGCTCCCATTTGTATGTCCCTTCACTGGCTCCCAATCTCTTCTAGAATCAAATTCAAATTACTTACACTCACATTCAAGGCCCTTAATAATGAAACCCCTCCCTATATTTCATCTCTAATCTCCAAATACACTCCTTCACGAAACCTACGCTCTGCTTCTGATCTTCGCCTCACTTCTCCTCTGGTCACTTCTGCCCATTCTCGTCTACAAGACTTCTCTCGGGCTTCTGCTTTTCTCTGGAACTCTCTGCCACAAGCTGTCAGACTTTCTCCTTCCTTCCAAACTTTCAAGCGCTCCTTAAAGACCCATCTGTTTAAAGAGGCCTATTCGTTGTACCTTAATTAATCATTGCTGTATCAAAAATGACAAAGTGTTTATATAATCCTAATGTCTCAATTGTACCCTAACCTTTTAGTTTGTAAACCCCATTGTACTCTGTAATCCTTGTCTGTTAGCCACCATTTATTGCCTGTTTGCTATAACTGCAGTAAAGCACTGCGTATCTTGACAGCGCTATATAAATAAATGATGATGATGATGATGATGATGATATAGATATATATATATATATATATATATATATATATATATATATATATATATATATATATATATATATATATATATATATGCCCTTATAACAAAAGGCAATGCCTTTGTGCTGGTTATAGACATCATTAGTAATAATCAGAAGGAAAACCGCACCAACAGGTCTTTGTATGAAATAAACAAAAAAGTTTTATTTAAGTGTATGTGTGTATATATATATATATATATATATATATATATATATATATATATATATATATATATATATATATACACTTCTGCTGTATAGAGCAGTGATATATGATAACACTTATAAATGTATTCCAAATAATAATAATAGTCTCTATGATGCTGTACTAGTAGGCAGAACATTTGTGATTGTTATGGTGAAGCATTATGTAAAGGCATGCATAGACAGTTATATAGATGTTATATATTCACGTATTCAAGAATCTGGGAATGAAATATAATATAGTGATACAATATAGTTTATACAGATGAATCAATGACAGCAGGAGGTATAGAACTTGAATAATTCCAAAGCATGGCAGGCTGTATAAGTTATTATTAACTGAATGCAGGCTCCCTTTAGCAGCATAATTGACTTAACCCTGTAAGTGCTAGGTGTTAGCATTAGTTTCCTTTTCTGTGGCTCTGTATTACTGGCTATGCAAGGCTAATCAGATGTTCTGCATGAGACAAGCTTCCGGGAGTCTGAGCTGACTCATACAGCCTGTCTACTTTTAGATCTGTTTAGGCACCTCCAGGCACTTACACAATGATTTGGATGCCTGAGCAGGGAGTCTTCCTATACTGGAAACAAAACATGTCATGGGCATCATGATCTGCACAAACAGATAAATGGAGGGCCCAGTAAATAAAATCAAAGGAAAGAATAAGAAGAGGAACAAGAAGACAAAATATAATAGAAGAAAAAAAAGTTTTATTTGTATAAGGTTTTTACCATTGATACTTGTTTATAAATATTTGCTTTCCCTGTTTATTACAAAAAAAATATGACTTTTGAGGTGTAGGATGTTTATCATTGATGCTTATCAGTTTAAATATAATCTGCTTTTTTTATTAAAAAAAAATAATTTCCCTCAGTTCCTATTTCATAATAGCGACAGCTACTATATTATAAATGATTCATTATTTGTCTGCCTGGATTTCAGCTAATAGACTTTAACTGAATAGGAGCCTTTTTGGACTGCAAACACTGAGTGATTTGATGGATTAAGCAATGCCAGGTTAAATTGCTACATTCATCAGCAAAGTAACCAGAGAACATTTCTGATTAACTGTTCTGTTCTTTCCTCCAAAATGGACATTGGATCAAATTGCCACCTTGTCTGGTATAGAATGGGCAATCAATAAAAAATAGATTGATATTAATTGAAAATGTATAGAGAAGGTATATACAGAGAACGTGGGTTATTTTAGTGCAACTAAAGCCTTTAGCAATCTGCTTTTCTGTAGAAATCAAAAGTACAGTACTATCATTAAACCAGTATAGATGACTTTTATCTTGGACTCTACAAATAGCATACGTTTTATGCAGCAATTTGTTAACCTCAATTAAAATTGTTATAGGGCATGTCATTATAGGAGGATTGTTCAGCTTATAATACAATTAACATTCATTTTGCTTATGTTCATATCCAGATATAATTGTGAGTCAGCATATATAATTACTGATTGCTGATTTTGGAATGTTATTTCCAGCAAATGTGCATGGTAAGAGCCTTCCATTTTATAGATTTAATAGCATTCTAGGGAACAGTCAGTGCTGGAAAATTTAGGCATGGAACTTATTGTACTACAATGTGCAGTGCTTCAGTGAACACTTACTAAACACTTAATACTGTACATTTATCTGCATATGAAAGTTCAGAGGGTGATTACCTAGTGGGAACAACAATAGTGTACCCTAACTCTTAAAGAAAATATCCTATTTATAGAAATTATTTTTATTTAGTCATTATATTGTGGTGGTCTTGTATGTGGATTGCTTGGAACTTGCACTGTTCCAGATAGTATATGAAAAACCTATAAAAAAAAAAGCTGCTGCCACCTCTGGACCAGGTGGTAGCTCCAGGGTTCCCTTAGTACCCTATCAAAGTCACAGTGCACTTACATCTCTGAATCATATATATATATATATATATATATATATATATATATATATATATATATATATATATATATATATATATATATATATAATATAGGAAATAAAGTAGTGCTCAAGCAATATAAATATATGTATTATATAAAAGAAGTGATTATCTAAGAATATATACAGATCATCAGGAACAAAAACATACTGTTGTACCCATTGGGAGGTTATTTCCCATTACAACTTAAAATGCTGTAAACATGACTGTGCTATTTTTTTTTACACAATTTTCACAAGTATGAATGTATAGGTCTGAATTGCAAAGCATTTATTCACAAAATAACCACATCATACATTATATCTACACCAACACTGCAATGTCATAAAGCAGTATGATTATGATATGTGATTAAATCATTAATTTGCAAACATAATAATGTTTCCTTTTGTTTTTCTATTTGCCTAAAGCCAGTGTAGTGCCTTCTGGCAAGTCTTTAGAAGAACATGATTTGGAATGTTATGGTGCTTTGATTTGCTAGAAAAGAAACACTTCTGTCTGTATCATTAGATGAAATTGTAAAGTCTGAGCTTTCTTTGCTATCGCCCATGATTGATTTTATGGCTACATCTGTTTAATTGAGCAATAAACAAGCAAATCTTAATAAGCAGGAATTGTTGAACATTTTCACAGCAAAGAAGGCCAATTCAATCTTCATAGATAAAACCACAGAGGAATAAGAGAGTTTTCTATTTTTGACATTTTCTAGTGCACTTAGTTATGAAAATACATCTGGGTCATATTGCTTCTTATATGCAAAATCACACCAATTTTCGAAAACAAATTCCTTAAAGACTGGGACAATTCATATTTCTCTAAGTACAAACATAGCTTGTTTTAGATTTGTAAACATGTTGAGCTCTGTTCAATCATCTAGTGCTGTTACTTGTTTATTTACCTAAGGTTTTCCCTCATTCTGCAAAACTTGGAGTAGGACAAGTTTCTACTGCCAGTAGTACATTTTCCTACTCCAAATTAGGAGTAGGACAAAGTTAGATGGACCTTTCCCCAATTGAAAAAGGAGGTTATAATGTGCATCATACATTTTAATATTTTCTATCCTCATGAAGATGGGATTGAATATATGAGACTTCCCTAGCAGGAAAAACTGGTAAAGTGTCTAGTTTGGGATCTATTTGTTATATGCAAAGTTTGAAAATCACATATTCCAGTACTTTGTACATAGGGGGGGATACAACCTAAACAATCCACTGGCTCTAGAAGGGTAACAATAAAATAGAGGGTTGCTGCAATGAAAGTGAATTTTTGAGCAAAAGAGATACAAATTTATACTCTTTCTTGCAAGGCCTAGCATACTCTAAAAGCAGGCTCTAGCATTAAACTATTAATATATGCAAGACTGCACCCATAATTGTGACTACTTGCCCTCAGCCATAATGAACTAAAGCATTTGCACATACTTGTCCTTGAGCATTAGTGATGGGTGAATTCATCTTCGTCAAAGGGCGTCCGTTAATCGTCGCCAGCATCTAAATTGTCCCAGGCGTCGATTCCGTCAATTTTTGCCCATCACTATTGAGCATTTGAACACCAACAAGGGTCATTTATCTTGTGGAGCAAGTGATAGAGCGCTACTGTTCAAGAATTTGGCTCTAGAGCTGTACAGAGGCATTGACTATACACTGATTGTCTTACAGTCATTAGTAAACAATTTATCACCAATTGACACTTTCATGCCCTTAGCATAGCAGACGATCACTCTCTCTGAACATAAAAGGGGACCATCATAAACCCACTCCCATAATAGTTTGCCTAGTTTGGCAACAATACCTGTCTTACCTATTTTATCCAAGGAGTTTCGGTTAACCGCACACCGACAACACCCTTCCTGAAATAATCACCTAGTGCACAACGATAGAGGCATCGGCCACCTCACAATGTGCACCTGCACTGCATTAAAAAATTGCAAGGGCTTGCCCTGCAGCCTAAAATCCTGTGTGCCAGCGAAATTCTTTTCTATTACCTATTTTATTACATGCCAAGACCTTATTGTAATATTAAAATAGGCCTTGCATGCAGTTTATGCATATGTTCCCTTTACAATCTTATATTCTTGGACCTCACTCTGTGCCAGACTTGTAAGTGTTCTTTAAATCTAAGAAATATATTAACTTACTGCACATAGTTATAAAAGGATTGTTAATGGAATTTGTAATATAAGGCATTTGTTTAAACCAAGTGCAATATAGAAAAGGTGCTATATAATTGAGTGAAACATTAATAATTTAATTTAATCAGTGAAAAGAAGTTCAAGTCACTTTTCTTTTTCTAACACCTTATCTGATGACTTTTTTTTTATTCTCTGAACACATTTTTTTTAAAGAAAGAAAGAAAGAGATATCCTGGTATATTGTTGCCGCAAAATTGGCTGTTAAGAGATGCAGAAGTCACACTGACATAAATTGGAAGTAAAAGTGCTAAGCTACTTAACTATATATTGTTCCCATAGTGTGAGTATATTGTATCTATTGTATACTTTAATTTCCCTAGGGTCGAATATCGAGGGTTAATTAACCCTCGATATTCTACTGCCGAATGTAAATCCTTCGACTTCGAATTTCAAAGTCGAAGGATTTAGCGCTATTCCTACGAACGATCGAAGGAATAATCGTTTGATCGAACGATTAAATCCTTCGAATCGAACGATTTGAAGGATTTGAATCCATCGATCGAAGGATTTTCTTTCGATCAGAAAATTGTTAGGAAGCCTATGGGGACCTTCCCCATAGGCTAACATTGGCCTCGGTAGGTTTTAGGTGGCGAACTAGAGGGTCGAAGTATTTTTTAAAGAGACTTCGACTATCGAATGGTCGAATGGTCGAATAGTCGAACGATTTTTACTTCGAATCATTCGATTCGAAGTCATAGTCGAAGGTCAAAGTAGCCTATTCGATGGTCGAAGTAGCCATATTCGACCATTTGAAATTCGAAGTATTTTTTCTTTTATTCCTTCACTCGAGCTAAGTAAATTGGCCCCTAAATGTTCCCTAACAAGTCAGTGGCTTGAATTGTTTAAAAAATGTTTCTTTATGAATAATAATTAGAACTTGTTCCTTCCTGATCTATTTGCGCATGTGCGCTGGCGTGTTATGTCAGCATGCAGTGACGCGAAATTTATAAGTATTAAAGGCACAGTTTGGATTTTTCCCCAAAAAAACTTTTATTTTTTAAGTCCACCAATTGACTCCAAATGGGTTCTAGGAGGTCCAACATAGGCTAAAACAGCAGTTCAGCAGGTTTTAGATGGCTAATGGTCAAAGTTGAATTTTTAAAGAGACCATACATGATAAATTTTGATATTCGAAAATTCAAAAAAAAAATTAAATTGAATTTGGACTACTCCCTAGTCGAGGTACACAAAAATAGCTTGAAATTCGAATTTTTTTCATTTGAAAATTCACCTCGACCTTTGTTATATCTGCCCCCTTATTGTAGTTTACACATTTTTATTTCTCTTTCATAAACACACAGGGATTAAGGCAAATTCGTTAGAAGCTAGTTAGTTAAAGTTTTTGAGCTGTGGAAGCAACCCATTGCCTCCCAAGGAACTGCATGCTCACATATCATCTTTACACAAAAATAGTGTGATGTAAATGTATATTATGCATTCTAGAATTACCACGTTATTTAATGTTGAGAAAAGGCAACTGGGCCTTAATTCTAACCCTCTACATATATATACAGATATATGGATACACACTTAAACTTACAAAACTAACTCTAGCACTTGAAATTATTGTATCTCTGGATATTATGTTGTTCCAAAAAGTCATCGGATTCCCTTTTAATGACATTGCATAACCTTGATGTCTTCACTATGAAGAAACAATTCCATAAATGACCCGGCCCTCACTATTAATTTAATGAAAATGTATTTGTCAAGAGTAATTATGTCCCCCCTCATGCATCTGTTCAGTGAAAAAAAAAACTTTTCATAGTAATAAACATAATGCTTTAATAGTGGGTTGTCGTTTTGCTTCAAAATAGCACAAATACTGCATTGCTAAATGAAGGCAGCCTTGGGGCAGAGGCAGGTCTCTTCACTATAGTTTTTTGCATGGTTCTGCACATATAGAAGTAAATGTGTACAGTAAGTGACCCCTTATCTCTCTTAATTAAACATGCAAAGAATACTAAATAATAGGGAAGACGTTACTAATTTCATAAAGAATAAATATTTTGTCCCTGAATATTTATAGATTTGTGTTATATAATTTGCTCCATCTGAAAACTGGAAAAATGAAAAGAGGGTTTTAATAAAAAAATCAATACACAATTTAAAAATGCATTATAAAAGAATATAAGGCTGAGATAATTGCAATCTTTTTACAATAACAGAAACAATCAAAGAAAATTTATCTGCCGAATATAATCCATTTGATGTTGCAGTTTGAGATTAATTGGTGGTTACATCAAAAAAAACATATTTTGTCATGTTAAAGCTATTTGAAGAATAATTTATATCCATTTATAGAAAAAAATGCCTGACATGCATACCTATACTTGAGAAGTCATTCACAAAGACTCCAGATAGACATATAAGAGCACTAAGAAGAGTGCAGAGACCTGCAGCAAGTCATTTCAGGACATGTTTATTAACATTGGAGACAAACATCAGCAGTGATGTTGCCTATAGCAAACAATCAGCAATTTGAACAGTCACCTACAAGTTAGAAAACAAAAGCAAATATCTGATTGGCTGCTATGGGCAACATCTCTACTGATGTTTGTCTTCAATGTTAATACATATGACCCTTATTGTGGAATGTCATTAAAAATCGCAAGCAACGTTTAAAATGTAAAAATGTAAAATCTTTTCTGATGAATATTACATCGCTCATTATCTCTAAGCAAAGATTAGCGTTAACACCTAGGGGGTTATTTATTAATGTCAGGATGACAAAAATTCTAAAAAAAACTTGAATTTTTCAGAATTTATTAAAACATGAATGTGTTAAAAGTCTGAATAAAAAAGTACTATAACTCAGACCTGTTGAGTTCATTTAGCAGTCAATAGGAGAAGTCCCGAAGATATCCTGTTCTGCGCTGGAGTTTGTGCAATAATCCAAAAATTATGTGGTTTTCGGGCAATAATCCAAAAAAATCTGAGTTTTTGGGCATCAAATCCGAAAAATTCATACAATGAGATTTTTTTTCACGATTTTGAATTTTTTTTGGGAAAATGTATTGATTAATAAGGGGAAAATATCAGCGCGGACTTGGGTATTTTTCAGAAAATGATCAGAAATTTTCATATTTTGATAAATAACTCCGCTGGTGTTTTGTTAAATATTCTGTGATGTTTTATCAAATACACAGAGCATTTTCACAAAAGCCATTTGACGTTGAGGTCTGTAATTGATCAAACATGGTCACTAATGTTCGCAATGGTCTTTGAGAATGTTTTTTGTGTTAACTAAACATATTACATTACCTCATTAGTGTGGAAGGCAGCATGCGAATTACACCTGTTTTTTGCACTTTGCACCTTTTAGGTTAGAAGTGACCTCTTTGTGTTTTTTTTAAACTTTTTGGTATAGGAATGGGTTCCATTGTCCAGAAAGCACCAAAATACAGGAAGATCATCTGTCATAGACTCCATTTTAATCAAATAATTCACTAATGTGACAGCTTAGATGTTAGCTAATAAAGTTACCTTTAGTATGTTTTTTGCTCTTCTGTGGCATGGTAATGGTTTACAGCAATTATGACAGTATATAGAGCCTTTAGTGGCCTACTCTTTATTTGGAATATGGGACAAAGTGATTAAAAGATTGCATAAATACAAATATAGGGCAAGTGCAGAGCTATTTAAATACATGGTATATAATTAAACTGAAAGGGATATTAACAGAACAGTTAAGTATTTTTTTATTTATTATATCTTGTGTGTTTGTGTTCTGCATGGGTTTCCTCCCACACTCCAAAGCCACACAGGCAGGTTATATGGATCCTGAAACCTTGACTTTGTGTGTGTATGTGTGAGTCCATGCGATAGGGGCCTCTGAATGTAACTTGGTATTCTTTTCACCAAGACTTTAGGAATCAGTTACTAGGCACCAAAGTGCAAAGTGCAAAAAAGGCCCAATCAGACATTTGTAAATGCACAACAATTTCTAGGTCTCAGGCCAAAGTGCTCATTTTAATAGTGCAGAGAGCTATGGCATATCCATACATGTTTGATCTAAGATGGGTGAAATGTAGGCATCCCCCACCTGTTCCCTAGCATGTTATTCAGATGCACAAGGAGTGTAAGGAGGCACAGCCCCTAGTAGGCCTTTTTACCTATTGCTGTATTTTACAGTTGGTTCCTGCACCTAAAATTCATGTAAACTCCTTTAATAAGGTCAAAAACAGCAACCCTAGGCTGTACACTAAAGCAGATAATGGTCAAAACTTTACAAACTAAAAAAATCACTTAGTTGCACCTTCCAGGGCCGGAACTAGGGGTAGGCAGAGCAGGCACGTGCCTAGGGCGCAAAGTTGGGGGGGCAGGCACGCGCCTTCTCTGCTTCTCCTACCCCCTAGTCCGATCCCCGCTTGCAGATCAATCCGGCGTGTGCACTGCGTTGGCTTTTCGCGCATGCACACATTAATTTTTTTCTCGCATGCAAGCATCCGGTATTTCAGGGCATGCGCACATTTGGTATTTCTGCGCATGCGCGTCTGTGGAGCGCTCTGTCCGGCCAGGCAGCCTAGGGCAACTGCCCGGGTTGGCCCGGCGCTGGCACCTTCTAATAGAAAAATCATGGCAGTCTGCCATTATATGGTGTAGTTTAGTGCTATACTTATCTCTATGTCATAGTGACAGCCTTAAGTGTTACTGTGTGGAGCAGAGCAACCACACAGACACTGCCTTTGAGCTCAATCCTCTCCACTATATAAAGAAATACATGTTTTGCATGATGCTCACACTCACTTGGTGAATGGGACAGGAAGGAGCTTTGTGTTTAGCACTTACTTTGCTTTATACTGCAGTGCTAAACACGCTTACTTTACTAAATGTCAGTGGGTGTCAGTGTGACTTTAAAATGCAATTTTAGCTTTACACAGTGTAGTTTTGCCTTAGTTAAACTCCATTATCACAGTTTATTATTTGCAACTATAAGAGCTAACAATGCAACAAAGAGAGACAGATGGCTACAAATGGTCAATAAGAGCTTACAATTAAATATTATGATCCATTTTTATGTTGATTTACATTTTTGTCTCCAAAATATATATGTAGTATTAGGAATTTCAGTTTCTGACGGAAAACACAAATCCTTGAATGATAAAATATACTTTAGAAAACATGCAGAAAACAATTGTTATCTAATCAGCAATAAGCAATGATGGCAACTGCCTAAGGCACACACACACTTAAACTGAATTTATCTTTAAACCTCATTCTTTTCCATAATATAAAGCTGGAATGCAGTACTTATCATTGGACAAAATTGCTATGAAATTTGAACAAAACGCAGCAACGATAGTACAATGGCGAGCTGCTATCATCATCTTGATGCTTTAATGATTATACAAACATAGTTGGATTAGAATGTAGTTATATGACTTTCTTGCTCATAAATCATTTATTCTTGACATTTTGAAATGAGAAATACTTGGAACTTCTGCCAACCGTGTACAATGTAAAAGAGGTCTGCTATTATAGAGCAGACATTGATTGCCCAGAAGATGAACAGTAACCTCTGATATGATCTGACATTGAAATCCACATTCTCTGTTAAGGATAACAGAACATTGTTGGATAAATTCCCCCATGCACAGAAATCAACATAAAATGGTCTCATTACTGCAGATACAAGGAAATTTTCTTTTAATAAATACATTTATGGGATATCAAAGCTACCATATCCAGACAGTCTGAAATGTCACAATAATCTTACAATATGCCTCCAGACCTACAGTAAATTTCTCATCATGCTAACTGAGCTGAACACTAAAGAAGACTAAAAAAATAAAATTAGAGCACAGTATGAGCCATAACGGAAAATTTTTAAGCATGTCCTATGTAATATTGTGGTGACCCAAATGAAGGTACAGAAAATCATACAAATATCCAAATTACGTGATCACTAAGAAATCATTATCCTGGCATTGCTTAGACATGACACAGAATATACTTCCTATTATATTGGATTGCTTCAAATTATTTCTCCAACTCAATGATCCTTATCAAAAAAAAAATGTGAGTTTTATGACAAGAAACTTTACAACAAATAATTTAGCCCCATCAAAATGCACCATATAAATGTTAACCAGGCATGGAAGTAATGATCAATGAAGCTCAATGATAAAAAAAACTCCAAGAGAATTTGAAAAAAATATCTACAATGTACAGTATATGTGCACCAAAACAACCCTCAAATCCTGTTTTTTAAGCAATATAAAGGCACAATCAGTTTCAGATCCTTAAAAAGAAACGTTGATTGAATGCAGCATATACTTAATTAGTATTTTTCTGTGGATTTATGTATACAAGTGCACATGCATAGCTACATCGTATAACCAAACTGTCTTGCAATAAAGAGTACAAACACTTTAATACTTTAGGGGGCACATTTACTAAGCTCGAGTGAAGGATTAGAAAGAAAAAAACTTTGAATTTCTAAGGTTTTTTTTGGCCACTTCAACCATCGAATTGGCTACTTTGACCTTCGACTACGACTTTGAATCAAATGATTCGAACTATAAATCGTTTGACTATTCGACCATTCGATAATCGAAGTACTGTCTCTTTAAAAAAAACTTCGACCACCTACTTCGCCACCTAAAACCTACCGGGCACCAATGTTAGCCTATGGGGACCTTCCCCATAAGCTTTCTAAGTAATTTCTGATCAAAGGAAAATCGTTCGATCGATGGATTAAAATCCTTCGAATTGTTTGATTCGAAGGATTAAATCGATCGTTCAATCAAAGTAAATGCGGTAAATCCTTCGGCTTCGATATTCGAAGTCGAAAGGATTTTACTTTGATGGTCGAATTTCGAGGGTTAATTAACCCTCGATATTCGACCCTTAGTAAATGTGCCCCTAGGTGTATACCAAAAATAAGATAGTGACTTGCTTATCTGAAATAGTTACAATTGTATCTAAAAGCCTTTTTACTTCAATTTCAGTATCTTTTTCTGGCATCAGTGGAGGAGATCAAAGAGAAATTTAGGACATTTCAGTAAGAAACTGGCATTGAGCTGAGCTGTCTAAATCCGGACTGTCCCACGAAAAATGGGACAGTTGGAGGTATGAACAACAGATTTATTGTTTTTTAGTCCTTAGTAAACATAGCTTCTCTATATTTGCTCTGTCTCATTTTGCATTTTTGGGAGATATATACCTTTTTTAGAGTCCACAATAACCAGAATTACCAAGAACAAACCCATGAAAACACTAGTAAAACATACACAGGTCAGAATTAAGATCAAGACCCTAATCCTGCAAGGCAAAAGTGCTAGCCTAAAGTTTTATTTGCAATCCATTAAAGAAAAACTGTCATGAGATATAGTGTTCTCTATGTTTTAAGTTTTACACATTAAAGTTAACAATAAAAAAAGAATAGTGTTTTTTTCAGAGTTAAACCTATAACATAATGAAACAATAGCCATATCTCACCTCTGCCTCCTCAACCAAACTTTTGCTAATCCCATGCAGCCAAACTCAAAAGCAGCATAGTGTGCGACAAGGTATCATCATAATCAGCTCCCAGTATATTCCTCCTTCCTGACAAAGTCCGCCCCCTGGCATGACTTCAGATCTGCATCCCCCCAATCATGCTGATCCCCCCCCCACCAAAGTTGATGTCATAAAGACATGTCCTCTATCAGAAGCCAGCCATTTGAAATGAGTTATGGGGATTGTAGTTTAAATGTGACATTAATTCCATTAGTTAACTCTCCCCCTCCATAGTTGCTTATAATGGGGATCAGAGAGGAAATATGCCAATGTGAAAGAATGTTTTGTTATAAAAATACAGTATCTAGAATCTCAGCCATACAGCATAAAGTATGGCACACAGGCAGTGTAGGACAGGCAGAGTATGGCAAACACACAGAGAACATAGTATATTATGTACATAACAGAGTGGATAGCTATACTCTTTCATAGATCACTTGCAAATTTACTAACCTCCGAAAATTCGGAGGGAAGTTCAAGTTCAATGGACGTATATGTTGCAGCCAATACATTACACTACACAAGCCTGGAAAACCTTAATAAAATAAAATAAAGTTGTTATATTGCCCTACACATGAGCCCAGTGTATCATCGTCATTTTTTTTTATCATCATCATTTATTTATATAGCGCCGACAAGATACGCAGTGCTTTACCTTGTTATAACAAACAGGGAATAAATGGAGGACAACAAACAGTGTACATCCATATAGTTTATGTCTCATCCATGACACAAATATATTTGAACATAAGCTCATAATAGAGACGGTGCCACTCAATGTATTATAGCACTACATATCAGAAGGGTGCTGCCTATATATATATATATATATATATATATATATATATATATATATATATATATATATATATATATATATATATATATGGGCAGCACCCTTCTGATATCATGTTCCCTAGGTGCACAGTAAATGATTCAAATACTTCAAGAAGACCAGCAACACCAGGATATTTGTGTATCAAATCAAAGTGTATTCCTATAGATATATATATATATGTGTGTGTGTATAAATGATGTATTGTTCATACATACTCCAGCCGTTTGTCTGAGGTTTGATCAGGTGAACAATGCAGTTTTGGGTCTTAGGTGTGAACAGTACAGGGTTTTACAGGGGTGAACAATATTGGGGGGATAATAGGCATGAACAATACTGGGGGGGATTATAGACATGGGGGGAGATCATAGACATGAACAATACTGGTGGGAACAAAAGGGGCATGTCTCAATTTATTTGTAATACCATATCCTAGATAACTGGGCAGTGGGGGGTCTATGTACAGAGATGAACAGTTCAACTAAAATGAATGGGGTTTGAAGTATACATTTTACGGGGTACACTACCCTAGAATAATTTAAAGGGTGACTTCCTTCTCCCACTGTGGTAGGTTGGTAGATGCTTATTCCATTGACTTTTAAGTATTTATATGGGGTGCATGAGTATTCCTGCCCTCCATACAAATAAATCAATGCAGAGACAGCAGAAAATAGAGATCTATGGTTCAAGAGGTTTAAGATGGGGTAAATTGATTTACAATTAGCTTTAACAGTTCTTAGTCCTTACACATTCTCATGTTCTTGATCTGGCACAAAACAATCCTATCGAGAGAGGCAGTCTTTTCCCAACATATATATACTTTCAAATGTGTGACCTTTTATTAATACGTTTTCATTAATTCAGAATTTTTACCACTGAAGTGGCAGAATCTGTTACCTGTGGTTATTAGCTATCATCTGATTCTGACCAATTTGGAAAATATAGCAAAATGCTAGTACAGTACCAATAAAATATTTAATTTCAGCTGTTAAACCATTCTTGTGCATTTTCGAGACAGATAATAATTTGTAAACCTTTATTGGCCACAAGTAATGTGTAAGAATGGTGTATTTGATGTATCCAGAATGTGCCATGCACCTTTAACTAGCTAGATATTGTGTGCCCATCAGGCCCGGATTTGTGGAAAGGCCACCTAGGCCCGGGCCTAGGGCGGCAGGATTTTAGGGGGACAGCATGCTGCCCAAATACACCCACATTGGTTCAAAAACACTGGGGATGCGCTTGAGATACAATCATTTTTTAAATTCCTATGCACCAATCCCCATTGCTCTGGTCCAGATGATGAAAATTTGCACAAATAAAGGGGAGGGGACAGGGGCGATGAACTTCAGTGGGCCTAGGGGCGCCCACTACGTAAATCCGGCCTTGGTGCCCATATTTAATTATATCAGTCTAATGGAAGGAAAGGCTGAAACCCATTTAATATTTAGTCTCAAAGGAATGGGAAAAGAGACTGTGAGGTGGATAGTGTTGATTAAAGGTAAAATACTATATATATATATATATATATATATATATATATATATATATATATATATATATATATATTTATATATATATATATATATTTATAACAAACAAGGGAACGTTGTGCTCACCACTAATTTTTAAAACCATTAAGCGGGGGTGCAATGAGGCTGTGACCACAAAATACATATAGACAAATACAAGAGTCCTCTGCACTCAACCCATTATCAATATATTTAAGACAGAGACGTTTTGTGCATACTGCTACTAAAAAATGCCTTACCCTTTAAACAAAACAGGGATTGTTACTACTTACTTACTAGCTGCTTTCAAAGTAAAACTCCCAAACTTGGCTGCCCTTTTATTAGACACCAGTGGGATCACCTGACTATAGCTGGGAAGGGTGGGAGCTACAACATGGAGCATCCAAGTTTGGGAATTTTACTTTGAAAGCAGCAAGTAAGTTGCAGGTTAAACTTAGTCCCTTTGTAAAATGTATAATGAAGCAATAGAATTCTTAATGAATCAGATGAAAATTGAGCGTAGGACTGGCCAGATATGGGATGACTTTGACGTAGTTGGCCAGCTTAAATATATTGCAATATATGGCCAAACAATCCCTGTTTTGTTTAAAGCGTAAGGCATTTTTCAGTAGCACAGTAGCAGTATGCACAAAATGTCTCTGCCTTAAATGTATTGATAATGGGTTGAGTGCAGACAACTCTTGTATTTGTCTATATATCTATATCTATATATATATATATATATATATATATATATATATATATATATATATATATATATATATATATATATATATATATATATATATATATATATGTATATATATATATATATATATTTTGAAATCCATTTCTTTTTCCATTACATACTGTGGCTTTATGACCCTCCTTTACCACCTGCTGGGAAGTGAGATTTGTCTACTGCTGCTTGATGTGAAACTATAATTAACCCTATCTTAGTCATCTGCAGCAAAATAATATTGTATTGTATTCTTCTTTCTTTGTGTGAATCATGTTGTTTGGGATACTTTATCTTCTTTAGTCCTACCTATGTGTTTTATCAGAAACCAATTTGAATTAAACATCTGCATTCCTCCAGGTTAAAGCATCTAGAAAATATTATGTAGCTGAGGCTGTTAATGCTAGCATTCAGTGGATCTGTTAAACACACAACAGAACAGAAAAGCATACTGCTAAAAATAAGGTAAATGGGGAATTAATGAAAAATTGAGCTACAAAAAATGCAAAAACATACTGCATGTGACATTGTCATTGCTATTATAAGTCAAGACAATGAGATAAAATAAAACATACATAAATGTTGTTCTAGTTGTGGTACCTAAGCAATAGGTCATCAGTATTCACTTTATGTTACTGCACACAAGTTGTTTCCCTCAAGTGCAAAATTAATTGTGTAAAGCACAATGACTTTTTATGCACAAACATAATTTAATTTCATATTGCTAAAAGATTAAGGGGCAAATTTACTTAAGGTCGAATATCGAGGGTTAATTAACCCTCGATATTCGACTGTCGAAGTTAAATCCTTCGACTTCGAATATTGAAGTCGAAGGATTTAGCGCTATTCATTCGATCGAACGATTAAATCCTTCGAATAGTTCTATTAGAAGGATTTTAATCCATCGATCAAACGAAAGCTAGCAAAGCCTATGGGGACCTTCCCCATGATGAGAACTAACACCTAGAGAGAGTCTGGAGACTATTGAGCTATACAAAGCACCTTCAAAATATAAGATTTTAAGCAAGCAAGATGATAAATTCCAGTAGATATGTAGGAGGAGGGTGTAATTACATGTTTCAGATGCTACAGAGTAATCTATAAGTATAGAGTATAGAGAAGTGACTATTAGATTTTGCTTGGAGGCAAACAAAGAAAAATATTAAGTTGTAGGTTGTGTGTCAAAAGAATGCATATTGTAGAGAAAGTCATTGTTTAGACAGTTTAAATAACATTGTTGTAGCAGCAAAGCATAAGTTGAGATTGTAGGAAGTTAGACTGAGATTTTAGTGAATAAGAGTGATGAGAAGAATGAGGTTGTCATAGGTCATGTGTGTAGAAGCTATTCATTATCTTGAGGGAGAGTTCATATGAGTGCTGAATATATGAAAGTGAACAAAGGTATGGGGCATGATGGTGTTCATCCTATGGACTGGTACTAAAATGTCTCAGCTCTTTTATTGCTAAACCATTTTACTTACAGTAACATTCTAGGAACCATTGACATGTGACATGGTGCTGAGAGATTGGGGAATTGCTATTCAAAAAGGGCCTAAAAACTATAGGCCTTTTAATTTGACAATGGTGTTAGGAAAGCTTTTGGATGGGTCATTACGGCATAAGTTACTAGAATACATTTAAACTCACAATTCTCTGAGTTTGTGCCACCATGATTTTACATGCGTAACCTTGTCTAGCTGTGCCTGTTGATAAATGTACCTTTATTTTCAAATACTAACATTCCAAACAATAATCAAAATATCAGCTTACTCATAAATCATCCTATTGACATTTTCTAGAAAGTACATCATGAGGGTCTGTGCAACTAGCTTAAGGCTCAACATATTATCTACATTTTTTTGCTTGCCTGTTATGCCTAGTTGCCTATTTTATTTTCCTTTAATAATTTTAAGGGTATGTATATTTGTGGCATAAAGTCTATTTTTATATACGATTCACAGGTGCATGAAAACATTTCCTAATTTCACAGGATGTTGACTTTGAAAATTAAATAAGACTTTTTTTTCAGAATTCAATGATTTTGCCACCATTCCTATTTATCTGTTTGTTCATTAGCATTATTTGTGTTCTCTGCATTCCATTACAATCTGGGTGTGCTTTGGAGTGAATCCCTGAAAACATAATACAGCTTTAGATAGTTTTGAAGAACAATTATTATTAAGTATTTATTAAAAAAGACATATTGAATATTTCTTTTAACCACTGTTAGAAATCAAAAAACACTGGTCAATGAGTGTTTGCAAACATGATGCATTGTATATTATAAATATATATATATATTATAAAGCTTAATCTAATTGTATCTTTTTATTTTTACTTAGTTGCCTGAAATGCAATTGCTAACCAGTCTAGTAAAATGTAAATCATTTTGATCCCGAAATAAATAATTAATGTACAATCATTCCTGCGTGTGCTCAGGCAATGTTCTCATTTAACTGCTGGCAGACAGCCGAGTATATGTTTGAATAGATATACCACTGAAACACAAACAGTTGTGAACCAGTCCATGGCCAGTATATATACTAAGCAGAAAAGCATGGGCTATGTGATATCAGGTATGAAATACATTCATTTTTGAGAGCATATATAATGTGTATAATTAAAACATAAAAAGAACTTTGGTATTATGTATATTTTGTTTTAGTACCTCTTCTAAGTAAAGACAGCTAGATTCCAGCATTAAAGTCAGGTCACTCATTTCAATGGATATGCTATATGATTATGGCTAGTCACTGAATTGATACCACCATTACCATGAATACTAATGCTTGGAATGTTTTTGCATTTCTCCATATCATCTCACGTGTTGTTAGCCTTGTACCGCCCTCCATAACAATGTTCTCTAACTCTTACATAAACTTAATTAGTCACCCTCTCTGTAACCTGGATGGCAGGCTTTCTATACGTATTTAATTGAAGACTTTAAACATTGAATAAATAATTTTTCATTCAAAAGTCTCTTTCCCAGTCTAACTAGGAAAAGTTAAGGTTGCCCTAACATTATACATCCACCTCCTTGCTTCCTGGGCTTTGCAATAGACATAAAACACCATTTTTGAGCATCTCTCTTTTCTTTATTTGGATCACTTATAAACTGACAAAAAGATATCCCAAACCTCGACAAGGTGAGAACTTTGCCTCTGGTGGCAGTGCTCTGTGAGTTACTGAGGCAACAAAAAGCCACTCCTGGTAACTTCACTCCAGTTATTGAATGAGAAATTCAGCTCTTCTAGTACAAAGAGTGTAATATTGTTCTCTGCTGTAGCAATGCGACCTCCCTGGACCCCATCTAGGGATGTAATTGTAAGTGCTGGGTATAAGGAGGGCAGCACCTCAAAAGCTGCAGTTTTGAGGATAGAATTGCCCCTGAAGACGTTACATGACTTCTAACGTACAGTGCCTGTACCGTTTTTGGGACACTGCATCCTGTAAAGCAATTTCTGCAGTTCTGTGATGTTTTCTAACTTTCAGATAAGTTTTATTCACCTCTACAAATATTCTCTGTATGGAATCCAGTTCACCATGAATTCTTTTTCTGAGTTAATATAATGATATATCGGGTATATCTAGGTACCTCTAACAAAGATTTTACCTTTTGCTTTATTATAATAGATAATTGTGAAATTTAGAATACCTATTGGTAATCCATTATTATGTAGGCCAGCATTTCTTAACCCTATCTGCTTACTTATTTTTCATTGTTACAGACCCTGTAGCTTGTAATTGCTTACTGTAGTCCTACTGTGCCTGTACGTGACAGTGCTGCTACCTTTGTAGGCCAGATGCACCCAATGCCTGCAGCCCTGGACAGTTTGCATTCATATTAGGACCTTTAATAGACTGCACACTTCAGGGAGGAGGTAATATGCCTACGCTGACACCTTAAACTTGTGCAATCCAGGAATGCAGACCGTTGCCATATTTAGCTTGCAATGATGACAGCTCTGTCAACTACAGGCTCAACAGAACTTAGTATATATTTGTATTCTGTCAGTGATGCTTGACAGATTATTAATGATTCTGCTTTCTTGAACACTGCTGTGAGTTTTTAAATTAATCCAAAATATATATAAACTAGAAATGATGGTGTAATTTTCAAGCCCACAAGCCTTATTACAAGTTTGCTAACAGCAGGTGTCTCTAAGCAATCTATGATTCTAGTGTGAGATCTATCTAGTCTGTGATGGGATTATTACAGCATGTAAAATCCTTACCCTAACGAATCTATCAAACATAAATGGCTATGTTGCAAACGGTTATATTGATGTGCAGCTTTATCATTATAGTGTTTAAATATTTCCCCTTTGATCATATGTCAAGGAGTTACGTATGCCATTTTCCTTGCTGTGTATGCAAAATCCCCTTGATAAGACACGATAATGCTTAAAGGCAGTCATATTTAAGTATAGTGCATGCTTTTTAATTTCAGGGTTTTTTTTTTTTTTTATACATTTGACTGAATGTTTTTCATTCTTGATACTTTAAATTGTTTCAAATATTCCAAATATTCAGATTTAACATAAAGGGGCATATTTATCAAGGGTTGAATTTCAAATTGAAAATATTTTGCAATTTGAATTCAAAAAGACCAACCGAAATTAAGTCAAAGTTTTTTTTGGGTCGAATAGGTCCATATTCAATCAAATAGGTCCATATTCGGCCGAATTCGAAAGTTCGAATCGAAGGAATAGCGCATTTGATTGATTCAAAGTTTTTCCCACAAAAAACTTTGATTTTTCAAAGTGCATCAATTAACTAGTTCTAGGAGGTCCCCCACAAGGCTTAAACAGCAAAAGGCAGGTTTTAGATGGCGAATGGTGGAAGTAAAATTTTTAAAGAGACAGTACATGATAAATTTCAATATCCAAATTTTTTACTTTTTTTTCAATTTAAAATCAAATTTGGACTATTCCTTAATCGAAGTACACAGCTCAAAATTCGGATTTTTTTTATTCGAAAATTCTCCTCAAATCTGACCCAAAATGTATATTTGAATATTTCCTCTTTGTCACATATTTTAACAAGTTCTTCCCATATTCTAGACTTCCCAATGTCACAGACTTCAACTAAAAATTTTATATTTCAAATCCTAATGTTATTGTTCACCAATCTATTGAATTTGTATTTACAAATCATTTATACTGAATTATGGACACTGATCCTTGTAATATTAATTCCGCAGATTTAAGTTTGGGTGTGAGAACTTCATTTTCTCTTGTTTTTGCTTACACAGTCTTCTTCCCTTCTCTCTTTGTTAACCTGCAGTCTATAAGACATATTGAGAAGTGTACCATGCTTTGATAAAGTATTCTTTATGTCCCACATTAGATAATGTGAACAATATGGTAGCTAAAGGTTACTGGCTGACTTCGAAGTCACTGTCTCCCTTGTTTTTGACATGGTAGAAAATACATACTAATATAAAGCTCATTTTTGTCCATGTCATTCTTTAGCCTGTGGGCTTTTACTGTGATTAAAAACTGGTAGACGTTGTTGATCAAGGGACAGTTGCTGAAGGGCCAGTTTAATTAACCCCCAAGGATCCTTCTGTGTTATCACTGCTGTGGCTTGGATTCCATTAATAGTTTGCCTGCAGCCATTTACCAATACTAATGTCTTATGAGCAATCCCAGAGAGACACCACCAACTAGATTTCCATGGTAGTTTCACTCATGACAATGTATTCTTTCTGAATACTGTTGTTTGCACATACAGTACTGATGTGTGACAAAAAAATCTGGACCATTCTTCATGTTTTTGCACAATGTAGTGTGGGTAGAAAACTGGACACAAATAAAGAACACACCAAAAATGCAGCTATTTGATGGTTTTGGAAATGTTAACAGAATATTGAGATTGTGGTTGTCTTCTGTCCACTATACCAATGTCAGGCTGTGATGAGTGTGGTACTCCATTTCACATTTTTTTTATGTGAATGCTTTGTTTCTTTTTTCTCTCATTCTTTCTTTTCCCATTACTTTTTCAGTTCAGTGTGCTGAGAAATCACTTCATATGCTGCTAAGTGCCATGAAGTACAGAAATAGTTATCTTTGACACTTTCTGCCCCTATGCCTCTGTTGTACGTCCACTAGTGACTGGTTTGTGGAAATTACCATCAGGCCTTTGAACACCTTCACGGGTGCAGTACATACAGAAAAGTAGAAAAAGCAATAATAACGTGGGTCTTTTATACAGAATACATGAATGCTATTGCTAATACAGGGTTTGGAATGAGATTTAATGGCATGCCTTAATTATCTATTTGAATGTATGATCTTGGCTTGAAGATTGTCTTTGGATAAGCAGAACATAAGCTCCTTCATGCAGTATGACAGACTATGTCTTGACTGGAATGGGAATAAACAATGTAAACAAATATTGTATGACTACTTTCAACTGATATAAGCGACTATTTGCAGCTAAAACATTTTTGCTTGACATTTCCCATTCCTATTATAAGAGTAAAATGGTATGCTTCTTTTCCATTAAAACACTTAATGTGGATTGCAGTATGCAATTATGACCCTTTTACCTATGTTTTCCATGTAATACATCTCAAAGTACTTATAATTATAAACAGAAAGCTTTTTCCTTCTTCAAAAAACAGTACATCAATTGCAGTATTTACCAGTTCAGTCAACTATAATGTAACGTATTCCATAATAAAAAATACAAGTTCAATTCTTGGTTTCTCTTACATTTTGGGCACTACTGCAAATGCACATCGATGTTCTTTCTTTAATTTTCTTTTCTGCAGTTCTCCCTTCTGTTTCTCTATGTCCTCTAAGGCATTTACAACAACAGCCATGATATAGCACACATACCATTAAGAGAGCTCGTTTCAATTTTAATGAGCACAAGCTGTGTCAGGTTGCTTGCCCAATTACAGTATTTGCCACTGGGTATCTGTTTCTCAGCTTTACTAAACACTTTACACTGTTTGCTTCTAGACTTACTTTGGTATATGCAAGCCAGCAGCATGAAAACACACAATAATGTTTACACCCAAAACTATTTACTATTTGGCCTCTGTATGTCTATTATACACAGGCTTCTCTCACAATAAGCCCACTGTAAATATATTTCTGAAAATATTTCTTTTGAATTTTGATTGTATTATTGGTTTGATTGGATTGCATCATAAAAATCACAATAACTCAGATCGTAGGCAAACTCATTATTTTTAAAAGGTTCTTAAATGCATTGAGGACTGTCGAATTAATTTAATAACAGGTGTTAATTCTTCTCTATAGCAGTGTATCGTGACTAAAAAATAAAGAAGCATGTTTGCTAACCTCACTTTTGACACACTTTGTGAAAATATTTTTTTTTCTTTCTTCCCACCTAAGCCTTGTTCCTGTGTTTTTGCATCCTGTTTTGACCTGTGTTTGATCCTGATTTTAATAATTGCTACCTGTGCTGTCCTCTGGCCTGTTTTTAGCTGTACCACACTTCCAGATTTAACAATATATATTTTGCAATTAATTTTTTAATTCAATTATTTGAAATTCCATAATGATTTCCTTTAAAAAGTTAAACATTTAATATAACTGTTTCAGGAAAACAGTCCTCTTTTATATTATCTTCATTTTAGATTAACCAAACAAATTTTAGATTTGGTCTACATCAACAAAGCTGCAATGGAAAAAGATCAAGGAGCTATCATTGGGCCTATCATATCTAGGACAATGAGATACTTGAGTTCATATCAATAGTTTGTAATGTTGTTCCCAATCTTTAGATTTAAGGGAACAGTTCAGTGTATAACTAAAAACCGTTATGACGCCCTTAAACCACTGATTGGTTACTGCCTGGTATGCAATCAGTGGAAACCAAGAGAGCTGCAAAGCAGGAAGTAATATTCTGTTCTTTTAGACATCCAGTCACTCCAGCCTTTCTAGCTTACATTGTTGGCTAACCCCATCCAGTCACTGATTGGTTATTGGCAATTATGCTAGACATCCAGTCACTCCAACCTTTGCATAATTAATTTTTAGCTAACTGACTATATTGAAAATACACACCTCACACCTTTTTTCATACCTGCATTCAGAGCAGTCATACCCCCATCCTTGCTTGTCTGCAGTGGATTTTAATTCAATTGAATGGCCTATGGCAGATTATGATGCTGTCAGGCAATATTGATTGGGAATGCTCAACTCTGATTGAGCTGATATGAAATTCAATATTAAAAGTTCTACTAAAAAATCTATATTCCACAATTATAAATATGACCGGAGGGGTATTCTGAATATGCTGGAAGAAATATAAGTATTACTGTCTTATGTTTGCACATAGAATAGTCATAATGATCAGAATCAACTGGGATACCATCAAAGCTGTGTCCTAATTATGTTGTAGACAGTATACATGTAGTTCAGTAAAGCATAAATCAGGTCATCATCTGCTGAAAGCTTTTATTTAATTCATATGATCTCATTTCTGCCTCTCTAGTTCACTTTATTTGCATTTAGTTAATTGGATCTGGTTCCTGTAAAGTATGACACATATTAGAGCTCATTCTCATCTCACAACTCTGATTTGCTGTGATTTGGAGATAAAGGAGTCATCAAAAACAATCTACAGTACATTACTTTTTACAATTAAAAGTGAGCAGTAGAAAAATCAGTCAGTATCAGTAAAGAGACTGTGTAATGCAAATACCAGTGGCAGCAATTTATAAGTATCATGACAGCTTGAAATGACATAGCCCTGTATCGTACTGACTTTTTCACTGCAATACAAATCACTACACACTACATCATCATTATCAAACCCCTTGACAAAGTTCCTTCAAGGAGCACTGAGGTATCAGGATTAGGCCATGACCTCATGTGTAGAGATGTCGCGAACTGTTCGCCGGCGAACTTGTTCGCGCGAACATCGGGTGTTCGCGCTCGCCGGAAGTTCGCGAACGTCGCGCGACGTTCGCCATTTTGGGTTCGCCATTGTTGGCGCTTTTTTTTGCCCTCTCACCCCAGACCAGCAGGTACATGGCAGCCAATCAGGAAGCTCTCCCCTGGACCACTCCCCTTCCCTATAAAAACCGAAGCCCTGCAGCGTTTTTTCACTCTGCCTGTGTGTGCTGAAGAGATAGTGTAGGGAGAGAGCTGCTGCCTGTTAGTGATTTCAGGGACAGTTGAAAGTTTGCTGGCTAGTAATCGTTTTGATACTGCTCTGTTATTGGAGGGACAGAAGTCTGCAGGGGTTTGAGGGACATTTAAGCTTAGGTAGCTTTGCTGGCTAGTAATCTACCTTCTACTGCAGTGCTCTGTATGTAGCTGCAGTGGGCAGCTGTCCTGCTTCTGATCTCATCTGCTGACTGCTGCAATAACAGTAGTCCTTGTAAGGACTGCTTTTATTTATTTTTTTGTTGTTTTACTACTACTACTACTACTACTACTATAAGAGCCCAGTGCTATTAGTCTAGCAGTGTTGGGGAGTGGGACTGGTGTGCTAATCTGCTGCTCCTAGTAGTTCAGCAGCACCAACTTTAATTTTTTTTTTTTAATATTCATTTTTTTTTTATTTTACTTTTTTTTATTTTACTACCGCTGTAGTAGTGTATAAGTTGACCTTTTAGGCATTATTTGCCCTGTAGGCATTATTTGCACACTGTTTTCTTCAACCCGCCATCGAGCTGTGTGACCTTGTTCACATTCTGTCTAAATATCCATAATATTACCGTCTCCAGAAAAAACACCGGAGTCACTTTTTTCAAGCAGCCATAATATATTTTACGTAATCCGTATCCACCGCTGTAGTAGTGTATACGTTGGCCTTGTAGGCATTATTTGCACACTGTTTTCTTCAACCCGCCATCGAGCTGTGTGACCTTGTTCCCATTCTGTCTAAATATCCATAATATTACCGTCTCCAGAAAAAACACCGGAGTCACTTTTTTCAAGCAGCATTCATATATTTTACGTAATCCGTATCCACCGCTGTAGTAGTGTATACGTTGGCCTTGTAGGCATTATTTGCACACTGTTTTCTTCAACCCGCCATCGAGCTGTGTGACCTTGTTCCCATTCTGTCTAAATATCCATAATATTACCGTCTCCAGAAAAAACACCGGAGTCACTTTTTTCAAGCAGCATTCATATATTTTACGTAATCCGTATCCACCGCTGTAGTAGTGTATACGTTGGCCTTGTAGGCATTATTTGCACACTGTTTTCTTCAACCCGCCATCGAGCTGTGTGACCTTGTTCCCATTCTTTCTAAATATCCATAATATTACCGTCTCCAGAAAAAACACCGGAGTCACTTTTTTCAAGCAGCATTCATATATTTTACGTAATCCGTATCCACCGCTGTAGTAGTGTATACGTTGGCCTTGTAGGCATTATTTGCACAGTGTTTTCTTCAACCCGCCATCGAGCTGTGTGAGCTTGTTCACATTTTGTCTAAATATTGATAATATTATCGTCTCTAGAAAAACCACTTGAGTTACTTTTTTTCAAGCAGCATTCATATATTTTACGTAATCCGTATCCACCGCTGTAGTAGTGTATACGTTGACCTTGTAGGCATTATTTGCACACTGTTTTCTTCAACCCGCCATCGAGCTGTGTGACCTTGTTCACATTTTGTCTAAATATTGATAATATTATCGTCTCTAGAAAAACCACTTGAGTTACTTTTTTTCAAGCAGCATTCATATATTTTACGTAATCCGTATCCACCGCTGTAGTAGTGTATACGTTGACCTTGTAGGCATTATTTGCACACTGTTTTCTTCAACCCGCCATCGAGCTGTGTGACCTTGTTCCCATTCTGTCTAAATATCCATAATATTACCGTCTCCAGAAAAAACACCGGAGTCACTTTTTTCAAGCAGCATTCATATATTTTACGTAATCCGTATCCACCGCTGTAGTAGTGTATACGTTGGCCTTGTAGGCATTATTTGCACACTGTTTTCTTCAACCCGCCATCGAGCTGTGTGACCTTGTTCCCATTCTGTCTAAATATCCATAATATTACCGTCTCCAGAAAAAACACCGGAGTCACTTTTTTCAAGCAGCATTCATATATTTTACGTAATCCGTATCCACCGCTGTAGTAGTGTATACGTTGGCCTTGTAGGCATTATTTGCACAGTGTTTTCTTCAACCCGCCATCGAGCTGTGTGAGCTTGTTCACATTTTGTCTAAATATTGATAATATTATCGTCTCTAGAAAAACCACTTGAGTTACTTTTTTTCAAGCAGCATTCATATATTTTACGTAATCCGTATCCACCGCTGTAGTAGTGTATACGTTGACCTTGTAGGCATTATTTGCACACTGTTTTCTTCAACCCGCCATCGAGCTGTGTGACCTTGTTCACATTTTGTCTAAATATTGATAATATTATCGTCTCTAGAAAAACCACTTGAGTTACTTTTTTTCAAGCAGCATTCATATATTTTACGTAATCCGTATCCACCGCTGTAGTAGTGTATACGTTGACCTTGTAGGCATTATTTGCACAGTGTTTTCTTCAACCCGCCATCGAGCTGTGTGAGCTTGTTCACATTTTGTCTAAATATTGATAATATTATCGTCTCTAGAAAAACCACTTGAGTTACTTTTTTTCAAGCAGCATTCATATATTTTACGTAATCCGTATCCACCGCTGTAGTAGTGTATACGTTGACTTTGTAGGCATTATTTGCACAGTGTTTTCTTCAACCCGCCATCTAGCTGTGTGTATTATCGTTTCCAGAAAAACCAACTGAGTTTTTGTTGTTGTTGTTGTTTTTTTAAAAATAATGCCAGGCAAAGGCAGGCCGCCACGCAGAGGCCGTGCTAGGGGCCGTGCTGCTATGCAATCCTGTGGCCCTAGCAAATTGCCCAGTTTTAAAAAGCCAATGACCCTGAACTCCCAAAATGCTGAAGAGGTAGTTGACTGGCTTACACAGCACACCCCATCCTCTACCATTTCTAACTTTACCACAACATCCTCCTCATCCTCCACTGCTATGGCCACCCCACGTAACACTTCCTCCACCACCGGTGCCCCTTCTTCACTGGGGTCAGAGGAGTTATTTTCCAATGAGTTTCTTGAACTGAGTAATGCGCAACCATTATTGCCAGAAGAAGATGAAGGAGATGAGGACCTTACACCAGATTTAATTCTGGCAGAGAACACGATAGAGATGGACATAATGAGTGATGAGGAGGAGGTCCCCGCTGCTGCTTCCTTCTGTGATGTGTCAGAAGAAATTGATGCATCTGAGGAGAATGATGATGAGGAGATTGATGTTTTGTGGGTGCCTAGTAGAAGAGAGCAAGAGGAGGGTAGTTCAGATGGAGAGACGGAGAGTCAGAGAGGCAGTAGGAGAATAAGACTTAGAAGAAGCAGGGAGGACAGCCCGCAGGGATCAGCAGGGCAACAACATGTATCGGCACCTGTGTTCAGCCGGCCAACGCACCCGCCATTGCCGCCAATACCGCCAACTCCGCCAACTTCTACTGTTACCGCCAGATCGCACACTTCCAAAAAGTCAGCAGTGTGGGATTTTTTTAATGTGTGTGCCTCTGACAAAAGCATTGTAATTTGCAATGAGTGCAGTCAGAAACTGAGCCTTGGTAAGCCCAACAGCCACATAGGTACAACTTCTATGCGAAGGCACATGAGCGGCAAGCACAAAGCACTTTGGGAGCAACACCTCAAAGGCAACAGGCAAACTAAAAGCCACACTCCTTCTGGTCCAGCATCTTACTGCTCTACCTCTGCTCTCCTTGACCCGTCTGAACCACCCTCCACTCCGCCTTCCACCTTGACCACCTGTTCCCATTCCCAGTCATCTGCCACCAGCCAAGTTTCTGTGAAGGCCATGTTTGAGCGTAAGAAGCCAATGTCTGACTGTCACCCCCTTGCCCGGCGTCTGACAGCTGGCTTGTCTGCACTCTTAGCCCGCCAGCTTTTACCATACCAGCTGGTGGACTCTGAGGCCTTCCGCAAATTTGTAGCAATTGGGACACCGCAGTGGAAGGTACCCAGCCGCAATTTTTTTTCTAAAAAGGGAATACCACACCTGTACCAACATGTGCAGAGCCAAGTTACCGCATCTCTGTCACTTAGTGTTGGGCCAAAGGTCCATATGACTACTGACGCATGGTCCTCCAAGCATGGTCAGGGCAGGTATGTCACCTACACTGCCCACTGGGTGAACTTGGTAATGGCTGGGAAGCAGGGAATGGGTAGCTCAACAACAACAGTGGAGTTGGTGTCACCGCCACGGATTGCACGCGGTTCTGCCACCACCTCTACTCCTCCATCGCTCTCTACCTCGTCTTCTTCTTCTTCTTACTCTGCTGCTGGGTCCTCCTTCTCCTCCTCCACACCTGTGCACCCCCAGCTCCCCCTAGGCTATTCGACGTGCCAGGTACGCCGTTGTCACGCTGTCTTGGGGATGACGTGCCTGGAAAGCAAAAACCATACCGGATCTGTACTCCTGTCATCTCTGCAGTCACAGGCCGATCGGTGGCTGACCCCACACCAACTGCAGATCGGAAAAGTGGTGTGTGACAATGGAAGCAATCTGTTGGCAGCGTTGAGACTAGGCAATTTAACACATGTGCCCTGCATGGCACATGTGTTAAATTTAATAGTCCAACGTTTTGTCTCCAAGTACCCAGGATTCCAGGACGTTCTCACCCAGTCCAGAAAGGTGTCGGCCCATTTCAGACGTTCCTACACAGCCATGGCACGCCTTGCTGACATTCAGCAGCGCTACAACATGCCAGTCAGGCGTTTGATTTCTGACAGCCAGACTCGCTGGAATTCAACGCTCCTTATGTTGGAACGTCTGCTGCAACAACAAAGGGCCGTCAACGAGTACCTTTTTGAACTGGGTGGTAGGACTGGATCTGCACAGCTGGGGATTTTTTTCCCCCGTTACTGGGTGCTTATGCGCGATGCCTGCAGGCTCATGCGACCTTTTGAAGAGGTGACAAATATGGTCAGTCGCACCGAAGGCACCATCAGCGACCTAATACCCTTCGCTTTCTTCCTGGAGCGTGCCGTGCGACGAGTGACAGATGAGGCTGTAGACCAGCGTGACGAGGAGCTGGAAGCGCACGATTTCTGGTCGGAATCACCAGAACGAACCCAGGCACCTGCTGCAACGCAGGGAGAGGTGCCAGAAGTGGAGTCAGAGGAGGAAGGTGGCTTTGTGGAGGAGGAGGAGGAGGACCAACAGGAGCAGGCTTCCCAGGGGGCTAGTGGTGACCTTTTGGGGACCCCTGGTCTTGTACGTGGCTGGGGGGAGGAGACCGTGGATGATGCAGTCCTTGATAATGAGGAAGCGGAGATGGATAGCTCTGCATCCAACCTTGTGAGAATGGGGTCTTTCATGCTGTCATGCCTGTTGAAGGACCCCCGTATCAAGAGGCTTAAGGAGAAGGACCTGTACTGGGTCGCAACGCTACTAGACCCTCGGTACAAGCATAAAGTGTCAGAAATGTTACCAACATACCACAAGTCCGAAAAGATGCGGCATTTACAAACCAGCCTGCAAAACATGTTGTACAATGCTTTTAAGGGTGATGTCACTTCAGGAACTCATCAACATTCCAGGGGCAGAGGTGCCAGTAATCCTGCCACGAGCACACCTGCAAGGACAAAGCCCTTTGGCCAGTCTGTAACATCAGACATGCAAATGTTTTTCTGTCCAAGGCAGCGCCACAACCCTTCTGGATCCACCCTCAAAGAACGCCTCGACCGGCAGGTAGCGGACTACCTGGCATTAACTGCAGATATCGACACTCTGAGGAGCGATGAACCCCTGGACTACTGGGTGCGCAGGCTTGATCTGTGGCCAGAGCTGTCACAATTTGCCATGAACCTCTTGTCTTGCCCAGCCTCAAGTGTGCTCTCAGAAAGGACCTTCAGTGCAGCAGGAGGGATTGTAACTGAGAAGAGAACTCGCCTAGGTCACAAAAGTGTCGATTACCTGACCTTTATTAAAATGAATGAGGGGTGGATCTCGGAGGGTTACTGCACGCCGGAAGACTTGTTCTGACTTCTATGCAGCTGTCCTTCTCTTCAAGCCTCATGACTCCACACACAGCTGTCCTTTAGCGTCCTCCTCCTCCCTCCGCCACCGTTACAAACTAGGGTGCAAACCCTACTGGTTTAATTTTTTCTGGCCTCTGTGCTTCAGTGGCTGCAACCAAAAAAACTGGGCAAACAATGTCTACAAGGTCAACGTATGGCAAAAAATGACTATTTTCAGCATTTATATGGCATATTTTTTCTGGCAACTGTGCTTCAGTGGCTGCATCCAAAAAAATGCATATTTTCTGCATTTATATGGCATAATTTTTCTGGCCTCTGTGCTTCAGTGGCTGCAACCAAAAAAATGCATATTTTCTGCATTTATATGGCATAATTTTTCTGGCCTCTGTGCTTCAGTGGCTGCAACCAAAAAAATTTATATTTTCAGCATTTATATGGCATAATTTTTCTGGCAACTGTGCTTCAGTGGCTGCGACCAAAAAAATGACTATTTTCAGCATTTATATGGCATATTTTTTCTGGCCTCTGTGCTTCAGTGGCTGCGGCCAAAAAAACTGGGCAAACAATGCCTACAAGGTCAACGACGTTGACCTTGTAGGCATTGTTTGCCCAGTTTTTTTGGCCGCAGCCACTGAAGCACAGAGGCCAGAAAAAATATGCCATATAAATGCTGAAAATAGTCATTTTTTGCCATACGTTGACTCAACGTATATGGCAAAAAATGACTATTTTCAGCATTTATATGGCATATTTTTTCTGGCAACTGTGCTTCAGTGGCTGCGACCAAAAAAATGCATATTTTCTGCATTTATATGGCATAATTTTTCTGGCCTCTGTGCTTCAGTGGCTGCAACCAAAAAAATTTATATTTTCAGCATTTATATGGCATAATTTTTCTGTCAACTGTGCTTCAGTGGCTGCGACCAAAAAAATGCATGTTTTCTGCATTTATATGGCATAATTTTTCTGGCCTCTGTGCTTCAGTGGCTGCAACCAAAAAAGTTTATATTTTCAGCATTTATATGGCATAATTTTTCTGTCAACTGTGCTTCAGTGGCTGCGACCAAAAAAATGCATATTTTCTGCATTTATATGGCATAATTTTTCTGGCCTCTGTGCTTCAGTGGCTGCAACCAAAAAAATTTATATTTTCAGCATTTATATGGCATAATTTTTCTGGCAACTGTGCTTCAGTGGCTGCGTCCAAAAAAACTGGGCAAACAATGTCTACAAGGTCAACGTATGGCGAAAAATGACTATTTTCAGCATTTATATGGCATATTTTTTCTGGCAACTGTGCTTCAGTGGCTGCGTCCAAAAAAACTGGGCAAACAATGCCTACAAGGTCAACGTATGGCAGTTGTTTAAAGAGAACAGTAGATTACTAGCCAGCAAAGCTACCTAAGCTAAAATGTCCCTCAAATCCCTGCAGACTTCTGTCCCTCCAATACAGAGCAGTATCAAGCAGATTACTAGCCAGCAAACTTACTATCATCTGTCCCTGAAATCACTAACAGCTCTCCCCCTACACTATCTCTTCCAAGCACACACAGGCAGATTTTTCAGATACATTTTTGCCCTTGATCCCCCTCTGGCATGCCACTGTCCAGGTCGTTGCACCCTTTAAACAACTTTAAAATCATTTTTCTGGCCAGAAATGTCTTTTCTAGATGTTAAAGTTCGCCTTCCCATTGAAGTCTATGGGGTTCGCGAACCGTTCGCGAACCGCTCGCGTTTTTGCGCAAGTTCGCGAATATGTTCGCGAACTGTTTTTTCCGACGTTCGCTACATCCCTACTCATGTGTTTTTTTATATTGGGTTTGCTATTTGAACTTATCTAATAACTCCCCCGTGGACCTTCAATATATCTTCCCCTCCCTTTGGATTTCGTTGACCCAGAAAAATATTTTCATACTAAAATAAGGTTACATTGGACTTTAATTGTAGAACAGTAGCAATTTGTACTGCAAATAGATTTTATTTTAGTCCCAACCTTATGCATAACCAAATAATTTGTTCAACACAATGTACTATGTAAAGAAAGTAGGAATATATACAAGAACTGAATAGAACAAAGTGTATATCACTATTAATGACTGACAGTAGGCATGCCTTCCTTATTTAGGCATACATTTGTGGTAACATTTAGCATTTTTGGCAGAATAACACATTCCATATTATTCGGCAAATACTTTATTTCTTCAAAAAATACAACTATCTTATGGGTAGTTCAGTTCTATTGTTTGCTCATTTATCTCCATCTTGGCAGTCATTTTTTGTATGCTTATACTTAGTGGAGCATTATTATAATGCACATTTGCAATTTTTTACTATATGAATAGGAACAGTCATAGTTACTCTGAAAATGAGACATTGGACTTCAGTAAATAAATGCTTCCAGAGACAAGAGTATAATTAAAATGATAAACTATAACTAACAAAGAGATTATTTCATGTTACTTTACAGCAGCTTCAATATTATGTTGTTTCTAATGTCTCATTGTTTAGTATTTGCTCTCATCACAAGCAACGGAATTTACAGTGTTTTGAGTCAAAAGTAGTGATGAGCTAATCTTAAAACCAGGCATGGATTTGCGGTGAAATTCCACACTTTGCCATGTGCAATTTTTTTCACAAAACTGCTGTAAAAATCTGCAGCGAAAGATTTGGCAGAGACAAAGAAAATCTCCAAGACAGAATTGTTGCAGAGACAAAAAAGACGCTACAAGAAAAATGCCCTTGACTTTAATGCATTTGGAATGAGAAAAAATTGTTGCTCTCATAAAAAAAATTGTTGACACTTGTTGACTTCAATGCGTTTCAATGCAATACTGGATTTAACTTGGCAAAAAATGCCATCAAAACATTAATTTTTTTTAACCATAATTAGCTGATGTAAATTTGTATGGATGTACATCATTTTGGTCAGAATTATCTTATGTTTTTTGGCTTCTTAAAATAGGACTCTGGGGCATAACAACCTATATGATTACTGTCAAAACTATGTCCATGATGATCACCTTCCACCCACATATGACCACATATGACCACATATGCTCAGAGACCTTTGCTAAACACTGGCTGAAGGAGACCCTGGGGGTTGATGCGTTCTCCGGATTCCTGGTAATAGAGCGCACCCATCGCATACCGACAAGGCCCTTACCACCTGGCTCCAATCTGCGCCCATTCATCATGTGGTTCCTCAGTTACCGTGATGATCATGGCATGTAAAAATACAAAAACAGAGGGCATCTTACCAGGGAATTAAAAAAAGGCTCAGTGAGGCGAGTTTGTTGTATTCTATGCTGTATCCTGCAAAGCTCAGGGTCATTGAAGGAGACACCACTCGTTTCTTCTCGACACCAGAAGATGCAGACCATTGGATAAATACGCGAAGACAGCAGGCAAGCCCGAGCAACAGTCCAAATCGGCACAAATAACTGCAATGGAACTCCAGTTAGTATAATGTTATAATAAAGTTAATTGGGCGCCCTGTCTTAGGCCCTCTCCAGCACACACAGGAGTCAGACCCACTTACTCCCAGATCTGCTCCACCATGACATTTGCAGTGCAAGAGAGCAGTAACTGATTCATCTAAATATTCATCTAAATACCCATATAATAGGGGGCCCTGGGTGCACAACAAAGGATCCAATATCCAGCCATAAGGGGATCATGGATACATACTCCATTTTGGGGCACTGGTCACTACAAAAGAAAGGGAAGCCACAGCGTCGACCCGGGGTGCCAAGCCCCTATTCCCACATTTTCTTTAATGAGAGCAAAGGCCGTAAGAGGCTACAACTTGGATAAGCCTTTGCAGTTATTACTGCCATAATCGGCAAATTGACTGAAAATGGTGCCCTGCCTAATGCGTTGCGGGCGCAAGTTCCTCACAGTTACTGTAAGTATATCAGTGGGGACACACTCCCTTTCTCGGATAGATATGGCCATAGCCTCCCCGGACTTCACTCAGGGGGTGCAAGATATCAGATATCTCCCAAGAGCACTCTCCAATCATGCCCCTCTATACTTTGAGCTAAACATTTTGCCCAAACAGAGACATTTTCTCTGGAGGCTTTCTCCCATGTAGCTGAACAATACAGAGGTGAAAGAGGCATTCAGTTCAGAATATAACTTATACTGGGAAATTAAGCAGGCACTAGCAACCCTAATAGAGTCTGGGAAGCATCTAAGGCAGCAGCTAGGGGTGCACTTATTTCAGCCATTTCTAGGGTATGTACAGTAGCTAAGCAGGCCATTATTGAAGCAGAGGAGAAGGTTCAAACAGCTGAGAGCCTACTGTGAATTAGACAATGATATGAATCAACAGACACTGGTAGCAGCACAAAGGCACTTGGAAATAGCACAAATAACTGTGACCAGGAAAAGGCTACTATATGCAGCACAAAGGTCATTTGACCAAGGGGACAGAAATGGGAAAACCTTAGTGTATTTAACCAAAAATGGCCCAACCATCCAGGCTGATCCCTAGAGTTAAAATGCCAACAGGCACATCTGCGGCCTGGTACCGATTACTTGGGGACCAACTCGCCCCACAGCTCCATGCCACCCTGTTAGAGGCTTATAATGCTGGCTACCTCCCTCAATCCTTTTACTCGGCACTGATTGTACTAAAGGAAGGGAAAAACACGGACTTATGTGACTCGTATCACCCCCATTTCGCTCATAATTACGGATGTTAAAATCTTGGCGAAAGTCCTCTCCAGGCGACTTACAGTAACAAGGTGATAACCTCGATTAAAAAGCAAAAGAGGGTTTTCGGTGCGCTTACTAATCAGGGATTACAAAAACCTTTTTTACGTTCAGTTAGTACTTCAATTATATATAAAGAGAGTCCTGTGCTTGACTCCAGATAGATTCACCGGGGATCGTTGAAAAATAACTGCTACAGGCTTCAGTTGATCTGATCGGCGTGGTAACCTGTCAGAAAAAAAACTAACATAGCGCAGAAGAGTCGACCGGTTGAATGCGGGAAAGCAGTTGGTATATGCTTACCGGACGTGGATGTTTAATAACACTCTGAACCTGTGTTGGAAGCGGTCCTGTGGCGCCTTCCTCCTGAGTTTTTTTTTTTTTCCCGTATCCGTTAGGCGGCGAGGGTTCGTCTAGTCGTTCTGGTCGTTGTAGTACCTGTCGGAAAGAAAGCTCACATAGCGCAGAAGAGCCGGCTTGTGGATGCAGGAAAGGTGGTGGGTATATGCTTACCGGATGCTGATTTTTGATGGCAATATAAACTTGTGCAGGTAGCGGTCCTGTCGTGCCTTCTTCCTGGGGATAATTTCCCGATATGTTCTGCAGTCTGTAGAGGTAGTGGGTTACTACCTGGGGTTGGTTTCCTCTGTGTGTTCGATGTTAGCGTTTGCGTGCGCTAGTACTTTTTTCAGACACTAGTTACAGCACGGTGTTTGTAAAATTAAATTTATTCACAAAATTGTATCAGTTAAGAATTAACAGAGCATTGAGCTTTATCTATTTGAAAAATAGAGCGCGTCTTCTCTCCCTCTTTCTACTATTGATAACCTCGATTGTGCACCTGGATCAAACAGACTTTATGCCCAATAAGAGCACTGCCATAGACTTATGCAGCCTATACTCCCACCTCCAAACCACTCCCACAAATGGATGCTTTAGGCTCCTGGTGGCACTAAATCCACCAAAGCGTTTGACTCGGTACTCGATTTGGGGTATACAGTCGACCGGTCATCAACAAAGGGAAATCAATCCTGTTCTCACTAGAGACTAGACAAAGAGAGGGTGCAATTCAGGGGTTGTGCTGGGTGGCAGTTTTAGATATCTTGGAGTACAAGTCTCCCAAAATACACAAAATTATGTATCTGAGAATTTTGATCCAGTAGTACAAGCTGTCAAACAATGGGTGAATCTGCCACTGACAGTGTGGGGAAGGGTGAATCTCTTTAAAATGAAATACTTGCCAAAATTCTTGTAATTTCTACAAAACGCCCCAGTGTGGATTCCCCCACAGGTTTTTAAACATATAGACTCCATCCTCCTCCCCTTTGTCTGGGCAAATAAACCTCCCAGAGTTAATAAACTAACACTCATTTCCCCGTTAGACAAGGCGGGACTGGCCCTCTCTCACCTGCAAATGTACTACTATGCGAGCCAGCTGGCTATTATACATAATTGGTTTAATCCGGATCCTGAAAATCCCCTCACAGCCCTGCAGGCCACCCTGGCGTGCAGCAATTCGGAATGCACCATACAGGAAAGTCAAGGACACTCCTGAGCTGCCTCCCACACTAAACTGTCCACAAAGAGCATGGGCACTAGTTACTAAAATTTTGGCAAAACCTGTTCCCCCGCCCTCTCCCAGGACTCCCTTGTGGAGAAATTAAAATTGTCTGCACCTTCGTCACAACCCAGATTTCAGCTACTGACCTAACCTAGGGGTGAGGCATTTATCTGATCTTTTCATAGACAATTCCCTCCTGACCCTTGTCCAACTAGCTAATAATTTGGGACACCCAAACATTTTATCGCATAGATACTTCTAGCTCTGTCATGCCATAGCAGCTCAATTTGGCTCCCTAACTGTTGATACCAAAATACAACCACATGAGGAGTGGCTGTGGAGCCCTAGCTCCTATAAACTGGTCTCTAACCTCTATAGAATTCTCATAAACTCTCTCAGAAACCCGTTTTAACTGGAACAATGTCATTCCCAATTTAGAGGATGAAACATGGTAAGAGGCAACGAGTGATATTTATAATTTTTTAATTTCAACAAGATAAAATGGTACAATTCAGAATCCGAGAAGTAGAAAATCACCGGCACAACAGGATATTTCTAGCAGGGAAAACCCTTGCTCGTTTATTTGCGGATGCAATGTTTCGTCCGCAAATAAACGAGCAAGGGTTTTCCCTGCTAGAAATATCCTGTTGTGCCGGTGATTTTCTACTTCTCAGTCTGTTGCGGAGGCTGCCAATACCTCCTTCATTGAGCACCAGGTTTCGCAAAATTCGGACAGCCAGTGTGTGCGAGGTGACTCTTCTTGTTTTCCCAGACAATTCAGAATCATACATTGCACATACATCACCCCTGTAAGACTTAAAGTGATGGGCAGTAGTCCCGAGGGCAGATGTCCTAAGCGTGGACAATCAGATGCCGATTTCTTTCATCTACTATGGTCCTGCCCCTTAATGAGTAGATTCTGGTTTAAAGTAGTAGCTCACCTTACCATCGAGGTCCTTCTCCCTGGGGTGCATACACCGGAGGTGTCTTTTAGGAACAGTAGAGAACCTGGCACCCCTCATTAAAACCAGTTGTCTATTACGTACCCTCTTGTTTTATGCAAAAAACAAATAGCCCCCAGCCCCCGACAGTAAAGCAATAGCAAAAGCTGGTCAATAATAGGCTTCCAGTAATAAAATTGACCTACTTAGCCACCAGTAATAAAATTGACCTACTTAGCCAGACATTGTCCCCAAAAGTTTGAAACAATTTGGGAACCATGGCTGGAAGCCCACACTGAAGCGAACCCCATGGTGTAAGCAAATGAAATGTATTATAATGTATGACTGTACTGTATAATGTGACCCGAAAACCCTCTGGTCCTGCGTGACCAAACGGAGCCTGAGGTACCCTAGACATGTAGCAGCCTAACACACTGCGAGATAATTGCTATTAAGTATGTGCCTCATATATTAATATGCTGCGGTCCTGCGAGACCAAGATATGCTGATGTAAATGCCTATAGTGTTGTGTGTCATGTATATATGTTCTGTTAAACATGCAAAATAAAAACCTTTAAAAAAAAATTAATAATGTATTTTGTCTATATATGAAAATCTATATTATTGTTTGAAGGCCTAAACATTAGTTTTAAAGTTTTTTCCTATTAGTGCATTGTGTTGTTGGTTGACTGTGATAACTCAGGTGAATTGAGTATTTAAACAGTTCATTTCAAATGCTTATTTCTTTTTTCTTTTATTAAAAATATAAGAATTATCCTAATAAAATATCAATATCTTCAAGCATATAGCTTATTTTTCAACTTTTTAGTTTTTTTAATGAGTTTTTGTATCTATCAGTTGACAGAATTGAAAAACAAAATTTGTTTAGATCTTTCACTGTTTCAGCAGCAATGCAGTTATTGTGAAATGTCCAGAAGCAATTTTCCAATTTTAAATCTACAGTCCTCTTGATACATCACATGGTGTATTCCTTATGGTTTTTCTCTTTGGAGCTGATCTTTTTAATGCTTTAAAAATATCAGAATGTTTGCTTTATTGCTTTGTAGCAAAGCCTCCAGTTATTTTCTTGTATTTGATGCTGATTAGATAGGCTTTAGTCTGGCTGTAGAATTAGAAATGGAACCCAAGAATCTGAATAATCACAACATTGTTCAAATATGCTATATTTATTATTGCAATCGTTTCCTTTATAGCACAATTCATTACATTTTGAAATGTGGACATGTATGTAATAAAAGTTGCTACAGGAAAAATGGGCAAAGCAAAAGCTAACTACCTAACCACTGCAAAATTTATTGAGAAAGTTATTAGTGATTTCTATAGAATCACATATTAAAAATATTATATCTGCAATTAAAATGTGTAATGTAATAAAAGGCTTTATTGAAGAATAATACATTGCAAAGTGCAAAATGTGATTCTGATTTATACACATTTTTCCCCTATTAGGATTAAAACTCCAACCAACTCTGCTTTCTGTACCCTTCCCTTTAGTTCCCAGTCGAAGGGAAGAAGAACATTGATGGGAACCCATTAATCGCTACCAAATCCCATAAAACATTGCTTTGAAGCAAATATTGGTGGTGTTGTGATGAAGTGTTGTGTGAATACTGGAACACTTGCTGCAAACAATGCAATAATGATATTGGTTTTTCAGACTCCAGTGTTTGGTATGTTGTATGTCTTGAAGGAAAGAAATCTGTTAAAAGTCATACAGCCTATTTGGAAAAACAAAGGGCTAAAGTTATTTTAAGTTGTGCTATGTATGAAGAAGAAATGTATATTTTTCATACCATGGCAATCGGTCACTTAGTTTATTAGTTAAAAGTTGGGCAGCTTAAAATATTTATATTGGCTACCGATAAGAGCTCTGCATGTATTGCCTCTGTATCTGAGACCAGTGTCGGACTGAGACACCAGGGCCCACCCAAAAACCGTATACCAGGGGCCCACCAAAGAACCATAGACTAGGGGCCCACTCTCAGTACTATTATTATTCTTCTCCTCACTCAACCTCTATTCTCCTAGTCTCTATTCTTTACATGCTATAATCTATTATTCCATCTATTTAGCATCTTTTTTCTCAAAGAAATAGGAAATGGTCATGAAATAGACCAAATCTTTAGCCGCACAAGGGCCCCCTGAGACTTGAGCCCACCGGGAGTTTTCCTGGTATCCCGGTGGGCCAGTCCGACACTGTCTGAGAATATCAATGGGTGACTTTTGGTTTGGTCAACTTTAGGGGTTGATGCTAATTATCATGTAGAAACTTTCATTGGCATGTAATCTAAACTGATGCTAGAAGGCTGATTATTAAATTCTGATGCTAGTTGCACTGATTTCTGTGCTGCCATGTAGTAATTATCTGCATTACAGTTTGTACTAATCAGTCTTATATTGTGACATTTATATTCTATGTGTACTGTATGTTTTGAGTCTGTCACTAAGCTCAGGTAACTAATAGCAGTACAGAGAATGTGCAGTTAATAAACAGAAAAGAAGATGGGGAACTACTGGGGCATCTTTAAAGATACAGATCTTTACTGCTGAAGGGCAGTGGTTGTCTTGAGATGGTACAGTAGCCCAAAACATAATTTACAACATTTCTACCCTACTTCTTTAGCTAAGCTTTAGTTCTCCTTTAAGCACTGTTTGTAGACTTTCAATGTTAATTGGAAGTTCACAAGGTGAAAACAGTTAAAGGCTTGCAGAGCTGTCTCATGCATCTGTTTTTATCAGCATCCAGCGTCTGGCGCTGATAGGATTTTAAGCTATTAGGCAGGATGACGGGAAATTTGGAAGGGTGGAATGGTGAAAGGCAGATACTACTTTCTTTACTATCTTTACTTAACAGCAGTGACATCTTAGATGTATATACTAATTTAGGGAGCGATGCGGGTGGAATAGAGGGCCGGCTCACGGACACTCACGTGCTGCTTGTCTGCGATCCGTCACCTATTAAGCATTTTATTCCTCTAGAATCCGTCAATAAGCTGGTGAACCCTGAGTCAATTCAGCTTACTCTCCTAATGATATTATAACCTTGGTGACTTCTGGGCAGATTATTATTTATCATTATTAAAAGTTATGCTTTAATACCATTTCATATGGTAGGAATCTGTGACTGTCATAGTGAGGTGGTGCAAACGTATGGGTCAAATTTTTCTCTTTCTCTTTGTGTAAAATTATTTTTAGAAGATTTAGTGGCAGATTTATCAAAATGTGCGAAGCATATTTATTGTATCAGTGGGTGAAAGTTAGAGTTCACCATTTGATAAATATACTACTAAAATTCCCATAGGAATGAATAGAAAGAGCATGAGTGTTTCTATTGTGAGCTCTATTCTCACACTTTGATATATCTGTCCCTTAAAAATTATGGAATAATCCCTTATTCAGAAAACCCTGGGTCCCCAGCATTCTGGATAACAGGTCCCATACCTGTACCATTAATATGAATATACACATTTTGGAACTTCGTTGTCTTATTTATCATTACGAACATCCTTGTTTCAATCATTTGCTGTTTTTTCCATTTATTTTTTTTTGTTTGTTTAATGTGTATATTTTATTATTTTAGAATGTTTTTTATTTACATTTTTTTTTTCTTAAATAATTCAACCTGTAAAGCACTGAATGTATGCTTTTGACTATAATATCTATGTAGAATATTTGTCTGTTTTACTGTGATGACTGACAGTTGGGTTAAACTGTTTTAATGGCAAAAAAATAGCAACCAGTGAACCATGGGAGACAAAATAAAAGCACCATTTAAGCAAATTAGTGAGAAACAGTTTTTGAGCAGATGTTGCACAATACCTTGAAACAATATATTGTATATATGTTTATTTCCTCCATGAGCACCAGCCATGATTAAACAAGGGAGCAAATGGATCACTCTATATCCAATTAAGAATATAATACTGTAAAACTACAGCAACTTTATTTTTTATGAATAGCTCATTATTTTTATGAGCTATTATTGTTTTCAGAGCTGTTCATGATGTAGTTATGGATACATTATTCTAATTGTGAATAATTGGAGGCACATTAGAAATCTAATTTGATTTCTTGCCAAAAAAACATCTTGGATACCAGGCCTAAAAAGCAAGCTATTTAAGTCAATATACTCGTCATATGTTAAATTAATGTGACACTCAAAGACATGCAAAAAAACAAATATCTAATACTTACATATTACTTTGTATAGAACATTTGGCTTTAAACATACTTCAAACCTCATTTATTTGGAAGCTGCTAGATTAATTCAATTAATCATGCTTTTTGCACTATGGTACATAAACAATAAAACTTGATGTTTTGATTATGTGCAATCTGTTTTCCATAATTAAAGCTGTTATCCACCAATATTAGAAATCCATGTGTATTTAAAAAACTTTTATTCCTCTACTTATGGCTTATGTTTACAGCTTGTTTATACCCATTTTGAAAGCTGCACTGTGCACTGAGCCATAGAACTGACAATGTTATTTTTGTGTCTAAGGTTATGCTAGTTCTTGACTATTGAGCTTACAGTTATAGTATACCTCTACATGATAAAACATAAGCATAGCAAAATGAACCTGTGCATCAAAGTGTTTAAAGGGGAAGGAAACCTAGTAGGCGCAAAAACCCTCCCCCCCCTCCCGTGTGTTGCCCACCCTCCCTCCTCTCCCCTGGCCTACCCTTCCCGCTGGGCAAATTCCCCTAACTTGTTACTTACCCTTCTGCGCAGGTCCAGTCCAGGGAGTTCACAGACGACATCTTCTTCAACGTGATCTTCTTCCTGCTTTGAACAGCGTTTTGGCGCTTGCGCAGTAGGAGCATTTCGCCGGTACGGATCTACTGTCACGATGTACTTTTGACGCATGCGCAGTAGATTGTACCGGCGAAATGCTCCTACTGCGCATGGGGAGGGTTTTTGTGCCAATTAGGGTTCCTTCCCCTGGTCATACACATACCAGTAAAATCATATGAAATAATTTACAGTACATGTATAAAAACTGTCTGTACCATGTATGGCTGCTTGTCTGTTATCAGCACTTTTAGCCAATGATTGTTTGGATGCCACACAACCATAAAAGTTACCATAGATGATCCACCTATTTTGACCCATGGTCCTAACAAGCAGATCTATGAGGAATTAAAGAGAAACTACAGCTTTTTCAATTAAAAAAAAATAATTACAATCTTATTTGATCCCATGATGCTTTGTTCAAACAGTCCCTAGAAGGCGTTGTACATGTCTAGATGATTGGGCAATATGGTCAAAATTAGACAAACTGTCTGACCAAATGTACATTTTAACTGCCAACTTAACCAGTCAAATCCACTTTCTCTTTCTTCACTAAATATGTTGAAATGTAGCTTTCACTCTTACACAGTATTTTCTAAGCATTTCTTCTTTATTTGAAGAATGTTGTATACGAATGCATATTCTGCTGTAAATATAGAAAACAGTAAAAATGGAAACTCCAAAAGTATGTGGGCTTATTTAAAACCACTAAACAAATTTGCACCCAAGGAGTTACCATTAGAAACTTATCAAATTTTTATTTAACCTACAGCTGGCTGAAAAAAAAAAACAATTGTCGATGGGTTGCTGCCAGGGTGCACATTTTCCCAGTGTTTATAAATTTGCCGTATTGGTCTGCTTTATAATAAACATGGATGTGAGTAGCCAGTAAAATATGTAGCCATATAACAAATGCTTAGGGGCTGATTTTTTATAATTTGGGAGGACAATAAAATCACTAGTTATGCAAAACCAGCATAAAAGCTCTAGGTCCACAGCATAATGTATTTTTATTTTCAAAGAATTTCATGAAGGCTTCTTATATTGTACAAAAAGGAATGGTACTGAAAAGACTTTAAAATATCTTTGCTGAAAAAAATGGACTTCATTATCTTTTTAGTGCAGAAGACCCCAATACAAAATGTTACTAATAAAGCCTTTGTTCCTTGCAAGTCTACACTCTCTGGATGAAATACATAGCTTTTCGGCAGTTTATACCAAATGTGAACTTTTTTGTTGCTGAACAGATGTCTAGTATTTCTGTAAATGGCATTTTTATAGTGAATGTTTTGTTCATATGCTAATTAGCTAGCTAGATTGTATTTGCTGTGAGGTGTATTTCCCATATGGAAACATCTATTTAGAGCGCTATTTTATTATTTTTTATGCTTAATTACTTTTTTGATATTTCAAAAGAAAAAGCTCAAAAACGTAAGTGTTTTTCATTTGTTTATGAGCATATTTAATTTTCTTTACTTCTTCAAGAGATGCTGCTTATTGGTAGGCAATTAAGTTTCTGGAAATTATAATACCGTGCTTTTATGGAAAGAACAACTTATCTTTGCAGGTGCATGTAATAGGTCTCCATAACACTGATTCTTCTGTTGCTTAGAATAGTCGTGTACCGCTCTTTAACTTTGATATGCTTTCATCTCACACACACACTTCATTGGTACAACAACCTATATAACCATGTATCATGTTGCCACTGGATATTTTCATAACCATGTAAAATCAGCTGCTCTTGGGGAAGGGACAACTATCTCCCAAAAGAAAGCTCATCTCCTTATATTTTTTTTTTCATGTTGGCTTTGTGAGAGAAAAATAATGACAAATTAGCTTATGTTAAATTATATTTGACTCTAGTGTAGTGTTTTAGGAAAAACATATTCTCTGTATTTTTAGTATGCACTTATTACTAAATGAATTAATATAATATAAATTAAAGCTTTAATTAATTTAAATTAAAATGCTATTGTTTCACAATGAGTGGAAATGTGAAGGGGGTGTTAGAGTGAATAAAATGTATAAAACTGGTATTGACTGCCACAGCTTTATTCATTACTTTTGAGTAATTTTTGTGTGTGTTTTTACATGCCTGTGTTCCTGTCTGCTTAAACATGGGACAAATATAAAAATGATTCCCTTAAAAGGGTGGTTCAACTTTTAGTACGTTTTAGTACGTTAAAGAACGACAAATTCTAAGCAACTTTTCAATCGGTTTTAATTATTTATTTTTTATAGTTTTATAGTTATTTGTCTTTTTCTTCTGATTCTTTGCAGCTTTCAAATGGGTGTCGCTTTCTAAAAAAAAAACAAATGCTCTGTAAGGCTACAAATGTATTGTTATTGCTACTTTTTATAGCTGATCCTTCTATTTAGACCCTCTCCTATTTATATTCCAGTCTCTTATTCAAGTCAATGCATGGTTGCTAGGGTAATTTGGGCCCTAGTTACCAGATTGCCTAAAATGCAAATTGAAGAGCTGCTGAATAAAAAGCTAAATAACTCAAAAACATTCAATAATAAAAAAATAACACAAATTGCAAATTATCTCAGAATATTACTCCCTGCATCATACTAAAAGTTATCTCAAAGGTGAACAACCCCTTTAAGATATAAAACAAAAAGTTATTCGCTGAAAACATGCTGAACAAAATAAAATAGATTTTTAATTTGTATTTAAACCAAAAGGGATGCAGGGAATGAAGCCCTTTAACTCTCAGAGAATTAACATTTTCAAGTAAAACCTATGCTTAAAGGGACCTGTCACCCTAAGAAACAATATTGTGTCTGTAAAGAAAAATAAACTTTACTATATAAAATATTTCAAACTTTGTTGATTTTACTCATGGGGGTATATTTATCAAAGAGTGAAGTTAGAGATCCCCACAATCCACCAGTGAAATTCCACCACTCACAATTAATTTCTATTGCATTTTGAATGGCGTATTTATCAAAGGGTGAAATTTAACTTTCACCCATTGATGAATACGCTTTTAAAAATCTTATAGAAATGAATGGAGAGTGGTGGATTGTGGAGATCTCTAACTTCACTCTTTGATAAATATACCCTATGGAGTTCATAATCACAGCAAGCTGGCAGCAGCCATTTTGTGTACACTATTATTAATAGCAAGCTTTGTATCAGCCCAAAATCTTGTTTATGCACCAGAATGGGGGACCTGATGATTATGCCCATGCACAGGTTACACAGTTATAGTCAGTGAGGAGGGAGGGGAAATGTATGAGTGCAGTGACACCTAGGAAGTGCAGAATGGAATGTAAAGGTAATTGCTTGCCCTGCCTCTATGCCTGAGCCTGTGGTGGGACAGGCAATATATGATTGACAGCTGAGATATTTAAATACATTTATAACAGGTATGAATGTTTTAATCAAAAAAAAAATTTGGGTTTCATGTTTCATTTGAAAAGGACATTGATTCTACAGCTTTTTATTTCAGGGGTCCCCTTTAAGCTCAGCCATTGGGTTTCAAAGCACAGCTGAACTACAATCATAAGCCTGCTCACAATATGCCCTACTTGTGCTTTAAAACCCAATGGGTGAGTTTTATCTCTAGTATACTGTATACCATTAAAATTGTAAATTGTATGAGTGAAACTTTCCTTTGCTTTGCATGCAGATGCATATTTAAGATGCACCACATGTGTTTTATTTAAAAATATTTAAAGACATAAATATATGCATATTTTCAAAGTAAGTGGTGCTACTCACATTTACATTTCCAAACTGTAAAACATATATTTTTTAAAATAATTTTGCAGAACTTTAGCTAATTCGATGACTTAACATGTCAAAGAAGCAAGGGCTTAAATAAAACAGAAACAATTTTGCAAAAGATAAAAAAAGAAGATGAAAAAAAATGAAAAGAACAAAAAAAAAAAATTAGAACAAACTCTATTACGATGCATTGTGTCTGACAAATGATACCTGTATACAAAATTGAACTGACTTTATGGTAACCAAATAAAGTAACAGCAGCAGCAAAATAACATTAGGGAGTTATATTGTCAGATCAATAATCTGTTGACAGTTCATCAAGTCGGCAACCTAGTAACTCACTACAACATTTATATATACTGACATGTTCTGCTCATTAAAATGATGCATCTTATAAATCAGAAACCGATCACTGTAACCAGACAGCTTGGAAATGATGGTTATTGAGTCCTTTCAGACATACCAATATGATTTCTCTTACACATACTGAAAATAAGTTTCCACTTGAAAGGCATCACCTAATTCATAAATTATTCCAGTTATTTACCAGAAAAATAAACTTATTGTAAAATAGATGTGTTGCAGTACTGAAACAGAAGTGAATTCTGAGTTTTACAGCAAAATATCTATGACCATATAATTGCATATAGTGATAGGTGAATAAATTATCTATCTATCTATCTATCTATCTATCTATCTATCTATCTATCTATCTATCTATCTATCTATCTATCTATCTATCTATCTATCTATCTATCTATCTATCTCTATCTATCTATCTATCTATCTAGCTATCTAGCTATCTAGCTATCTATCTATCTATCTATCTGGCTATCTAGCTATCTAATTGTGTACATGAAAAATTTGTGGCAAATCTCTGCAAAACAAATCCGCTGAGAAAAACAAAAATTGTCGCATGTCAGAATAGTGGCAAGCATAAAATTGTTGCAAATCAAAATTATTCGGACGCCCATTGACTTTAATGCATTTGGACAAAATAGTCATGCGTATAAAAATTGTCGTGTCAAAATTGCTGCACTTCAAAATTATTTTGGTGCCCATTGACTTCAATGTGTTTCACAAATTTTTCCCCATTTCCCGGCACAGATTTGCCTATCATTATTTATATATTAAGGTATAAATACCACCCAGAAGTTGACAACATTTCGGAGTACTCAGATTACTGTCTCAGGTTTTTGCCACATAAATCATTTATTAACCAGTTATTCAGAAAGCTCTGGGTTACGGAAAGACAGTCCATTTTATCCAAATAATCCAAAATGATTTCCTTTTTCTCTGTAATAATAAAACAGTAGCTTGTACTTGACACTAACTAAGATAAAATCGATCCTTATTGGAAGCAAAACCAGCCTATTGGGTTTATTTAATGTTTACATGAATTTCTATTAGACTTAAGGTATAAAGATCCAAATTATGGAAAGATCCATTATCTGTAAAGCTCCAGATCCTGAGCATTCTGGATAAAAGGTCCCATCCCTCTTCAATTGGGGCACTTGCTCAATGGCAGCTCGGAGCTACAGTATAATAACACTCTTCCATATTGTTAATCCCAATGCAAATTGCAATGAAAGATCAGCAAATCTCTATTCCAGTTTGAAAACAGATTTTAAAATCCTATGCTGTTACCTATGTAACTTATGTTGTACAATAAAAGTCAATTTATATTCCTTTTAATAAATATAATTTAGATGATGAATCTATGATTTTCTTATTTTAAATAAAATTTATTCTATGTATTGTAGGAACTTGAGGCAAAAACTGTCTCACCCGTACCACTTTTACTGCTATTTCTTTCATACACTGCCACACTTTCTCTCCCACACATAGACAGGTCTCCTTTTCCATAGCAACAGATCCATAAAAACCTTATAATGAGATTTATAATGAGATTTAAATAATATTTTCTGTTCATAGTATTTCCTTGTTTACATTTTCACTGTGCTAATCTGCAGAAATATAAATGCCATAGCAAAAAAAAAAATAACCAATTTTCTGTGTTTCTTTTTGGTCAGATTTACTTAAATTTGAACTGGTGAATCCTAAAGTGTTCGGAATGATGCACCAGTATGAGGCGTAACTCTTTGCTTTCTGTTCTAGATGAAATTAGCTCATCAGCATTGTTTTTATATAGTTCACCACCATTTTTTTATTAATTAAATTTTTCCTTTCCTTCATTTTTCCTGCAATGTAATTTGAAAGTTCTGCAAATGTGGTCTCTGACTTCCTCAATTGTTAAATTTAATACATAATTTGATGCATGTAAAAACCTGAAGTATACAACATTAGTGGTGGGCTAATTTATTCGCCAGGCGCGAATTTGCGCGATTCGCCGCCAGCGAATAAATTTGCGAAACACCCACGAAAATTTGCGGCAATTTCGCAAATTTTTCACTGTTTCGCGAAATTTGCAAATTTTTCGGCGAAGCAAAACGGCGCAAATTCCCCCCTCTTCTATATAACATACCTGAGTTGCTTTAGTCAACACAATTTATTTTCATAACACTTTAACATTGTCTAAAGCTATTGCAGCAGTGTGATAAGATAAGGTGAAGTGTAAGAAAGAATGTCTTTGCCCTTGGTGTCTTATGGGGTGCCGTTTGTCCCAAATACATTCTGTATACAAAACTATCCCTAATAAACAGAATTAATATCTCTCATGGTATATAAGTATTTGTGACCATACACAGATAAAAATATATACAAAAGACTGATTTCTATTAAAGAATGAGAACAAAATCTGGTTAGTGCACAAAAGGATGTCATTATATTATGAACTCCATTCTGTACATTTTAACAAGCAATCTGTCTCACAAATGTATAACCTCCATGTAACGGACACTTATGTGCAAAGTTACTTACAGAATGTATTATGTAAAAAAAACTTGGACATAATATATAATAGTGATATAATAGTGTAACTAACTAGTGCATGTCAAGCTAGATTTGAATCACAAAATAGATATTTGTGACAGAAAGCACGATTTTATAGAACAGGCTTCATTCTTTCCACAAAATGAAAGCTCAGATTCACAAAACAGATAAAATATCCATTCTGTGAAGCAACACTGTCAGTCACATTCCTGAACCAATAAGAACAAAGCTTATTGCCATATAACAAACAAGATGAGAAGTTGCCAGCTCTGCTCCACATGCTGCATCATCCCTAAGGCATAGTATGTGGCCTGTTATAGAGGGCGCCCTCTAATGTCCCTTGTGCTACATAGTAATAAATATCAACAAACCTTTCCTAAAAGAGCTGCTGTTAAACACTGCAAGTTCATAATTGGAAGTTCTTACAAATGGCTGAGAAATATAATGCTGCACTTATGATTGTGGAGAAAGAAAAGTATGCAAAACATAAATATGATCATTTTAGGTGATATGTCTATTCTTATTGTAGTAACCTGCTTGTGTGGCCATTTTGGTTAAAGGGATCCTGTCATTGGAAAACATGTTTTTTTCAAAACGCATCAGTTAATAGTGCTACTCCAGCAGAATTCTGCACTGAAATCTATTTCTCAAAGGAGCAAACAGATTTTTTAATATTCAATTTTGAAATCTGACATGGGGCTAGACATTTTGTCAATTTCCCAGCTGCCCCTGGTCATGTGACTTGTGCCTGCACTTTAGGAGAGAAATGCTTTCTGGCAGGCTGCTGTTTTTCCTTTTCAATGTAACGGAATGTGTCTCAGTGGGACATGGGTTTTTACTATTGAGTGTTGTTCTTAGATCTACCAGGAAGCTGTTATCTTGTGTTCGGGAGCTGTTATCTGGTTACCTTCCCATTGTTCTTTTGTTTAGCTGCTGGGGGATAAAAGGGAGGGGGGTGATGTCACTCCAACTTGCAGTACAGCAGTAAAGAGTGATTGAAGTTTATCAGAGCACAAGTCACATGACTTGGGGCAGCTGGGAAATTGACAATATGTCTAGCCCCATGTCAGATTTCAAAATTGAATATGAAAAAATCTGTTTGCTCTTTTGAGAAATGGATTTCAGTGCAGAATTCTGCTGGAGCAGCACTATTAACTGATTAATTTTTTAAAAATGTTTTTTTCCCATGACAGTATCCCTTTAAGGGCATTCCTGCTAGTTTGCCATTGTCTTATGATTCATTCATTTTCCTGTTTCCCTCTTCCTGTCTAAGCTGAGAGCAATAATGGGACGGGCCACACCTACCTGCCATGTTGTAATAAATGTACCAGGGGCAGGGGCGTAACTACAGAGGAAGCAGACCCTGCAGTTGCAGGGGGACCCATGAGGTATAGGGGCCCCATGAGGCCCTAATCTATATACAAGTTTCAATAAATATTGGTAAAACAGGTCAACCTCTAAACATTTTGGGGGCCTGAAAAATAATTTGCTGTGGTGATATCTAGTTACACCACAGAAGAAGATACTGTGCTTGTCTGGCTGCGTTGCCTGAACTAACACAGCAGAATCATTTAATCCACTACCAGCCAGTTTATCACACATCATCTTGCAGCCTAACCAATCATTATAATAGGTCTAATATCCCTTGAATGATGTCTGACAAACTCTGAGTCAGTTATAAGTTTTTTATATGATCGTTAGACTCCAATGTCTCCTCCTAGCTGTACTCTTGCACCTGTTAGCTTCTAGCAGTCTCTTAATAAAGTGCTTAGCTATAGTTCAACTACAACATAATAGGTTTAGCCAGAGACGTGGGACTGATCTAGATTTGCCACCTGTCCAGATTTCACCCGGACATCCCGGTTTTTGGAAGGGCTACCTGGGTGAAAAGTCCGGATTTCCAAATTAGGAAATCCAAACAGGACACTGAAGTAAATGACAATTGCTGATTGCCACATAATCAGTCCCACCCTGATGTCCCCTGCACTGCCCCCCTCCCACACACATCACCGGCCCACCCCTGTCCATTTTTGCTGAAAAAAAAAGGTGGCAACCCTAGACTGATCATATGCCACATATTCTCTATAGTATAATGAGTTAATCTTATGAGATGTCTCATAGTTAGCTCTAGTTCAACTACTACATAACTGTTTACAGCAGCCCTTTTAGGAAATATTTGTTCATGTTTATTACTATGCAGCCAAATACTATGCCTTAGGGATGATGCAGTATGTGGAGCAGAGCTGGCAACTTCTCATCTTGTTTGTTATATGGCAGTAAGCTTTGTTCTTATTGGTTCAGGAATGTGACTGACAGTATTGCTTCACAGAATGGATATTTTATCTGTTTTGTGAATCTGAGCTTTCATTTTGTGGAAAGAATGAATCCTGTACATTAAAATCTCGCTTTCTGTCACAAATATCTATTTTGTCATTCAAATCTAGCTTGACATGCACTAGTTAGTTACACTATTATATATTATGTCCAAGTTTTTTTTACATAATTCATTCTGTAAGTAACTTTGCACATAAGTGTCCGTTACATGGAGGTTATACATTTGTGAGACCGATTGCTTGTTAAAATGTACAGAATGGAGTTTGTAATATATAATTACATGATTTTGTGCACTAACCAGATTGTGTTCTCATTCTTTAATAGAAATAAGTATTTTGTATATTTTTTTATCTGTGTATGGTCACAAATACTTATATACTATGAGGATAGTTTTGTATACAGAATGTATTTGGGACAAACAGCACCCCATAGCGTCTTTAGATTTATTCAAAGTGTGAAGCATTGTTGTGGTTCATAAATATTTATTAATATGGTACAATGCTGCTCTGAAACAGTAACCAAATATTTATCATAGATTACTGCACCAGAGTAAACTTCCACTTTACGGATTTTTAACAATTCAGTGCAATTGGCACAGTGCAAAGTTTGTTACTAATAGCCAATGCAACATTTCCTCCCCAGAGTTCTAGTTAAAAGGTGTCTACAGCAACTTAGCATCTGATTTAGTAAATAGTGTGCAAATTGTAGTGTACTGTGATACAGATACATTCCCTGAGGCAGAATCCTCAATGCTGCCCCCTGCGATTGCTCTGCTTTTACCATTTTGTTGAATTTTAAGTCTTACCTTGCCTCAAAAGCCTGCTTATTGAATGTATGTGGGAATGAACACCATTAGCTATGGATGTAACCTACTAAGGTAAACCTGTAATTAATGTCAGATCCAGGCTTTGGTAAATTCAAGGTTTCCTTGGGTTCATGCACACAATTGTGTACAATTCATTAGAGAAGACTGGGCGGGTGCATTACCACTTGACATAAGTTGCCCCAAGTCATGTGACTAGAAACAAAGCTGTGAATAATAGCCCTAATGTGCATTTTCACAACTACTTTACCATGGACATCCTCCAATTAACACCAGTAGCATCCCCGAAGTATCCATCATAGTTAACAATTCCACTATCACCCCCTCTCCCCAGGCCCGGTGCCTTGGGGTTATCCTAGATTCTGCCCTGTCATTCACTCCTCATATCCAGTCACTTATTAAATCATGTCACTTCCACCTAAGGAACATATCCAAAATACGATCATTTATCACCCAAGACGCTGCCAAAATTCTTATTCACTCTCTCATCATATCGCGTCTAGACTACTGTAACTCTCTTTTAATTGGCCTCCCCCTCCAGAGACTGTCACCTCTCCAGTCCATAATGAACACTGCTGCGAGGCTCATACACCTCAGCAACCGCTCCTCCTCTGCCACGCCATTCTGTCAATCCCTGCACTGGCTTCCGTTACCTTTCAGAATCAAATTCAAATTAATGACACTGACTTTCAAAGCACTTCACAACTCTGCTCCACCCTACATCTCTGAACTCATCTCTATATACTCACCCACTCGCTTACTACGCTCCTCTACTGACCTGCTACTCAACTCTTCTCTCATTACCTCCTCACATGCTCGCATTCAAGACTTTGGAAGGGCTGCACCTCTCCTCTGGAACTCTCTCCCCCGGTCTCTCCGACTTTCTCCCAACCTTTCTGCTTTCAAAAAATCTCTGAAAACGCACTTCTTTCGAGAAGCCTACCTTCACTCTGTTTAACTACCAAACGCAACACCACATACAGTACCACATTTCTCACCCACTTAATTCGATCTTGCCCACTCCCACACCTTGTGTATTACTCCCTTCCCTTTAGACTGTATGCCTATGCATAGGGCCTTCCTCACCTCTTTGTACCTGTATTGATTGTGATGTTTGTTACTCCATATATTCTATATATGTAATTCATGTGATGTAGTTGTATAATAACATTTACTTTACAGTGCTACGCAATATGTTGGCGCTATATAAATACATGTTAATAATAATAAAATAATAATAATAATGACATTCATTACTACTTCAACGCTGTGGTTTTTGTGAATGGTTCTCTTGTAGTAGTATGATACATGGTAAGAGTTTAATGTACCCTTTACACTTACTCCAAACTAAATAAAACCCTTCATCCCTTTGATGTAACTGAAGTTCATTATGCAGTGGCTTTATCTGTGAAATGGTGATCTAATTATCTACCTTGCAAGAACTGTGAGTTAATTTCGATTTCTCTGTGTGCCCTTATGACAGGTTCCCACAGAGGAAGCATCAGGACAACAAACATCTTTAAAAAAAATTGGCTTTTAATTCAGCCGGCAGCAAATAGGTACAAAATAAAGGCAGTTCTTCTTTACAAACAACAAAAATAGATTTTGGCAGCAGTAGCAGTTCAATAACAACAAAAAGACAGCAGAATTACAGACCTTCCAGTGAGTGTCCATGTGTGTGTACAGGTACATAGGATCCTTAATGTCAGGCTCTTAGACCCTCTCTGTGTGTCTCACCCAGTCAGAGATCCTCAAGGGACTGACCAGCCCAGCCCTCTTTGGCTCAAGAAAGAACAAAAAATGTATTGTTCTTGATCAAGACAGTTAGCACTTTTTCACCCAGGGCTTGTCAATGGTTTGGTTCTAAAGGTGACAATGAAATGTATGAAGTGAAAAATGTCATTTGAAACATGCATTGTTAAAGGGCATGTAAAGGCAAAAAAATAAAATCCCATTTTTACTTTCTTTGATGAAAAAGAAACCTATCTCCAATATACTTTAATAAAAACATGTGTACAGTTTTTATAAGAAACCTGACTGCAGTGAAATTCTCCCTTCATTTACTGCTGTGGATAGGAATATCTATCTAGGAATATAGATAGATATTCTATAGGAATATCTATTTTAGACTTTACATGCCCTTTAAAGGAATTGTTTAGTATAAAAATTAAATATAAAAACTGTAAAAAAAAAAATACTGTAGATAGGCTGTGGAAAATAAAAAATGTTTATAAATATTTAGCTAGCCAAAAATATAATGTATAAGGCTGGAGTTACTGGATGTCTAACAGAACAAAACAGAACACTACTTCCTGCTTTGCAGCTCTCTTGGTTTCCACTGATTGGTTACCAGTGACAATCAGTGACTAGAGGGGGGCATGTGAGTCATAACTGTTTGCTTTTAAATCTGAGCTGAATGCCAAGGATCAATTGCAACAGTTATGTCCCAAGTGGCCCCCTTCAAGATGCTGACTAACTCAAGAGTTAGAGAGCTGAAAAGCAGAAAGTAGTTTTCTCTTATGTTAGACTGCTCACTCCAGCCTTTATAGATTACATTTTTGGCTAACTAACTATATTAGAAACATTTTGCACAGCCTATCTATTTATCCAGTTTTTATCTTTACACTGAACTGTTCCTTTAAATATATTTTTTCAAAAATCTTTTAATTTATTCAAGTATGTATGCCCATTTTTGTGACCACACCCCCAAATTACCATGTTCGTTTTACAAAATTTGGCAGGTTATGAAAGTCTGAACATATTTGTGTTTTTTTGCTATTGAAGGTGAATTCCCATTTAAGCTGTGAGTCTAACTTCTCCCAAGGGACCTGTTATCTTATATTGTTACAATTACTTATTTGCTTATCTCAAAATTGTTACAAAAGTATCTTATCTGAAGCTGTGGCTGTTCTTGGCTCTCAAAAAGCCAATTAAGTTAGAAACTTTGTTTCTTTTTCTGACTGTGCCGTGCAGAGAAAATCAGAACTTTCCAGTACAACCCAAGGAATGCGGGTTGAGCTATCAAAAGCAGGAATGTCCCACTGAAAACAGTTCAGGCAGTTGGGAGGTACGGTCCTGATGTTATTTAGTTAACAACTAAATATGAAATGACATATGACAAGTAGAAAAAGAGAGAGCTTGTAATAAATTTACCCCATCCCTTGAGCTGTAACTATGCTAAGCAATGGGAAGATCTAAAAAGATCTTGCAGTACTTAATGCAGAAGTGCATTCTCTTACTTGCAGTACAGTAAAATGGTTCACTGAAGTGTAACCGCATGGTGGGTGGAGATAGTTATGGTGGTATCATTTTACATTATTAGCCTCATGCAGCATAGATTCTAGAGTCACTTTACTCATACTCTGTATATATTTAGCAATAAAGTCTTTAAACATGGAAAATGTAAAAAAAAAAAAAAAAAGTTTAAGTAGAAAAATGACTTTATGGAATTTCACTTCCTTTAAGCTATTTCTGTTACAAGTGGAACATATAAATCTGTAGCTCTATTATTTCTTCTTGGATAGGGATTAATCACTACTCATTTGACAGTATAGCCTCTGCAAAAATTCAGCACTAACTTACCTTGATGTATTACTAGACTCCTATCTTAGGAGACATAAAAATTCTATTTTCTTTTAAAGGGGACAAATCCTAACAAAATGACCCTATTGCATCGAGCAAAACTAGACATTGCACATAAAAAAAAATAATCTTTTTTTATTACCTTATACCTCTGTCACATTGTTAATGTGCCTCTCATACTTCCAATGTGTGCTCAGCTCTTCGGGTCCCTGAGTGCCGGTGAAAAGAGAGGCAAAAAGTACAACCAATACATAATCAGTGAATTAGGGTTATCACTGTCACAGTTATTGTGGTGGGTTCACAATGCTCTGGTCATTGTGAAGACACCCAGTGCTTATTTCTGTTTTGGACATTTTTTTATTTATGTATTTAAACTAAGCAGGAATTTATCACTAGCTATAGATATTCACCTTATGTAAATTCTCCAGTACCCTATACAGTATTTTCCCATTAAAGGAGAAGGAAAGCTCCAAGACAGTTTATTGCAACAGATTAGCCACAATAGTGCAAGCTAGAACACTATATTTATTTTGCAGAATGCTTTACCATACCTGAGTAAACAGCTCTAGACACTGTCTCTGTTTGTTTAGGATAGAAGCAGCCATTTAAGCTTGGTGTGACATCACTTCCTGCCTGCGTCTCTCCCTGCTCACATACAGCTCTGAGCTCAGATTACAGCAGGGATGGGAGGAGGTAGGGGGAGAGGAGCAAACTGAGCACGCTCAAGCCCTGCCCTGGAGGTTTATGCTGAAAACAGGAAGTCTGGTACAGAAGCCCATGTGTACACAATAGAAGGAAAGAAATGCTGTGTTTCTTTTGACAGAGGACTCAGAGCAGCATTACTTTGAGGGTTTACTGGTGTATTTATATAGACCTTTCTGATAAAGCTTACTTACTTTTAACCTTTACTTCTCCTTTAAATGTAATTCCCATAGAGTATGTTACTGGTCTAACTGAGTATACAGAAACTAAGGGGCAGATTTACTAAAGGGCGAAGTGGCTAACACTAGCGACTTTGCAGGCAATTTATTAAAACTATGAATCAGATGCCATTACACTACAAACAGTCTTTTCTGGCTGCTCGACATTTAAACGACATTTAAATGAACTCTGCACATGATATTGAACCCCTTAGAGCTCTAAGCACTCGCATTTGTGGTATTTCTAAATGCCCCTTTTCAATGTAAGGATACTTGTTGTTCTCCTAATTTGCTGCCTGAACTGACCTTTGCCTGTTAGTGATCATTTTTCCAGATCCTGACTTTCTACTGCATTAGTGGTTGGTTTTGATCCAGGTCTGTGCCTTTGACTATGCTTCTGGTTCCTGATTCCATACTAAACATTGTTTCTGATAAACAACTTGTTTCAAGGTTCTGGCAGGCCTTTTGTTCACTCATAGGCACTGATTGGTATTTTGCATATCATCCACAAGCTAACTGCCATATGAAAAAGGACACATTAATCATTGGAGCAATATCTCAGGTGTTAAGCCTACTGTTTTTGGCAAAGGGTTCCAACTCATCTTCAGCAGTAACTACCCAAAAGAGAGCCTCTGATAGGCATTGTAATGTGTCACCTGAGTATCAGGTTGGTGATAGGGTCTGGTTGTCTTCCAAAAACTTCATTCTGAGCTAAAAAAAATGCTAATTCTTTTCAAGCCTCCTTGTTAAAGCCTGCCAGAGTTGTCAGAATTCTCCTCCTCCCATCTCTGTTGAAGGTCAGTCTGAATATTTGGTACAAACGTTAGTGGATTCTCACCTAATCAGAGGTAAATTGCAATATCTGGTACACTGGAAAGGTTATGGTTCTGAGGAGAGATCTTGGGTCCTTGCCTCAGATGTTCGGGCTGATTGTATTATACAACAGTTTCATCCAAAATTTCCTGATAAGCATAGGGGTCCAGTAGCCCCCTTTAGAGGGGGTAATGTAAGAATACCTGGTTGTCTAGTGGGGTGGTGGCCTGCAGCCATCGTGCTTGTCTTCAGTTTGATTCATGCGTCCTTTTTTTTTTCCAACAAGTAGTATGACGTCATCGCACTTGGCACAAAGTTCAAATATTAAAACGCACCACAACTTAATTTCCATCTCCCAACATAGGTCTACTGTTAGATAGTTCCTGGTTGTGCTTGTTGACTGATTTCTGTTCTTGACCCTTGCCTGACCCAGACATCTCCTAATTTGCTGCCTGTACCTTTACCTGTTATTGACCCTTCTCCTGGATCTTGACTTTATACTGTGTTAATGATTGGTTTTGATCTTAGTCTGTGTCTTAGACTGTGCTTCTGGTTCCTGATTCCATACTGCACTGTCTGGTACACGAATCACAGAAAGAAGTTGCCAGTGCTTGGTCTAACCCAAGCGTTGCCTGAGCAGCTGCTAGAAGCATCCTTGTGCCAGCCCTCGGTCTTACCCACAATCTCGAGTTGACCAGCTGCTATAAACGTTAAAAAGCCAATATTTGTACACAAAGAGAGAGAGAAAAACTGCCAGGGCACGGTTTGCCTTTAAAAAAATTATTACAAAAATGAGTTGTTATCACCACGCCTTGGCCAAAATATGTAAGCTCACATGCCACCTCAAGGCCCCTCATTGTATGCGAATCCTACACTATCCATTAGCATTCTTAGTACAGTATGTAGTGCATTTAAAGTCAAGTCTCCCAGCCTATAGCTGCCATTAGCGATGGGCGAATTTGCGCCGTTTCGCTTCGCCGAAAAATTCGCCCGTTTTTGACGCCGGCGCCAGTTTTTTCGACGCCGGCGCCAGTTTTTGACGCCGGCGAATTTTTTCCACGAATTTTCGCGGGCGTTTTGCGAATTTATTCGCTGGCGGCGAATCGCGCAAATTCGCCGCGAATTCGCGCCTGCCGAATAAATTCGCCCATCACTAGCTGCCATTCATCTTTTAAAACAGGGAATTATTTACAGGTGTATGCTAAGGGACTGAGGCTTATATCTCCCTATTTTCTCACTAGAGTTAAGGGTAAGTGCCGTTTTGGCTTTACTACTCAGTCACACTGTTTGCTAAGGGCTTGATTTTAAATGCACTACATACTAATGGATAGTGTAGGACTCACAAACAAGGGGCCTTGGTGTGGCATGTGAGCTTAAATATTTTGGCCAAAAGTGTGGTACTAACACCCCGTTTTTGTAAATAATTATTTTAAAAGGCGAACTGTGCACTTTTTGCAATTTTTCTCTTTCTCACTGTCTGATTGATATTGACCCTGGCCTGTCCCATGACTGTGCTTACTGTTCTGGGTTTTGGGATAGCAAATGTGACACCCTGTTGAACCTGTTGAAATCATGTAGAAGTCAAGGACAGATGGTCTCTTTAAAAAATGGAAGATGTTCTTTAACTGCAAAATAGTTTTTGTCTCTTTGTGCTGGTTTTAGTTTGATAATCAAATTCTTCAGGTTACAACTCGATAAATTTGAGTTTTCAGAGCGACAGTTAAAAGAGTCATACAATTTTGTTGCACAAAATTTATCAAGAATAATTATTGATAAATTAATGGCATTTGGGTTTGAGAGTTTGGTCAATTTTTTTTTTTTTTCGTAAAAGTGAGAAAAAGTTGGGTTTTAGTAAATAACCCCCTTGGTGTTCTTTCACTTAAACTAGCAGTCGCAAATGCAGCCGTGATAAACAAATGTATGTTTGGTCAATCAATCATTTACTGTATATTAATCATTAATCATGATGATCATTTATATTGATAAAAGAAAAAAGAACCAAATTATAATTACCTTATCAATCAAAAATTATTCTTATATTAGTTAGCTATTCACCATTGTTGTGTTTATTGAATTATTTAACTTTATTATATAAGATGGTTGCTTGTTGGATGAAGGAACAGATTTTAAAAGAAAAATCGTAAAAGTGTTTCATTTTTAGTTCTCTGTAAGAGCAATGTATGCATTTCAATTTGTGCTCTAGGAAATCAGCTGAAGTGAGGATAATCTTCCAAAAGGAACTTGAATGCTTACTTTGTGTTCAGAATTTTATTTTACTTACTGTGTTCCCTGGACTCGCAGATAAAAGGAAATCATTCCGTGGCCTGAAAATCTATTCAGAATAATGAGAGGCACCAAAGCTTTATTTAAAAGTTTCTAAAAGTAGTATTTTTGTTCCTTTTGAGCAAAATGCTTATAAACCTGGGCAATCATTTTATACATTTTAGAACACATGTAGTAGTATCATTGAAAAAAAAACACATTTTCATAACATACTGTATTTATGCGAACACACAATTTAAAATGTTAACTACATTGAGACATTATGAATGTAGTGACAGTGCTCACTAGCAGTGCCAATATAGATTGCAGAAGACAGAATGGCCGAGTCCATATGCTGCATAATGCTGGTAAATGGGCCCTAAGCAGTTTGCTGAAGAGGAAGGATGTAATAGCCACTTGGTTTATGGATGCAGATATACAGTAAGCAGTGTTCAGTTCACCAGGAAGAAGGCAGGCAGAAGCAAAGTCTACTGCATGTGTCAGAGAGCAGGGCAGGAGGCAGAGTCCAGTATGGAGGCCACAGATAAGGAAATAAGAAAAAAGCAGGAGACCTGGAGAGGAGGCCAAAATCATGTGACTCAAGAAACCTTCAGGAAAGTTGATATTTGCACAACCAATAATATGATGACTGCTGTAAGTGAGTTGTACATTTGGCTTTATGGCTAGAAAACAAATCAAGTTCTATGTCTATTCAGTACCCTTTTTATTTAGGTTTTTGCAGGTAATTCAGTTGCAGAAGCAGCATTTAAGTGTTCACTACTTCACTTAATTACAGTACAGGTATGGGACCTGTTATCCAGAATGCTTGGGACCTGGGGTTTTCCAGATAATGGATCTTTCCGTAATTTGGGTCTTCATGCCTTAAGTCTACTAGAAATTCATGTAAACATTAAATAACCCCAATAGGCTGGTTTTGCTTCCAATAAGGATTAATTATATCTTAGTTTGGATCAAGTACAAGCTACTGTTTTATTATTGCAGAGAAAAAGGAAATCATTTTTAAAAATTTTGATTTGGATAAAATGGAGTCTATGGGAGACAGCCATTCCATAATTTGGAGCTTTCTGGATATCGGGTTTCTGGATAAGGGATCCTATATCTGTACCTATAGAATAAGGAACTTACCTTGACTGTGCCTTTTTATCTGCACATAGGCAGGTGTTGTTATGGAAGTGTTTCATTTCTTTTGTATTTAATGACATGCCCTCCTCTGTGTTGCATTTGTTTACTTGTTGTAGCCTTTAAACTCACCTTTAGGAAAATTTATATTTGCACAACCAATAATATGATGACTGCTATAAGTGAATTGTACATTTGGCTTTATGGCTAGAAAACAAATTATGTGCTGTGTCTATTTAGTATCCTCTCTATTTAAGTTTTTGCTGGTAGTTCAGTTGCATTAGCAGCATCTAAGTGTTCACTACTTAACTTAACTCTGTGTTGTATTTGTTCACTTGTTTTAGCCTTTAAAACAAGAATTGACCCTAAAACATTTTTCATTTATGTATTTTCAAGTGTTCTTGCCAGCAGCCAAGGATCAAAATTGTCATTGACAAGGGGACTCCTCAATTGACCCTTTGCTTTCAGCCATCCCACTGAACCCCATTGTTACATACCTTAATGAAACACCAGGAGATAGAAATAGGGTAAAATTGCCACAATATTAATTTACATTTTATCAAATAAATTGGACCTTGCCAGCCTCACCCCAAGGCAATATTCAAAGTCAGAATTCCATAAGAGATTTCTACTATGCTCTGCTGTTTCTCAGTGAAGACTTGAGATCAGCACTATGTCATTATATCCATCATTGAGAATTTGGCTGCCTCTACCTACAGAGAGGATGGCCCCAAACTCTGTTACCAGCAGGAGCTGCATCCCCCACCATGAGAGAAGTTCAGTGGCCCTTCTGATGGCCCTGAATATGCAGTGTCTTGATGATAGGAAATCCAAGCAGCCTGTCATCTATCTCAAGCAGTATCAATAAACCCAATGTGCAGTCACAGTAGAGAACCTCCTTTCTTCCTCTTCTAAAATTTCCTGTGCAGACTCTGGCAAGGTCCTACTGCCAAAAATGGGACAGTTGGGAGGTATGGGTATACGGTATATAGATGACATCTGCAACTCAATAAAGCCCAGTAACATTAGAAGTCAGATTCTGAAGACAGGCTGCTGAATAAAGTTACTATACCTATAGAAATACCATGCATTACACAGACTTAGTAAAGTAAAGCCCAATAAAGTTACTGTATTCAGGCTTTTCCCTACTCCCAACTAAGCCCCACTACCCTCTTTGTATACTCTAACAACAGCTCTCTGTATACTCCCAGCTGTCTGTATACTCTAATGAGTTGAAGTAGCAGCAGCTCAGTGTCACAGCCTGGATTTCTATATAATACAGAGAATGCCTTTAGGGCCCAGGCTGCCTTCCATGCTGCCTAAGTGACTACAGTGAGAATAACTGTTGTAAAAACAGCAAATAAACAGCTAGAGACTAACAAAGCCAGCAGTATAGTGAGGAGTTAATATGTATATACATGTATATATGTAGCTAAACAGCTAGAGACTAACAAAGCCAGCAGTATAGTGAGGAGTTAATATGTATATACATGTATATATGTAGCTCATAACATTATATTGCAGAGAGAGCATTGCCTCATGTTTCTACCTGCTCAGGCGATAAGGAAGTAACCTGCTTCTTGCCCTGACATCAGATCCCTCTTTTCTCCACACCCAGCCCAGCTTTCCCCTGCCTTAACTCACTCCTTCTCACCCAATCTCAGCTGCATCTGATTCTGTCTTTAAATCAGTGTATTTTGGCTGCTGGTCAGTGATGGACAAATCTGTCCCATTTCGCTTCGCTGAATAATTCATGAAACGGAGAAAAAATTCACGAAACAGTGAAAAATCTGTGAAATGACAGAATTTGTGAAACGCATTGAAGTCAATGGACATCAAAATAATTGACACTGAACAATTTTGTCAAAATGTATTAAAGTCAATGGGCGTCTGAATAATTTTGACATGGTAAATTTTTTGCTTGCAAATTTTAGCCACAGTTTTGCAAATGTATTCACGGGAGGCGAAATGCAGAAATTCAACCGAGAATCCATCCCTGGCAAATGTATTTGCCCATTACTGCTGCTGGTCTTGTCATGCAGCCCCTGTGGTTACAGTTCTAGGGCTTTCATTTTAATTGTTGTCTTATCATTTACTCAGGCTCTTGTGTGGACCTGGTTCTCCCCCTGATTGCATGAGTGACTGTGAGACTGAGCATCTAAGAAAGAAAAAAGTGTTGCCTAAAACCTAACTGCAACTCGGTCTTTTTGTGAATCCCACTACTCCTTCCAGTTTTTGCTCCACTTATTTCCCATGACCCTGCTTTATCCACTTAGGGGGTTGGTGCAACTAGTTTAAAAGCTTATTTACATGGAATGTGCCCACTTAGTCAGTCATATATAGGAATTGTATTTGAAGTTGTGACCGTGCTTGATAATAGTGGCATGTAAAAGAAAATTTTATAGAAAATTTAATTTAAGTGCTATTTCCCCTAAAACATTGTACAGAAGCCTTTAAAAAATGCTGTTGTTTTGATATTTATAATTTGAGTGACTTCCATGATTCTGTGTATGTAGATTGAGAAAACAATGGCTTGATAACGAGCAATCCCAGCACCACTGTGGCTCTCCACTTTTTTTAAACATTGTTGCTTAGCAAATGGCATTAGTGCAATTATGGTGCAGTTCAGAATAAAGAGGTCCTCAGTTTCTATATTGGGATAATGAAACGGCATGAAACAAACCAGTTTTCTTTGGGGAATTTGAGCAAGTACCAGGGTGGGAGGCAAAAAGATACAGTAGACTGCTCTGACCTGAAGGTTAAAGACTGTCGTACTCTCTATATTTTGTATCTACTGTATACCAAATTGTGACAATTTTTTTTAGGTTTGACTCTGTTACTAACATTAACCTTTGTAATAAACATTTATTAAATTTTTTTAATAATAAATCATTGGCTTTTTTTCAATTTATAACAAAGCAGTTCCAAGGTTTTAAACAAATTCAGTCTGCACTAGAAGCAATGCCTTTGCATCTTATTTAGTTTTTAACCTGTAATATAACTCCAGGCATTAAGTGCACATTTAATGAATCTGACAGAAATGACACTAATTTATAAACACTTTAATACTGTAATATTCATTGTTCAATAGCACTGAAAAAGTAGTGTTGCATTTCCTAGAAGATTCCTTTGTTAACACAGTTGCATAAAAAGGATTTATGCTGTCACCAATGCATTTCTTTCACAGCCCAGTGGGATTTAGAAAAGCATAATGAGATTTTTCTAAATATGCATGTATTCTCTTTTTATTTCTTCAGTGCTTTCCAAGTAGAATACATAGAAAGCCACCAAACAAAGAAAGTTCATATTGTAAATAAGCTAAAGACAACAAAGTAATAAACTGCAATTCTCAAAAAAAATTAAAATAAAGTAATACAAAACCATATTTCATAGCCACAAATATATAGACTATAATGATGTCTTTGCCTTTTTAAGTGTTTATATGCAAAGACTTGCAGAAATAGTAGTTGATATTGAACTGTTCCTTTTTTAGTATAACATTTTTGTGTCATCAAAAGGAAAAAGATTGCAGGCAATTAAGAGTACAGCAAATGAATACTAATTTTTTGTAAGGTTTATCATCTCTTGATAAGTAGCCATTTTTTTTTAATTTGGGGGACCCAAAGGAATCAGAAGGAAAACAGAAATGATTTGATGTGAGAGAGGACATTCAGAATTGACACTACTGGCAATGATTGTAAGATAATACACAAAAGCTATAAATATATGCTGTATAACCTTCTGCAATGAACGCAGATCTAGAAAAGTAGCACTTACATATACTAACTACAAGAGTAGTATGTAGATCAGGCATGTCCAAATTTCAAATTTACACCGGCCCGCTGTCTACATCATGAAATTAATAATAATGTGGCCCCCCCAGCACAGTGCAATCAGGAATCACGTAGCCATAGCAGTAATATTTGGGCACATTAGTGAAATAATCTGCCACTTGGTCTATACTGTTGCCTGTGTGCTGAAGGTGTTAGCAATAAACATGTACTGGCACGTAGTGATGCGCTGCTCTCGCATAATACTTCTTTAGGGCTAAAGGTGCAATAGACATACAGACATGCCAGTACAGTAAAATAAAGAAGAAACATATCTTTTTTATTTATAAAATATTTCCTTAGAAATGGTGCTCACTGGTAGTTACATAGTTAAATTGGGTTGAAAAAAGACAAAGTCCATCAAGTTCAACCCCTCCAAATGAAAACCCAGCATCCATACACACACCCCTCCCTACTTTCACATAATTCTATATACCCATACCTATACTAACGATAGAGTTTAGTATCACAATAGCCTTTGATATTATGTCTGTCCAAAAAATCATCCAAGCCACTCTTAGAGGCATTAACTGAATCAGCCATCACATCATCACCCGGCAGTGCATTCCACAACCTCACTGTCCTGACTTTGAAGAAATTAAATTTCTTTTCTTCTAGTCTGAAGGGGAGGCCTCTGGTACAGTGATCCAGTTTATGGGTAAAAAGGTCCCCTGCTATTTGTCTATAATGTCCTCTAATGTACTTGTAAAGTGTAATCATGTCCCCTCACAAGCGCCTTTTTTCCAGAGAAAACAACCCCAACCTTGACAGTCTACCCTCATAATTTGTCTTCCATCCCTCTAACCAATTTAGTTGCACATCTCTGCACTCTCTCCAGCTCATTTATATCCCTCTTAAGGACTGGAGTCCAAAACTGCACTGCATACTCCAGATGAGGCCTCACCAGGGACCTATAAAGAGGCATAATTATGTTTTCATCCCTTGAGTTAATGTCCTTTTTTAGTGTATAACTTGCCTTTATATTATTTTTGCCAAAGTGAAGTGCATAACCTTGTATTTATCAACATTGAACCTCGTTTTCCAGTTGCTGCCAAGTTTCCCAACTTATTAATATATTAATTGGTGCTCAATGATGTCACAGGTGTTGCTGAAACTTCTGTATTATAAGAAGTAATACATGAAATGTTCAATGCCACTTTAGGAACTGCCTCAAAAATTATTTTTGTTTCTCTACACAAAAGCTACATAAGCTTACATTTTTACCCCACTTTACTATCTTCACAGTATGGAATAAGAAGTTTATTGACATTCTAATATTACCTATCACCAATAATCATTTTCTCCCTGTATTCTACAATAATCTACTTCCTTTCAGCATTATAACAAGCATTAAATGCAAAAACAGTAAACACAAAAATGTTGAATGTAACCATTTAGTCAGTTGCTAAGTAGGATGGTTGGGGTGTAGGACCCTGCTTACCAGACCTTAAAATCTAAGGCTAACAGCAAAAAGGTTAGAAAGGAGAATGAGTTTGATTAATCTTAATCTAGTTTCAACTTCACAGATGGTTACATTGTTCCTTTTTAATGACATCCCAATTTTGCTTATGAATATCCAGCTGATTTACTTTTGGGCACTGTTATTGCCTCTACTTCTGCTCATACAAGCAAATAGCCAAATGGGTCGTGTTTGAAAGTTTTCATCCACTATCTTCAACTAATACAAAGGCACATGGCATTTCCAGTTTATTAGGTTAATATCTCATTCATTTAAGGCATTAAACTCCCTTTAACATACCGTTATTCTCAGTTATACAGACATCTATTCTTAATCAAACCTCTCTAAGATTTTCTAAACTTCTTCCTAAATTAGAATCCTCTGAAATGAATAATATATTCATTATGCCTTCATCTATTTTGTTTTATCTGCCTGTATCAGAAAAACTGTTATTGTTGATGTTATGTTACAAATTTGTAACAAGCACTAATGTACTTGGACTTGTACAAGTGAGAACATTTTTGGAATCATGCCCAATCTTTTCCTGAATGCAATTCATTTTTAATGCTTAAAATGATCTGTGAGGGGAAGAGAATAGAAATAACTGATTCAATAAAAAGTCTTGTGATATGCAAAATGTTTGTAAGACACCACTTTAAAGTGACAGACACCAAACGATTCTTTCTCTGAAGATTCCACTCTTTAAAGGGATATATATATCTCCAAAAAGCTATTATGTAGCTGCCCCTGTGCACAGAAGTAGATTCATATACAAAAAGAACAAAATACCAGCACCAAGGGTCTTGTGTTGAAGTAAAAACTTGTATTGGTACATGGTAACAAGGAAAATAGTAGGCTTGATTAAGGGAGTCACTCGCGAAATGTGTCAGGTGTTATGGGTCAGTGACCTGTTGGAATAAACCACCTTTTTATCTATCCGCAGTGCCGCCTTTCATCTTTTGAGCTATAAACAGAGATCTCTATAAATAGAGATCAAATGTAGAGATAATACAATGAATTAGTAATTCATTGTATTATCTCTACATTTGATCTCTATCTATCTGTAACGTCCTAATTTATTGCCCATGAATACCTTTCACTGATCTAACAGAATATATGCTGTGCCTTTCTAGCTTTCATTTGTATTTTGCCTGATGAAGGGGCCTTGGTGCTCCGAAAGCATGCAATGGATTTTTATTGTTAGCCAATATAGGTGTCACTTCTACAATACTTTTTGTATTTGTTTGTTTTTTTATTTGTTATTTTTTTGAGAAGAAACTCAAATCGAGTTTTTAAAATTCTAATTGAATTCTTTTCAAAATCGATTTGCGTTTTCGGGTCAATTACTTTCATCTGAGTTTAAATTTTTTTATTTTTTTAATAAATTTTGATCGGTCTGATTTAGAATTTATGGGAGTTTAGGGGAGTTTTTAAAAACTCACATGAATTCAAAATTGGACCTTTGATAAATGAGCCTCTAAAAGATTTTCTTCCCTGTGATGCCCATCATACACTTGTTTAATAGACATTTCAGAAAAGTTTGCTTTGGGTGGAGAGCTGACTACTACAACTTTGTTTCAAATGTACATGTAGTGAAAAGCAGCAGTTCAAGGCAGAGGCTAGAGCAGACAAATACTGCTTAGAACAGGTGGCTTAAAATGAATAATGAATAAAGGGAAGTTTTTCTTTTCTCGCTCACTTTTCTTTACACACATGGTCACATTGTCCTTCTCCCGGGACCCTGATTTTACTTTTTTTCGTTAACATCTACATTTCTACTAATAACACTACACAACCTTGGTCAGTATTACACATTTGTTTTGAGCAAAAAAATACCCCATTAGCACTGTGCCCTCTAAGCTGTCATTTTGAGGCCAGCACACACAATAAAGTGCGCACAAAAGACATTTTTTTGTGCACACGGCCAAGAAGAAATTAAAGGGAATATTGCCCATTGGTTTTAGTATTTTTAATCTCTAAATTTTGAAGGCTTTTTTATAAAGCTGTTTTTTTTTATCCTTATAACGGATCCTGATAAATGTCATTTTTCCATCTGTAAAAAATACAGACCTTTCTTAAATCTGCTCCTTAGTGTTTCTGAATGATTCTGCAATTATTTGAAACTTCTCCAAAGTGTCTTGGAATATATTTTTAATGTTCAGTAGCTGATATATTAGCTGAATGTGGCTGCATAAAGCACACAAAAGCATACACACTATGGCCTTTTTTTTACCAACTATTTATAAAGGGACATGTTTGAATGTGCTCTACACTTCTAGACAATATTAATGTCTAAGCTAGTTTATATCATATTGTGCTTAATTCATAGCATATTCCTACCTATAAGGAACTGCTCAGCAGTTCATATCTTCTTAGCCTAACAGCATCACTGAGATCCATATGTTGCAAATACAATTTTGTTTATACTCTGTGCTAATTTTATTATTCAAAACTGCTTTAAGCGCTAAGTTACATTACACTGCAGGGACAACACAGTGGTTTCAGCAATGTCGACATAAGCTCAATTTATATGTGAACAGTCCAAATTGTTTAGAAAAACCCATAAAAATAAGAGGTTCAATTAAAAATATGTGGTCCAAACACCATCGAGAATAATTAAAACCAATATATGTTTAACACTGTGATGAGTTCACAAGACACAAATTGTAAGTAGTCAAATTTGTTATTAAGTGCATTAATCATATCATGAAAATGAATCCCTGTGAGGCTGGTGAAAAACAATTTGCCATCCAAACTGTTTATTTCTTATTCCCTCTTCAGTTTGATGCTCTTAAAATTTGTACAGTTTTATCTTGTAAATATGAGGAAAGTGGATGCAAATGTCTAAGCACATCACAGGCAATGACGTTTATGCTTTAGTGTCATAGTTTCATGGTGATATGTAGAGCAATTAGTTCAGCAAGGAAGACATTCCCATTTGTTTGAGAAGTTTTTGAGTTCTACAAGCAGAAATTGATTCTGTACCAAGGAACCGTTTAGTCACATTTAGTAATGCAATGTAATGTAATGTAATGATTAATTGTAATTTTTAAGTAAATTAGGATTATGCTTTGAACAAATATAAAAATGTGACATTTTATTTTTTAATAAATTTGTAAAAATAATTAATACAATATGTTTCCATTCTAAAGAAATGGTGGGATAAACACTGAGACCATCAGAGTATAAAGTATAGATTATAAAGTAGAGTATTTTGCAAAAATGGTTAGGGCCAGTTGATATTTCTGCCTCTTTTAGCCGGAATCATGGGTATTAAACCAGATTTCACTTATAGAATGTCCAATTTCTTTAAATACCCAGTAGGCAGAAGCACAGCCAAGGTAGCTGCTGATAAGGTCATAATAACACTCCAGTTATACTGTTGCTAAAGCTAATCAGTATAATTATACTGAGGAGTCAGTGATATGGTTATACATGAACAGCATATTTGTGCACATTTATAGCAACAGGAATCCTCACATTGAAACCAATTATTAGTATTAAAATTACAATTTCCATACAATACCTATATAGTCTGAAATACAATTGGTGGGATAAACAGTAATTGGGCAGCTGCAGAAATGTAGAAAGCTTCTCCTTGATACTAAAAGAGCTCCATTATTTTCTCCATAGTTGTGCTGCATATGTATATCATGATAATATAGTTGTAAATGGAAAAATTATTCACATCACTGTAAGGACTTTTTACAATGTAACATTTATCACTAGACAGTTATTATACTGGTAATTTTAATTGTGTATAGTGTTTTTTTAAGATCTTCCTAAATGTGGAATACATTTTGGTAAAAAGAAAACTGGATATGTTTTGAATTTATATGGCAAGGTTAAGGGAGAAAATTGAAGAGGTGCTTGGGGAAATGCATTGCATTGTATTGCAGAGACCCTATTGGTAGTGTTAAGGTATACAAAGTACTGTACTTGTCTAGGATTAAACAACTGCATTTTGAGTGTAGCCTTATAATTGGCCATCTAGATACTTGTATATAAACATTATTTAAACCTGATTTTCCTTTTTTTGAGGTCCCCATTTTACATCTTTGTGTTTTTATTTTCTTCATAGTTGTGTAGCATATGTATATGATAATATAGTTGTAAATTGGAAAAGAATTCACATCACTGTCAAGACTTTTTGCAATGTAACATTTATCACTAGACCGTTATTACACTGGAAAATGTAATTGTGTATAGTGTTTTTTTAAGATCTTCCTAAATGTCACATTTTACATCTTGTGTATTTATTTTCTCCATAGTTATTAGATCTTGGTTCCTCCATAACATCTATTTAACAATATGGGCCAGGTTACTTGCTCTGACACTGTATAAGTGCTTGGAGACACCAGAACAGTTCAAAAGTCAAGCAGGCTGTACAAATCACCTTGTATTCCACATAAGCACAGCAAGCCTGCAGGGAGATACATGAGGGGAAATAAGCATATATAGGGTTAAATCTGTTGTTCTGCTGAAGAGAGATTGATTGTATTAGAGATGGTTCATACAGACTGACACCTTCTCATGTTATAGACTAACTAAATCCCCTTTAAATAACTAGTATCCCACAGCAACCCCAGCCTCACTGCATACACAAGGATCTTTTGTTGTAACAAGATCTGGCAGGGACCCACATTCTTTGATATAAAAAATACCATTGTACAAAATACATTCAAGCATATATACACAAGGGTACCATTTAATACACCATGTACAGCTACAGATGCTTCAGTGAATGTGTATTCCCCCACGTAAATTAATATAGCTTTTAATAATAAAATTAATATAGCTTTTATCCAAAACAGTAGTAGGGCAGCCTAAATATACACATGAATTCCTTGTGGGCTACAAGTAGTAAAGTATGAACCTATCCCCAACCTACGCTAGTGAATGGGACAATTCCAAGTGCATTTGTTGCAGATCCATTTGTATACTGGATATTATTATATTCCAGTTCTTCCATAGTATGAAAAGTTTTCATGGCATTTATAGTCATTATGGTCTCTTAAGACAATAAACAAGTAAGATCCATCTGCCCTTTCAAAGGGTTACATTATTTTAAATGTGTTTTGTTTTATGCTGTAGATTTCTTCTGTAACGTTACACAGAGAAATAAGTAGCAGTATGACCTCACTTCCTATTATCAAGAATGGGTCTAGAATGCATGAAAACAATATACATTTCTAGTTGATGTGCACTTCAGATCCAGTGTATAATCCTACAATACATTCTGTATGACTGTTCTTTGAAACATTGTAACATTACTGGATCAAATGAATTAATCATTTAAGGATACATCTGGTGAATTATTGTGAAACTTAGAACAGAGAAACATGCATTGTTCTGCTGTATAAATGCAGTTATAATGTAAATGTAGCTGTCAGTTTGTGATTTTTGGGAAACAGTAGGCTGTTGCACCTTCTGCCATTGTGCTCTCCTTATCTTTTCTGCATTACAAGAGGTACAATAAAAATTTTGACATGTACAATAATTTGAGTTCCCTTCACCTTCGTAGTTATTCATGTTTTGATGAATGCATGGAAGATGGATTGGAATCAAATATGCAACGAGAAAATATATATTTGCTTAGGAAATTAAAATTGTCACTCATTTATATACGTTTGAGGGGCTGCATTACAATGGAGAGGGTGGGGAACTAGCAAACACACAGACTCAATCATGTGAGGAATCAGATATGTCTGTGAAAAATAAATACATTTATATTTGTTTCTGGAAGTTTATAATTCTCCTGGCTTACAGTGTGCTTAGTTACTATAAATTGTTCTATAAGCAAAAGCATATCAAAATTAAGACATTTATAGAACAAATGGCAGCATGGATACAAGCATTTATAGTGGAATATAATTGTCTAGCGGCATAAGAATTTAAGATGGATTCCCAGTCAACCAACTTTTTAACAATTTACCAACTGGCTTGGTCAATGGTAAATATGACTGTCAGTCAGAATTAATATTTAACATAGTTTAAGCCTTCAAGGGATTCAGTATCTCTGGCACTCAAGTGTATTGAATACCACTGAGGCTATGGGCAATATTAAAATAGTTTTACAGTTATTTCAATCACTATTAAAGAGCTTTTAAATAAATCAATTCAGATTCATGTTGTTTGCGATAAAAATATCCAAAATCCAGAGAAATTATATATATGTTTTTTTTTAATCTGGATACAGTTTTAATTCAAGTGGCCTACTGGATACATACACCCTATTGCTATTGCCTAGCTTTTATTTTTCTGTTCCCGTTATAGCTGCTTATACACCAACCAGGTCAACCTTTCCTCTCTGTCCCTATTTGTATTGTTAACCATGTTATCCTTGCCCTAGCACAATGTATACAATATGTAAAATAACTGTTGATTGATTGGGATGAACTTATCACAAGTGTTTTAGCTCAGGAATGGTCAACTACTTGTCAAAGAATTACTGTATATGTTTTTAAAAATCATGGAAAAAATATATTGGTTATTGTCATCTGTGAGTCTGCAAGTCTGTGAGAATACCACAGAGAGAAATTATAGGCAAACAAGTGTTTTTGGGTGATAATCACAGCTGGTTGCTCCTATGTCCTATTGACTATAATCTCAAGTGATCTGAGACTATTTACAGACATATGCCTCTGTGACTTTTCTTGGATAAAGGTGAAATGAAAACATATGCCACAATATTCTGTATATCTGATCATATTGGCTGGTGAATTGATTTGCAGAAGTGTGACAGAAATTGAAACTACATTCTTTCTTTTGCATATCAGGCAGCTTGTCATTTTAGAAGCATCATAAAGCTTTCTTTCAAGGGTATTTTAAGGAATCCATTGTATACATTGGCTTTTTAAACAAATTTGTGTTTCGGTCAATATATATTAATAAATATTTTCACATTGTCTTTAGGATGGAAACCCCATTTTGGGATTGCAGGATTTTCTGGTATGTTCCTCGAATTACATTTTTAAAAGAGTTGCTGATCTTGTACAAATCATACCCCTAGAGACATCAAATATGCACAGTGGCAGTGACAGACAGAATACTGTCCCACATTCTATGAAAGATGTTTCATTGGTGCTGTAGAATTTTCTGGGAGTCAGGCCGTTATAATGAATGTAATTCCTATAAGGATGCTAACATAAATAACAAACAATTTAATGCATGTGATGTAACTAGATGAAATGGTATAATCTTGGATCTTCGATATATTGATTGAGCAGGCTTTGTAGATATCTGTGACCTTTATCCCCCCTGTTTTTCATTTTAGATCATTTGCTTAAACATGCATTTGTAAAAAGACTAAAAAGTATTAGCTTAATGATCTAAGATATTTCAGTAAGATAGTAAACATACTTTAAGCAGCATCAAGCATAATGTCAGCAATGAATTCACCTCGTTCCTGTTTATCCAAAAGCTGATTGTTCTTTTTATGATGTCTTTACATTTGTGTGCAATAAATGCTGCTCGCATCCATGCATATCCTTTCTTTATATGCCACTGTATTTATTCTTCCTGACCCAAGCCTTGTTTGTTATGGTACTTGCCTTTTGGTCTTTGTTACTGTTACCTGACACTTTGTATGCCTCCCTTCACCGCAGCTCTTGCTACTTGCACTGACCTTTTCTTGTTCACTGATTCGTGATCTGCTTTGTCTTTTCTGATGTTAACAGAATATTCATCCTGAAAATCTGCAGTCCGTTCCTCTGTATCTAGTTTTACATTCAGATTCTAAACCAGCCACCTTGCACATCTGTATTAACTAGGACAATTTTGCCTAGAAAGGCTCATAATTATGATAAACGTGAGGTGCAGTTGTCAAAAAGAAACATGTATTTAGCATATTAGCTATATAACTCAAATTCTTAGGAGACAATGTTTAATAAAGAGTTTGCTTTGAGATTGGGTTATGAGAAGCAATCATTTCAGTAACAAGCTTGTTTGGTATGATATATGGCAATGAAGCAACCAATTGTTTCTGAAAAAATGGTTGTTTAGAAATAACAAAGTGCAGTTTTAGAAACAGATGCAGACAAATTCCCATATAGTAGTTTAGTGGTGCATTAGTCCCCTAAAAATATCCAAAAATGAATAGGACCTGCACGTTTTTTTAAAAAAAAAATTGGTCTCTCCATCCAAAGTATATTGTGGGGGTTATTTATCAAGGTCTGAATATCCGAACCTCGAATAATTCGTAGTTTTCGGAGCAAAAAAAGAAAATACTATTTTTTTCGAGATTTAGTCCGTTGGTCTAAAAACTCCAAATCTAAAAGCTCTCAAGGTCCTGGGAAGGTCCCAGTTGCTGCGCTGATGTCCGGATTTTTGGGGGAAAGCTCCGAAGTTTGCCCGAGCCTATTTTTTCAGGTTTTTTTCTTCATAAATAAGGTCCATTCGGGAATTTGGAGTTGCTCAAAGTTTGATATTAGAAATACTGAAATAAATTCGGACCTTGATAAATAACCCCCTATGTGTAAGCATGATTATATGCAGTAAATACAATACCCCATCAGAATGTTGATCTACTTCTGATCCAGAAAGTAGGGCACATATATATTGAATGAGATGGAAAAACAGTATAACACAATACTGCTCTCTTTTATATTTTTTTGTATCAGTAGATATTATTTTTTTTTATTAAAAGGCATACTGTGTTTTGGTTTGATACAAATATATGCAAAATATGCAGAAAATCACTTTACATGGGTCTCCATGTGTTCTAAAGTCAATCATTATACCCCTTTAATTTCCTTTAATTGCCGGCTCCTAAGACTCGTTCTCCTTTGAGTGAGGTGCAAAGATTCCTTTCAGTTTGTGTGGAGGCAGTGCTATCACAGCTTTGGGAAATAAGTAGTATGGAAAAAAATAGAAATAATATAGTGTAGTATTTTTGCACTCTTTTTAAATTAGTTAGCCCACTTTCCAAATATTCAGTCAGATAAGGTTTTGTAAACTCCACATTCCGGTGTCACATTCAAAAGTTACTATATGGTCACCACTTGTAGTTTAAAAAAACGTACAAACGTTTAGATTTAAGATGTACCTTTCAGGGTATCTTTAATCCTAATCGGCACTCCAATCTTGCAATGCTTAAAAGAGGGAGCAATACGTGCGACAAGCTAGTGCCCAACATCATCTCTAAGCACCCCAACAGAAATCCATGCGTCGGAAAAGCAACGCTGGCCGGAGCGGACCCGCTGCAAGATACGGGCAACTTAGAGACTGATGTTCGCTAAAAAATTGCAACAATTGTGAGTGCATTTTAAATATGTATATTTCTAATTAAAAGGATTTTACGCTATGCATTGTTCCCTCTTTTAAGCATTCCAAGATTGGAGTAAAAGACACCCTGAAAGGCACATCATTAATCTAAACGTTTGTACGTTTTTTTTAAACTGGTGATCATTTTGTAACTTTTGAATGTGACACCGGAATGTTGAGTGTACAAAACCTTATCTGACTGAATATTTGGAAAGTGGGCTAACTAACTTAAAAAGAGTACAAAAATACTACACTATATTATTTCTATTTTTTCCATACTACTTATTTCCCGAAGCTGTGATAGCGCTGTCTCCACACAAACTGAAAGAAATCTCCATGTGTTCTGCTGTAGTTGACTAAACTAAAGCTACTGCATACTTGGCAAAAAAACCCTTGCCAGAGAAAGCTTTCACTAAAAATAAGAGAGATGGACTGATATTCTTGCACACCATAAATCACAGCTGCTATTCCCATGAGCAAGATCATAGTCTGTATAAATGAAAAGCCTATATACATTTTTATAGTTCCTTAAATAGCTGCAAATTGTCATAGATTGTGCAGCTCTTCTAGTAACAGGAGAGATGACATCTCCAAAGGTTTGCTGTACTACTGTATGGCACTCAAATGCTTCTTCGTACTATGAATAATACTCCTATCGTGACTTTCCTAACCATATATCTTAGGAATTCACAGTTAAGCATGACTGACCAATTTGACTTAAACATTGAAATGGGTCCAATATTTATTGCAATATATGGAGTGTATTGAGTCAAATGAATATATTAGCAAGGGAAAGGTATGGGTAATTCTTTCTTGATTTAAAAGGGTTTTCTGCTATATTAACCATTTTTAACAATGCATTAGGTGCTGTATTTGAGCTTTATAATAGTTTGTGTCTAACTACAAGTCCCCATATGGTAATGTATTATCTTAATGTGTAAATTTACCCCTAACAGCATTTAAGTCACCAACCTTACAGCTCTACAAGGGACTTTGCTTGGACTTTGTGAATAAGAAATATTTTTCCTTTTTGAGGATTGGGACTCCAAGGACTGATGTTCAAACTTTATTTTTGGAACTTAATGTGAATTTACATAATTGGAAGGGTGGATACTTGAGTGTAACACATTTAAGGATGGTGGTGAGGGTTACAGAGCACCTGACGAAAGGGGTACGCCCCCGAAATGTTGTATTTGTTGGCTTAACATTAAACACGGGAGGAATCCCTTGAGCAATTACGTGTGCTGGAGTTACTTGTTTTTATTGAAGTGTGGAGGGGCCGTCCTCCTATATCCCAGGCACCATATGTGGTTAGTTGAGAGGCCAGGTGTGCGTGTGCAATCTTTTGCCTAAATAATATATGGAGTGTAGCCATAAAGAATGGAAAATTGCATTTTAAATCCAGTATGTAGATTATAATTGGAACCGAAAGTGACAAAAAGCAAGTTAACCTTTTAGAATGTTGAATACAGACTAATAAAGAAAAATAATATTATGCTATGCTATTAAATAAATGTCTAAATATTTCTATATTAATTCTGTAGGGTATCTTGGTAAAACTATTGTTGTTATGTTGTTTTTATTCTGCAAGCAAGAACAAATTTAAATTAATTGTAAAGGTCATATTAATATGGTTTAAAAAATGTCACACATATTTTTATGTGTGATTCACACAGAAATTAATTAATGTGTTCTCACTTTAACTGGGCCATTTATCGTAACTATGTTTTAAAGGAAAGTGACTATTTTGGTCATTTTTATGGGAACATGCCATATATACGATTTTGCATGATAAGATAACAAATGGCAGGCCTAGAAAATAGCACTGAGAAACTTGGTTTACCTTTTGAGCGGATTTGTCGCCATTGTTTACACCATTATAGTACTGATCGGTAAAGGGGACCGCAGACCTAACTATAAAATGATGTATTTTGCAGCTTATTCTGCCTACAGTTTTTCACAATAAGAAAATGTAACTATGTACTGACTTACTATCTACTATACTTACTATATATCTGAATCTTTATTCCAGTAATTTTACAGATGCAACATACATGCAAATTGCTTCCTTGTGACAACAGGATTCCTTTTTGCCCCTAGCTTAAGATATTTAATTTAGCTAACTAAATTCTAAAAATTAATATGGCTAGGAATGCCATATTTTATACAATGAGCTTAAATAACCAGCCTAAAGGTTTAAAACTTTTAACCCAGAAAGTGAAAGTTCATCCACAGGTACTCGCTGTAGCAAAGGGTAAAATGTGCTGCCTTGTTTTTTGCACCTTGCATCTTCCATAATATCTGCCCTTTGGGGCAGCACAAAGGGAATGTTCATCAATACAGTAAATCATACATCCTAGAACTATATAATCAATACATTTTAATATACTCCGTCAGATAAATAAAAATAACATGGTGGTGTTTATACAGGGCCTGTAGGTGTCACTGTGTACATAGTACTTTCTATACTGCTTAAAAGTATTAGAGTTGGAGCCACTGTTGAAGTGTAATGGCTGGATGAACCTGCTAATAAAGCACTGTTATACTCTACTTATCCTCGGCTACCAAAACATAACAATTTGCAACTGCCTTTGGCAAAATATAGAGATGACAACAAAGTGTAACCACAGAGAAACATGGGTCAATATAAAATTTAGATTGAAAGTTAGGAACCATCCAATTTGCTAGATGCCCTCCACAATCAATGAGTTTGTTGCTCTAAAGAACCTAATGTTTATATTACATGACATTGTTTGTATTATAGCTATGCTTTTTCACAGTTATAGACTTGAAAAAGTAGTTACACCATGCAGCACTTTCATGGCTTTAGCAGCAACAATTTAATGCCAATGTCATCACTACTGTCTAAAGGCCCTAAACTCAACTTTATAGTCCCTAGTAAAGCCTCATCTGGAGTATGTGGTATCAGTTTGGGCTCCCCAGTTTGGCTCAAGAGGGATATAAATGAGCTGGAGAGAGTGCAGAGATGTGCAACTAAACTGATAAAAGGGATGGACGACTTAAATTATGAGGATAGACTGTCAAGGTTGGGGTTGTATTCTCTGGGAAAAAGACGCTTGAGAGGGGACATGATTTCACTTTACAAATGTAGGGATCTAGAGGGTTAATTCCCCTCTGTTCCTTAATATTAATATTAAAATTCCCTGCTTCTCCAGCTACAGGTTGAACTTATAGTGAAGGGAGGGGCTGGAACCTTGTCCCTGTGCAGTTCCGGAGGGTGTCACAAGGTGTCGCTGCTGCACAACTTTGGCACAGGGGTTGGCCAAAAAGGTATTACGCAAGTGTATTAGAGGACATTACAGACAAATAGCAGGGGACCTTTTAACCCATAAAGATCACCAGAGGCCACCCCTTTAGACTAGAGGAAAAGAACTTTCATTTGAAGCAACGTAGGGGGTTCAGCACAGTCAGGACAGTGAGGTTGTGGAATGCACTGCCGGGTGATGTTGTGATGGCTGATTCAGTTAATGCCTTTAAGAATGGCTTGGATGATTTCTTGGACAGACATAATATCCAAGGCTATTGTAATACTAAACTCTATAGTTTGTATAGATATGGGTATATATAGTTTATGTGAGCATATGGAGGGGTCAGTGTGTGTATGTATGGATGCTGGGTTTCATTTGGAGGGGTTGAACTTATGGACTTTGGTCTTTTTTTTTCCAACCCAAACTAACAATGTAAATATGTAACTTGAGAAGCTACACATTTTCTACATATTTGCTATATTCTGTTTTCATATACCATTACATACCAATTCGATTAGCGATAAGCACATTTTTTTCACTTCAATGCATTATGCAAATTTGATGCGGTTTTGCAAATTTTTGGTGAAGCAAAATGGGTCAGGTTCACCAATCACTAATTGCTATAAGTAATTTGTTTCAGTTACTGTATGTGAAGCACTGTATGTGCTCACATGCTATTTGCTCATGCAATTAGAGCCATTTTCTTAAAAGCACATTTTATGTAGGATTTAAATAACTTTTGTGCATAATGAGCATTTTGCTACATGGAACAGCTTGTTTCAAAATAATTAAAAAGACAAAAGAGACAAATGTTCACTACAAATCACTTGCCACCTGCTTTAACCAAGCACATGTATAAAAGAATTCTAGTCTGTATAATTCATGGTTTAACACAGCTTTTTTATGTAAATGTTTTATTTTTAAGAGCTTACTGTGCTGAAAAACAAAAAAAAGTGCATTTTTTTCATTTCCATTTTCATTCTTTTATTTCCAAATGCTGGTTTCACTAAAACGTATTACCAAAATTTTAATTTACTCAGTACTTTATCTTTAAATCCAGGTTCCACATTTATTCTGCAATAGTAAAAAGCCAATACTGTGTGTATGGCTTATGCAATGTATCTCCTACTGTGATTTATACAATATTTTTGCAGCCAGAAATGCAAAAGCAGCTTTTACCCAAACCTTAATCTGTTTGTCATCTTTTCATTTTTAAGTATCCTGCATGCCATTTTTAGCATAAAAAAAAATATAAAGGCATTTTCCGGAAGAAAGTGTAAAAGTTACATAATTACCACCAGGCATTAGATGTAATTTTAGTTTGGTTACAAGTGTACTGTATATCATGTCTCCTCTTTGAATTTGTGTTGTTTAACATGAATTCCCTAGGTATGTTTATTCACAAAGGGACGTGCCTTACATGCAGAATATTACTGTGCATACACTGCAGAATAACCATTTTCCTAATAACTATATTCTTCAAGACTGTATTTCACTTTTGTTAATAGTTTGTTGAAATTATTTTTGTCTCACGTGAAAAATAGTTTGCTTTGTTATTGATGAACACCTCTAAATAATTTTGATTGCTGTCACAAAACAATTGAATGAATCACTGCACTCCATTGAACTCTATTCCCTTTCTCCATTCCAGCAGCCTCACAGCAATATTTCAACCTGCCATTCTAAGAACCAATTTTTTTCCTAATTTTCATGAATGGATTGATTGTAGAAAAAGAATACAAGTATCAGAAAATATAATTTTAGCATAAAGCTTTTTTGAATCCCTCTAGCTTTCATTCATCTTGCTTCATATATATTAATATTTCTTAATAAATTGCAGGTGTTGATATATGAATTAGAGTGTGACTGGGCATGTAATTACTGGCAATTTATAATTATCCTCTGGGCAATTAATCAGATTGTAAATTGTGTTAAGCAAAAAAAAAAAATATATTCTTTCCTAAGAGATTGTTTACATATTTCGAATGTAGTTGGTGCATATAAATATATTGGTTTTCGAGGGAAGTACCCTATTGAAGTGTAAATGCAAGTGTTTATTAACTGTTGCGTTGGCGAGAGAAGGTCAGCTTAATATTTGTGGTTGCCATCATCTCTTTACAAATATTAAGGCATTAAATGTTAATGGTTAAAGGGGTGGGTCACCTTTAAAGAGATACTGAAACCAGAAATGAAACACTTTTTTACATCTATCATAATATTGCCTTTGAAAGCTGCTTATAACTTTGCCATAAAGTATTTGCACAATGCTTCTACATTACCTATCTGATGCCCCATGTTCCTGTATGTGGGGGCTGCCATACTGTATTTGTGCAGCAGGAGTCCAATAGAATTAGAAACTCTAACTGACAAGCTGAGATGAGACAGGATGACACAGTCAGTTTGGCATAACAGCCAGGTTTAGAAACTTCAACTAACAATTAATTACAAAAATAAACATCTCAGCAAAAAATGTTCAACATGATCTATAGGTAACTTTTAAAGTACATTCATAGTTTAAAAAGTAGTTCTTTAGTGTCACTATCACTTTAAGTTAACTTTTACTAAGTTATAGAATGGACAATTCTAAACAACTTTTCAGTTGGTCTTCATGATTTATTTTTTATGTTTTTTTAATTATTTTGCCTTTTTCTTCTGACTCTTTCCAGCTTTCAAAAGCGGGTAACTGACCCCATCTACAAAATGTTCTGTAATGCTATAAATGTATTGTTATTGCTACCTTTTATGACTTATCTTTCTATTCAAGCCTCTCCTATTCATATTTCAATCTCTTATTCAGATCAGTGCATGGTTGCTAGGGTAATTTGGACCATAGCAATCAGATTGCAAACTGGAGAGCTGCTGAGTAAAAACAAATAACTCAAAAGCCACTAATAATAAAAATCAAAACCAATTGCATATTGACTCCCTATGTCATACTAAAATGTAACTCAAAGGTGAACAACCCCTTTGAAGGGGAGCATTTCTTGTATCTATAACTTTCCACTTTTGTCAGTAAAACTGATTACATTATTCTGCGCACAGATATAATATCATATCATATAAAAATTTAAACTTAATGTCTTATTGTCCATAAGCTTCCAGTAAAGTCCAGTTGATTTTGGATCCTTTTGAATTAAAATGTATATATTGCCCCTATTTTAAGATTTTGCTAGGCATTCTGATCACCCCTCTTTATGCTTAAAGCAATCTCATTTAAAGCTGGTGTGCCTTTGACTCCACAGGTTGGCTTTACAAGTAAATATACTTTTGGAATAATGCAATAAATGGTCTAAAATTTGCTACTTGTATAGTAACCATCAGAAAACAAATAACAGATGGCAATTAATGGTTATGGGTGCTATGGGTTATCAGATATCAGCAAACTGTTTAATATGTTTCTTTATTTTCTTTTTCTTCCCCACCTTATCTAAATGCTAAACTACAGTATGTTACATTCCATTTCCTTCATGTAAGTTTTTGTGATGAGCTATTTTGAATTTGCTGTTTATTTGGCATGAGGAGGCATGTACACCGGCGACATTAAATACATTTTTTGCAACAATGTAATTATTGTATAAGCCTGCAGAACAGGAAGAGAATGAGACTTCAAACTATAAAATTCACAAACAATATCCTACTATTGTGTGAGGGCCAAAGTTTTCACAAAAGGCAAAATTGTTCAATTTGCAAACATGTATTCAAAAATGTTTTCGTTAGTGACCAATATTACATTCCCCCAAGTATCTCATAATAGGAACAGAAGGTAATAGATAAGTTGTTCTTGTGATGGTTGTCAGTAAGATGTTGTTATATGTTGTTTTTCAAATAATTATTGGTATACTTGGACAGGCTCTATATTTTCAAACTTTTACCATTCCTGTTTATTCACCAAGAAAGGAAATGTTCCATCTTCTTAAAGTAGCAAGGACCTGTAGAGGTGCAAAAAGGTACAGTAGGAGGCATATTTATTAAAGGTTGGGTTTTAGAGGTTTCTGAAAGCACGGCTAAACTCACAAACCAAACCACAAATAAAACCATGATTGTCATTTAATTTATTAAAAGTTCTTATTATAAAAACTACAAATGCACAGAACTATGCTCTAAAAAAATAAGAATACCTTGAAAACCTTGAAAAATTTGTTTTTCAGACCCTTCCTGACGAAAAAAAAATAACTAATTTAGTCCAGGATAATACCTCTTGCATGCCAAAACCTTCATCTTTTTGGCAAATTACACCTTGTGGCTTATTTACTAATAATGTGCAGATTATCAATTGGGCATTTTTAAAAAGAAAACATGGTTGCCTTGGGCTACTGGCTGGGTACAACTTTGTCCAGTGTTCATAAATAAAGTTCCAATGTGTTAGTCTATTTCAACTTTACAAAAACACTATGTTTGCTTACAAGATTGATATTATGACACCAAAGGCTAGAGCACTAAGGGGCACAAAATTATGCCCCTTAGTTCTCAGTTAAGAAACACTAGCCAGACAAGATTGAGATACTTCTCCTGCCTGCTTCAAATGAACCCAGGGCTGTCAAACAAAAGCAGTGGTCTGTTCATGGAGAGAATGCAGGTAACTGTGCTTAATTTTTGCAAAATGTATTTTTGCAAAGTTAAAAACAGGGTATAAAGTTCAAGAATAACAGTTTTTGCACTTAGCACCATTGCCAGACTTTGTAAATACCCCCCAATACTTTTACAGTGGTAATATAGCCCATCAAAAATTTACACCAGGCCCGGACTGGCAATCTGTGAGTTCTGGCAAATGCCAGAGAACCTGCTGCAAATTGCCATAGACAGAAATAGATTGCGCCTTGGCTGTGATGTAAGAGAATGAAAGGTATAGGGAGAAATGTCATCATTATTATATATTGACTGAATAAAACCATAATACTAACATGTAAAAACTGTGCTCAGAAATAAAAAGTCTTAGACTACAAAATGTACTTTAACTAGGCACATTTATATTGATCTGACCTCATGTTCCTGTTCCAAATATTTGTTTGTGTGTGGGGGGGGGGGCAGTGTACACTGTAATAGTGACCTTTAACTAAACCCAAACTGAAATCCACATCAGCATAAAAAGTTGACGAAGCGCACACACAATATGAGAAATATATTTTGCTTAGTAAAATGAGAAAAGTAAGATGTTTTTATTACTGTTATACATTGTATCACGGTGTAGAAAAGGCTTCTTTTTGTTCTCTTACTGTACTATAAACCCCCATCATTTAGATTGAGAAGTCATTTTATCAGGGTTCATATTATAAAAAAATATTCTTTATAATTGCTTTTGTTTTCATAGTATAGGAAGACATGCAAACATCCCTATGTGCCAGCTTAAAAATGTAAGTTTAAAAAGATCATGAGATTCTCATTCTCTTAAGCCTGAATTTTTCTATTGCTATTGTGTCACATTGCGCACAGTATGAAAGCAGTTGCACAGGCACATAAATCAAGTAAAATTTTTTGTTATCTCCTAAAAAGTGCTGTTACTATAAAAACAGGAGAAGCATCCAGTACTCCATCTTTAAATTGATATCAGGCATACTGGAAGCTCAGTGTAATAACATAACAGTGCAGATCATCAAGTTGTATGAAAAGATAACATAATAAACCTTGCTGGGCTTATACAAAAATGTTTCTTCTGTGAAACCAAATGTAAGATATATAAGTATATATATAATATATATATAAGTATGCTGACTGAAGAAAAAAAACAGAGTTACAGTAGTTTTCATTTCATGTTAGATCAAATAAAAGCTTACAGACATCAAGCACCAATAACTATAAATATGATGAAAGCTTCAGCTATCAGCTAAATGTTGGCCTAGTGTCTTTCAATCACTAGTTATTCGGGTTATTTGCAAGCACAATTGCATTTAAGACTCAATTTGCCGTAATTGTTTTTACCCAGAATGCAGCATAATCCATGCCACATTGGGATATACAATTGCACATGATGCATGAAAAATTGCACAGTTGTGCTTCTATACAATTTAGACACAATTGCTCAGAATGTATTGTGAGCTGGGTGCAGAACCTTAAAGGGTTATTTATTACAGTTTGGAAATACAGTATCAATAGCTATAGTAATTTAAATCACATTTGCAATTTGCATTAATTATAAAAAATGGGTTGTGTAGTGCTAAACAAAGACTCTTCGCTCTGCCATCCAGGGGACTCACATTGAAGGGAGGTGCAGGCAACAATGGCTACTTCTGAAACCCTTTCTCTTGCTGTTTCTGCTATCCATTGTTCAGATTGGCTAAATTATGTGATCACTGATATGCACATGAATTGCGAATGAACAGTAGTGATCTATGCCTGCACTTCCTTCACTTCTCACCGTACTGCAGGTAACTTCTTTCTGATGTGGACAGGACCTTATACAGCTGGGGTGTTGGTCATTCCCCTAACTTGACAGATAGGAGAGACTAAGGATCGATGCAGCATTACCTTTGCAGGTAGCTATTTTGAATTGCAAATATGATTCAAATGGCTGTATCTGTCATATTTCCAAAATGTAACAAAGGTGAACCACTTTAAGGAGCTGTCCAGGAGCCATGTTTGGAAGAAACTGGCAACATGTGAGCCTTTTTTTCTATAAAGACCATAGTGGAATGGAGCTTTCCTAAAATGCCTTAATCGAGCCATATCTGGAAGACTTCTGAGCAGTTATTCCCTTAGATTCCCAATCCAGTTACAGCCAGAGAACTTTTTCTGTGATTTATGTGATACACCCTGTGCCTAGCATCAGTTCCTTAAGAAGAAGTCATTGGTGGTGGTGAAGATATATCTTGCTAGGATAGAGCAAACTATTCAAAAATCCAACTTTCAACTGATAAAATATTTTTTTTTCGATTTCGCTCAGATTTAGTATTTTATTAATTATTTCTGACTCTTACAATAGCATTCCTTAAGAATTTATTTTATTGTGTCAGATTTTCTGTAAACATTTTCTATTATATAAAGATAGACTCTTACCTTTACCCACTACTCTCTTCTTCTAATACCTATGCATGCCATTCCATTTCCTTACTGTCATTCTGAAAACTCTTTACAGTTTCAATTGTCTATTTAAATAAGCTTTAGAAAGAAAGTGTATCAGAGAAACTATTTAAAAATGTTATTCAGTGGCAAAAGTACTTGCAGCAATTGGAGTGATGGCTGAGGTTACATTATGCAGCAGAACTAATGTGACTTCCCTGTCTGATAACATTTTGCACCTAATGGAGACATTGTTCATTAATGGGTTCTTATGTGCTGCATGCAATTTGAATCAGAGCTGTTCTAGACATTGTGAAAAATGCTGTGCATTGTTATTACACACTAGCTCAGAGTCCATGTATTCAAAGACTTGAGGAGATAAATATACTGTAGTCCAGCATTTCAAGTCCCACAGTTTTGCTTCCTTTGATTTGTATGTCATGACTTGAGCTGAGAAACAAAAAAATACATTGATTAGGTTAGTAGAAATCTAAAGCCTTTAGGGATCTCAGAATTGTATTTGTCAATTTTTGCTGACCAACTGGATTTTCTGAATGTTATACAAATGTATTATGGGGTCAACATGGCTTGGATTGGATTTTATATAATGTGCTAATCTCTAAAAAAATAAAAAAATATTGCCTGTTCATTACTTCTAGACAATATTACAAAAAAAAATGTAATACTTGATTTACAGTTTTGGAGGAAACTATGACCCATGATTCACATGTATAGACTGTTTTATACTGTGTTATTTAGTTCTGTTTTGTTATGGTTATAATGTTATCTTTAAACTTGTGTTTTCTGGGAAGAGTCTCCAGGATGAAATATAAAATTTTTAGCTATGAGGTATGGGTATGCAGGGTAGTTTTTTTTCTAGATTATATATATATATATGTATATATGTTTGATTCTAAATTACATTTTATGTGTTTTTAAGGTACATTTTCTGGGTATATTCTGTATTTATATATTTCATCTGTAATGCAAACTTTTCTTCATCAATAAACATGTTACTTGCTTTTCATATAAAAGTAATTCCTTTATTTTCTATGTAAGTTCTTTTCATTAATGTCATTCTAGTGAGGCCCTAGGCATGCTGGCAACAGATACGTTCCAATGCACTTTTATCCTTTAACTGCCTTTTTACATCTCTCTGTGTTAATTATCCCTGACAAACAAATACATAGCAAAATAGTTCATCTCCAAAGAACTCATTTGAATTAATTATTATAGCTTATCCATTTGTCATTGCAAGTCATTGAATTAAAATAATTCCCTGCTGGTGTTTTTTTTAATAACAATAAGTGCCTCATTATCCTTCAGTGAATAAATTTATACTCTTACTAATGTTGGCAAACAGACTCTTGCATATTGTTGCACTCTGTGGACTCAAAAACATATTTTGATCCGATACAATCTGATCCTTACCTAAAAAACAAACTTTAAATATATTCATTCTATAACAAACCGTTCTTAACTGTTCTAATAAGGCATGTCATCGTTATAACAGATGATTTTTTAATGGTATTTTTGTATTTAATAGTTTATTCCTTCCATCATTGAAAATAATTGTCCATATCCTTTCTCCCCACATCCAGTTTGCACTGGGGAGCAAAGATTCAGATGGCTGATGCTGGTGCTCGATACTGCTGCTGAAAAACACTGCACTGCCACGCTATAGGGCAGAACAGCATCCAGTTGCTCAAATACATCCCAAACTGACACAAACTGGGTCATTTATAATCACTGGGCTAATATGCACCTGGGCAGTAACCCATATTTGCATCTATGAAAAAAGTTAATCAATAATTGGTTGGTATAGGATACTGCCCATGTGCAAATTTGCACAGCATTTAAAATAAACCCCACTTCATAATTCATTTTACTTTCTAGACTGTCAAGTTTGCTGTGAGGTTGCCTTTAGTCTGCTGCTTAAAACATAAGATTTCTTCTGCATTTCTTGGGCTTTTGTTTTCTTTTAATGCAGCCAAACCATTTTTAGATTAATAATTCTACACAGCTTTTCAGGAATAAGTGTTTAACTCCCACTGAGCAGTAATATATATATAAATAATCTCTTAACTGCAGAAACAGTTTTGACTTTCAGGCTTTCGCCAAAATATAATGAATCATCCACATGCTAATATCCCAGATATAGAAAGCGAATTGTTTCACTGTGTTTGCTAGAATTGAACTATTTAAAATATAATGTGATTTAGATGTAACAAAACAGATGCACTCTGATTCTGATTGTTTGTACCTTGTAAAATTAGTATCATCACCATAGAGAAATATCCTCCTTATCACTGAGGCTCTATGCTGGGTTGGCGCCTACCTGTGTACAACCAGGATACTAACCCACTAACCTCCTGTTGGAAATGTTAGCTGCTTAGCTTTCTTGATTGGCAGTAAGTGAGTATTGACCCATTCTGCACAAACTGACTAATCCTAGCTAATGACTCTCAGGACCTTAACTTTATCCATGTTTAATATTCATTGTCTCCCAATGGCTGGTTATAGCAATTCCTGTAGATCCCAAGAGAAATTGAAACTAGCCCTGATCACTTTTATTAGCACTTAAATATTTGGGATCTATTGAAGAAAAGAGAAATCGACTTGTGTAAATGCTTGTGAGTTTCTATAGACGTCAATACTATATTTCATATTTTTATTTTCAGCCACATGAAAATTAATTGAACAAGGCTATTCTCGCTAGTATGTGTTTTCCCACAAAGCTACTGTGAATATTATGTCATTCTTTTTTCTAAAATAAGGTAGCGCTTGAGGAAAAATTGAGATCCACCTCCACCTCGACCTTGAAATTTGATAAAGCCACCTCAGTTTAATGTATTATGTAATGGATGTTATGTAACAAGAATTAACTAGCATTTTGTTAAAAGGAAGGAAGACTTATGAGTTTTTGGAAAGCAATAATCTACCAACATTCCACACCCCTGCACATTAGTGTAGACCTTCAACAACAAAAAAAATATTTTCAGTATTATTTTGACAGACGTAATTATTCATACTGTCCAGCTATACCTGTCTTAATGTTGTTCCTCATGTAAAACCTGTTGTGCTAGGACAGAAATACATTTACAGTATGAGCTCCCACAAAATAATGAAAGCTGTAGTCCCCTTTAAAAATGTTTAATGTAAGAATGTATTTTCTTGTCTACTTATTTCTTTCTTTTTGTTGACATCTTTATTACTTGGTTTGAGTTGATTTTTGTTTTTCTATTTCCATTCATGGAGAAAAGTATGATAAAACAAAGCAGGTTTAAAAAACTTTATGTCGATAAAATGTGAAAAAAACCCCCCAAAAAACTAACAAAATAAACCAAAGTAAAGTAGAATGTTTATGACTGTCCGGCATGCAGGATATGATATCACTGACATAAGATTGAGGAGGATGTAGCTTCATTTTATCAGCTTGTCAGATATGAGGTGGCAAATGAAACTCTGGCGAAAGAGGTAACGTTCTGTAAAGTTCGCACTTTAGTGAGTTTGCCTGAGCAAAAATTCCTCTGGCGATAGGGTGCAAAATAATACTAGCAACGTTGTATTTCACTAGCGAATTGACCTCTATGCCTGTTAGTAAATTGCAGATGTCCCTGCAGATTAAATTTTCAGCTTTTTATTAAGATGGAGTGCACATGGCTGGAGCCTGAATAACAGAGGGAAACACATTGCCACTGTTAGATATTGCATAACCACCAGTCCACTCTTCAGCAGTTCTCAATGCACTTAGGAGGGACAATACCAGATGGCATAGACAAAAACTGAGGAGAATTTTTGCCAGACTGTATGCATGTAACTGACCTTTCATAAGTCCTAAAATCCATCATGTTCCTGTATACTGCCAAAGAGGTTGTCTGTCAGAAATCATTGATAACCTGGTTTGGATGTAATAAACACTAAACTGAGTAAGGCTGTTAGTACAGGGAAATTGTGTTTTTTTTTCAGTCATTTCACCTCTTGCAAGTGTAGGGATGTGTAAATAGCCACCCCTAGTATTTTGTGCAGGCAATCCCACCTAATTGGGTCCTAAAATACAGTTGGGAGGGGTACTGTTGACTCTTGTTGTTTCCCACAGTGACCAGCAGATGGCACTGTGCTAGAGTATAAAAGGTTCTGAAGCCATACTTTCAGGGTCCATCTTGTGCTGGCTCTAGCTTGTGCAGGAGGCAGAGCTCGAGTGGAACCTAGACAGGTCAGGTCTAGTAAGAATAGGCTACTCACACTTATAGATCACTCTAGGAGTGATAGTCAGTCAGTTTATTTAGCTGAGCAGTCTGAGGCTCCTACGAGGATTGTAGTGGGATTAAGATCCAAGGGTACTCATTGCCCAGAAGTAGGGACTAAGTGTACAGACCTAGGGTAGATAGATTCCCCTCAGGTTCCACTAGGGAAAAGGCTGAAAGCTGGGTGTACCTCCTCAAAGCTGCATGTATTGTTCCTATCTCTGAGGAGAATCATACTGACCAAAGGTGTTGTGAGTACTGCCTATTCGATGTATTGTATGAACCTGCAATGTTCTGATCTATGTACACTCCACTGAGGATTGTATACTGTGCTCAATAAATCTGTTATTTGGTTAAGTTATAAGAACCACTGGCGCCCAAATTCTTTGCACCCTGATTACTGTTACAGTTGCACTACACCCTGCTTCCACCTCGATGCGAAGGCTCACTCCCTAAGATTTAAGGTCTCATCCGAAGCATATGTACTAGGAGTGAAGCCCATAGTAGAGTAAGGTGCACTCAATTTACTATAGCGCTACACAAGTATCTGGTGAAATGTATAATATTAATTGTTTTAAATTCCATTAAGGATAAGGTTTGAGATGAATTTTCATTTGCCCTGCATGTATTCCTATAAATGGGGTTATTTATTAAAGTCCAATTTTTTTCTGGTTGGACTTTTAAAGGGGAAAAATACTGTTTTTTCATAGAAAAAAACCCCAAATCTTTTGATAATTGATATTTTGGTGTTAAAAGTACAAATAAAAAAGTATTCCATCTCAGACCTGCTGAGTTCATGTAGAAGTCAAAGGCAGATCCCAGTGATATCCTGATCTGCAATGGGTTTTGTTCAATAATCCGAAGATTTGATAGTTTTTGGGCGTAAAATCTGAAAAAGTCACAGGTTTTGGGCATCAAATCCAAAAAAGTCAGTTTTTTGGTGACAAATCCAAAAAATGATACGGTTCAGATTTTTCCGCGATTTTTAATGATTTTTTTTCCTGCACAAGAAATTATGGAAAAATGTATTGAGAAATAGGAGGGAAAAGTCAGTGCCAATTTGGTTGCAGTAGTTTTCAGAAAACAGCGAGTACTTATTTTGATAAATAACCCCCAAAGAGTAAGAATGTATGCTTGCAAGTAAAACATGTTTTTGTGTTTCTGTAAATGTCTTTGGTTATTTAAGAAGTACCCCCCCAAATAAATAAATATATATATATATAGTGAAAAAGGATTGCGGCACTCACAGGGTTTTAGTGAAAAAACAAAAAATGTTTTATTATTAAGCCTCAACGTTTCGATCCCCCACAGGGATCTTCGTCAGGGATCTTTGTTTGTTTTTGCTCCTGACGAAAATCCCTGTGGGGGATCGAAACGTTGAGGCTTAATAATAAAAAATTTTTGTTTTTTCTCTAAAACCCTGTGAGTGCCGCAATCCTTTTTTACTGCTTATTTCCCATGCTGGCACCCAGGTATTAATTTTGTCTACGGAGTGCACCATTCCTTTGGTTATATATATATATATATATATATATATATATATATATATATATATATATATATATATACACATATATATATATATATATATATATACACATATATATATATATATATATATATATATATATATATATATATATATATATATATATATATATATATATATATATATATATATATATATATATATATATATATATATATATATATATAGACCGCATATTGTACAAAAAACCGCACACTCAGGTCTTCTCAGAGGTGAAAAAAAACAACTTTATTACGACGTTTCGGCTTCTATACTTTCTCAAGTGGAGTTCACAGTGCAAATGACAATCCGTATTTAAACACAAAATGGCGCCAAGGCCCACCTAGTGACGTCATAGCGTCATGTGAGCGTCATCAAGTGGATCGTGTATAAGTTTAACATATTATGGCAGCGTTCCCCCTAAGGAGCAGAATTTAGGGCGTCCAGCTCCAGAGGAGAGAAGTTAGTGCCAATAAACACAGTAAGTGCCCAAGTGCATTAGGAGACATATGGTGTTAACAAGTGTATAGCACATTCATTCTAAGTGGCCTAAGTGCTGATCGTCACTTACCCCAAGGGAACACGAATGACAAAAGGTATGCGCTCCATGTCGCCTGTATGGACAGAGGCGTAATCCACATCACAGCCGGGCACCCCCCGCCTCAGCTCCTCGCCAGACTTACTCGTCCTACCGGTGCGTGCCAAGCTCCCTTTGGGTCTCTGCGCGTAGACCCGCCTCCATTCCAGTGCCGTGTAGCGCCCGCACGGAAACTTCTGTAAGGCCTGTGTAGTCCAGGCCGCTCCAGACCTTCAAATTATTCGCCACTATCTACCATCACACACCTGGGGGACTAAGGTTAGGGTGAGAATACATCCCACTCAGCGCGTGATCATCTGGGAGAGTTAGCTCGGTCCACGTACATCAAGCTTATTATCTGACACAGGGTAGTCCAATGCAAAGAGACCAGGGAGATACACGGCCCGCTGACCCATCTATGCTGGCTCCGTGGGGATATAATAGTTTAGATCTCGAAAGGTTCTGTGGGGTGTCCAGCTGTGGGATACGTCTTACCTGTCTGAGGCCTGTCAATCATCATTATCAATCATTCAGTGTTTCCATGGGGTCAGAGCATAGCAACCATGCCCTGTGGTTCATACGATCAGATTCTGTGAAGAAAAAGAAACTAAAAGGATAAAATCAAAGCAACCTTATGTTATCAGCACACATGATCACAGTTATACATTGTTTTATAAGGTTTAACTGCAACATCTCCTTCTTGTGAAATAATGTTGCGACTACAAATGTCCACATATTTGTCATTAGAAATATCCAGTCCAGAAGAGACAGAGTATCCATACAATTAGATAGTGTCTTTAGACCGTCTGTGCATATGACTAGGAAGATAACCCTCTCTCAATAAAAAGGGGACATGGGGAGAGTCTCATTCAGTCCTTTCGGGGCCAGTGTGTCCAAAGTAAAAATCCACATGCTCTCCTTTTGCAATAAGAGGAGTTCCCTATTGCCTCCTCTCTTAGGAATGGGCACATGATCTATTATCATGTGCCTGAATTGGGGGACTGTGTGTTTCATTTTGAGCCAATGTCTGGGAACAGGTTGGTCCGCCTTTCCTGTGGTTAAAGCACTTCTAATAGCGCTGCGATGATTATTCATACGTTCTCGATAGGTTGTAGAAGCTTTGCCCACGTAGTGAAGTCCACATGGGCACCAGGCCATATAGACCACATGGTCAGAAGTGCAAGTGACCCTGTGCTTTATTTTGTATTTTGTCCCTGTTCTTGGGTGTGTAAAGAAGGTGCCCTGTGACATACCTCCGCAGGTCAAACAGTTTACACATTTGAAGCAACCATGTTTCAGAGGGCGATTCAGCCAGGTACTTCCTCTATTATCACCTCTACTGAAATTTTTAACCACCAGCATGTCGCTTAGATTGCGTCCCCTCCTGTAAGCCACCATAGGGGCCTTTTTTCCATAGAAGGGTAAATCTGTTTCAGTGTTAATAACCTCCCAACGGTCCTTCAAAGCCCTCCTCACTTGTGGACTGACGTCTGTCCATTCTGTCAGAAAAATAGGATCAGAAGCCTCCTTCGGTGTCTTAACCTGTTCTTGCAATAGGTCATCTTGGCTAAGAAGGCGAGCTCTCTCTAATTGCTGGTTGATGAGGACATCCGAATAGCCTCTGGAGGCAAACTGTTCCGCTAGATTGGTGAGTTGTAGTTCAGCCGTTGTCCGGTCAGAATTGTTCCTGATGACCCTCAGGAATTGAGAGTAAAGGACCCCCCGGGACATGTGTGGTGGATGATGGGACTGTGCTTGGATCAAACTATTTCTATCCGTAGGTTTTTTAAATAAAGTGGTACACAACTTGTTGTCCTGTCTGTAAATACTCACATCTAGATAGTCAATCCTCAGTCTGTCATACGTCATGGTCAGCTTAATGGGGGAGTCTAAGCTGTTGAGAGTCTTATGGAAATCAATGAGTTCAGTTTCAGTCCCCTGCCAGATTAACAGCAGATCGTCAATGTAGCGTTTGTATAGTACGATCTTGTCACCACCCATAGGTAGTAGATATTGGTTCTCATACATTTGCATAAACAGATTGGCAAAGGAGGGGGCTACATTTGAGCCCATCGCTGTCCCGGACACTTGTAAGAAGAACAAATCATTGAAGGTAAAGTAATTGTGTGTCAATGCCAAATCAAGTAAAGCAATTAGAAATTCAATGGGTGGGGATCCCTGAGGTAAGTGTTGTAAGACTGATTTACACACCTCAAGACCGCTACTATGTGGAATGACCGTATATAAACTTGAAACATCCATTGTCACAAGTAGGCAATCTGTTGGGACCCTTATCTCCCTCAGTAGGTTCAATAGGTGTGTTGTGTCTTTAACATAGGAACCCATGTTCTGTACAAACGGCTGGAGAAAAAAGTCTAAGTATTGGGCCACAGGTTGGAAAAGGGAGCCTATTGCTGAGATGATAGGGCGACCAGGGGGTGTGGACAGGGACTTGTGGATCTTAGGAAGGGTGTAGATAAATGGAATTTTTGGATGTTCAGTTATCAGAAAATTGTTCGTGTTAGTATCAATCCATCCTGCAGACAAGGCCATCGTCACAAGAGAGTCCAGATTTTTCTTATATTTCATCGTGGGATCCCTTTCTAGTGGGATATAGGTGTTAGTATCCGACAACTGCCCACTTAATTCATTCATGTAGTAATCCTTATCCAACAGCACTATCGCACCTCCCTTATCCACTTGTCTTATGACTAAGTGTTTGTCTTCCTTCAAAGAGATCAGTGCCCCCCTCTCCTCGTGAGATAAATTTGGAAAAAATGTTTTCTTTTTTTGATGTATTTCTTTGGAGTCATTACTCAATAATTGAGAGAAAATTGAAATGGCTGGGGCTGTATTGGGGGGTTCAAATGTACTTTTACCCTTCACAGAATCTGATCGTATGAACCACAGGGCATGGTTGCTATGCTCTGACCCCATGGAAACACTGAATGATTGATAATGATGATTGACAGGCCTCAGACAGGTAAGACGTATCCCACAGCTGGACACCCCACAGAACCTTTCGAGATCTAAACTATTATATCCCCACGGAGCCAGCATAGATGGGTCAGCGGGCCATGTATCTCCCTGGTCTCTTTGCATTGGACTACCCTGTCTCAGATAATAAGCTTGATGTACGTGGACCGAGCTAACTCTCCCAGATGATCACGCGCTGGGAGACAGGCTGAGTGGGATGTATTCTCACCCTAACCTTAGTCCCCCAGGTGTGTGATGGTAGATAGTGGCGAATAATTTGAAGGTCTGGAGCGGCCTGGACTACACAGGCCTTACACAAGTTTCCGTGCGGGCGCTACCCGGCACTGGAATGGAGGCGGATCCATACGCAGAGACCCAAAGGGCTTACAGATGTTACGTGCGGGCGCCACCCGGCACTGAAATGGAGGCGGGTCTACGCGCAGAGACCCAAAGGGAGCTTGGCACGCACCGGTAGGACGAGTAAGTCTGGCGAGGAGCTGAGGCGGGGGGTGCCCGGCTGTGATGTGGATTACGCCTCTGTCCATACAGGCGACATGGAGCGCATACCTTTTGTCATTCGTGTTCCCTTGGGGTAAGTGACGATCAGCACTTAGGCCACTTAGAATGAATGTGCTATACACTTGTTAACACTATGTCTCCTAATGCACTTGGGCACTTACTGTGTTTATTGGCACTAACTTCTCTCCTCTGGAGCTGGACGCCCTAAGTTCTGCTCCTTAGGGGGAACGCTGCCATAATATGTTAAACTTATACACGATCCACTTGATGACGCTCACATGACGCTATGACGTCACTAGGTGGGCCTTGGCGCCATTTTGTGTTTAAATACGGATTGTCATTTGCACTGTGAACTCCACTTGAGAAAGGCTTCAGTATAGAAGCCGAAACGTCGTAATAAAGTTGTTTTTTTTCACCTCTGAGAAGACCTGAGTGTGCGGTTTTTTGTACAATATGCGGTCTACATAATTTTTTGAACACCGCACCCAGGCAGCTGTTTTTGTTTCATATGAGTGCTCCAGCTTTGCGAATATATATATATATATATATATATATATATATATATATATATATATATATATATATATATATATATATATATATATATATATATATAAACTGTACTTGGCACTTCCTGCAAAGTTTAAAAATAAAGTCAAAGGTTAAAAAAATGTATTTGCTATCAGTCCTTGACCCCTTGAAGAGTTGGTTCACCTTTAAGTTAACTTGTAGTAATTTATAGAATGGGCATTTCTAAGCAACTTTTCAATTGGTCTTTGTTATATCTTTTTTATAATTTTTTAATTATTTTGCCTTTTTCTTCTAAATCTTTTCAGATTGCCAAAGGGGGTCACTGACCCCATCTAGAAACAAATGCTCTGTAAGGATACAAATGTTTTGTTATTGCTACTTTTTATTACTTCTCTTTCTATTCAGGCCTCTTCTATTCATATCTCAATTACTTATTCAGATCAATGCATGGTTGTTAGGGTTATTTGGAACATAGCAACTAGATTGCTAAACATTGCAAACTGGAGAGCTGCTGAATAAAAACCCAAATAAATCAAAAGCCACTAATAATCTAAAAAATCTAAACCAATTTCAGAGTATCTCAGATAAAATCTGAAAAAGTCACAGGTTTTGGGCATCAAATCCAAAAAAGTCACAGTTTTTTGGTGACAAATCCAAAAAATGATACGGTTCAGATTTTTCCGCGATTTTTAATGATTTTTTTTCCTGCACAAGAAATTATGGAAAAATGTATTGAGAAATAGGAGGGAAAAGTCAGTGCCAATTTGGTTGCAGTAGTTTTCAGAAAACAGCGAGTACTTATTTTGATAAATAACCCCCAAAGAGTAAGAATGTATGCTTGCAAGTAAAACATGTTTTTGTGTTTCTGTAAATGTCTTTGGTTATTTAAGAAGTACCCCCCCAAATAAATAAATATATATATAGTGAAAAAGGATTGCTGCACTCACAGGGTTTTAGTGAAAAAACAAAAAATGTTTTATTATTAAGCCTCAACGTTTCGATCCCCCACAGGGATCTTCGTCAGGGATCTTTGTTTGTTTTTGCTCCTGACGAAAATCCCTGTTGGGGATCGAAACGTTGAGGCTTAATAATAAAACAATTTTTGTTTTTTCACTAAAACCCTGTGAGTGCCGCAATCCTTTTTTACTGCTTATTTCCCATGCTGGCACCCAGGTATTAATTTTGTCTACGGAGTGCACCATTCCTTTGGTTATATATATATATATATATATATATATATATATATATATATATATATATATATATATATATATATATATATATATATATATATATATATATATATATATATATATATATATATATATATATACACACATATATATATACACACATATATATATATATATATATATATATATATATATATATATATATATATATATATATATAAACTGTACTTGGCACTTCCTGCAAAGTTTAAAAATAAAGTCAAAGGTTAAAAAAATGTATTTGCTATCAGTCCTTGACCCCTTGAAGAGTTGGTTCACCTTTAAGTTAACTTGTAGTAATTTATAGAATGGGCATTTCTAAGCAACTTTTCAATTGGTCTTTGTTATATCTTTTTTATAATTTTTTAATTATTTTGCCTTTTTCTTCTAAATCTTTTCAGATTGCCAAAGGGGGTCACTGACCCCATCTAGAAACAAATGCTCTGTAAGGATACAAATGTTTTGTTATTGCTACTTTTTATTACTTCTCTTTCTATTCAGGCCTCTTCTATTCATATCTCAATTACTTATTCAGATCAATGCATGGTTGTTAGGGTTATTTGGAACATAGCAACTAGATTGCTAAACATTGCAAACTGGAGAGCTGCTGAATAAAAACCCAAATAAATCAAAAGCCACTAATAATATAAAAAATCTAAACCAATTTCAGAGTATCTCAGATACTGTGTCACTCCCTATTTCATACTAAAATGTAACTCAAAAGTGAACAACCCCTTTAAATACTGAACTCCTTGATCCAGTTAGCAAAATCTACCTGTTTTTTTCAAGTAATCTGTTATCCATTTTCTAAGATAATTAAAGGGGAAATATCAAAAACACAAAACTTTAAAATAAGAGTCATCATGCTGAAATAAGAAATGCTCTAAATAAAATCTGGGGCTCCCTTTCTTAGCAAATGTGTTAGAGTTCACTAAATTATGATTGAGGATTTTTGCAACAAATCAAACATATTTTAATAAATTAATATATCTATCAGCACTTAAAGGTGTGTTAAAGAGTGAGTTAAACCAAAATGAAAGAAAATTGATTATGTACACTTTATGTAGGAAGAATAAATAATCTGTGTCAGATGGACCATTGATTGTATTTGTAAATCTAGGTATGAGACCTGTTATCCAAAAAGCTCTGGACCAGTGGTTTTCCGGATAACGGATCTTTCCGTAATTCATATCTTCAAACCTTAAGTCTACTAGTAACTCATGTAGACATTGAGTAAACCCAATATCCTAGTTAGGATCAAGTAGGTGGTACTGTTTTAAAATTTAAAAATTTGGATTTGTATACTATGGAGTCTATGAGAGATGGCCTTTCCGTAATTCAGAGCTTTCTGGATAGCGGGTTTCGATAGTGGATAACGAATCCCATACCTCTACTTCCAATTCTTTTAATACACACAATATGCACAATATGCAATTTATTTAGTAGTGTTTTTATTTTTTTCCCAAGGATGAAAATAGATTATTTGTTTTCAAAAGGAAAGTGCATATTATGATTGAAAAAATGCCACTGTTACATATTTTGTGTAAAAGGAGTTTTAGCTATTGTATTTAATGAGTTTAGGATTTATGATGGCCATTAGAGTTGTTGCTGTGCTTTTAAACTTGGCTCAATATCTCTTATGCAAATGCATCTGCAACAATATTTATCAAAGAATTACAACAGCACGGAAGCAAACTGAGGTTTTTGCTACAGAATCTTAATCAAGATGTGTTTTAAATTGGGTGGTTTACTCTATTAAAGATATATTCTTTTAAAAGCAAGTCATGTAAATTTAAGTATGCCCTTAGGCCTCGTATCGCTATGAAAGGCTGGTTGTTTTGAATAATTGTTTTTTTTTAGCTTGTTGAATAATGGTTTTAGCAGTGTATAAATTAATTGTAGCAAAACACAAAATCGTAAGCTTGACAGTCCTATAGCAGTGTTTTAACTTTAGTATGGAGAGAACAAAGAGAAAACCTATACATAAGCAGTCAGGGAAATCTGTGCCCAGAGGAGGTGAACTATGGATGTACAGTCCAATAGAATCCAACAGAACTGAGTCTCACAATTCATTAGTTGGAGTGCAAGGGATGTTAATGAATTGTGTTTAAAATTTGAGGGGCACATTTACTTACACATTTATTTAGTTGTAGTCGACGGTCGAAGTAGCCAAATATAATACTTAGAAATTCGAAGTATTTTTTATTCTAATCCTTCACTCAAACTAAGTATTATATTTGGCTACTTCGACCGTCGACTACAACTTCGACTTCGAATCGAACGATTCAAACTAAAAATCGTTCGACTATTCGACCATTCGATAGTCGAAGTACTGTCTCTTTTAAAAAAACTTTGACCACCTACTTCGCCACTTAAAACCTACCGAGGTACAATGATAGCCTATGGGCTTTCCAACCAATTTCTGATTATTATACGATTATACCATCGTTTAAACAAATTGCGCTAAATCCTTTGACTTCGATATTCGATACTTTGAGGGTTGAATATCGGGTTAATTAACTCTTGATATTCAACCATTAGTAAATGTGCCACCTGAGTGTTTTAATAAATAAACACACATTCAAGATTCAAGTTTTTTTAAAATTAGAAAAAAAACCTCAAAAAATTTGATTTTTGTAAATTGGTCTCTCTGTTGAAGCCTTCACTACATACTGTATCTGATTGTACTGGATTAACTATTATATACACTAGGGAGGCACCGAATACAGGATTCGGTTTGGGATTTGGCAAGGATTTGGCCTTTTTCAGCAGGATTTGGCCGAATAGTTGTGCCTGGCCGAACCGAATCCAAATCCTAATTTGCATATGTAAATTAGAGTTGGGTAGGGAAATTACGTGACTTTTCGTCACAAAAGAAGGATTTTTTCCACTTTTTCCTTTCCTGCCCCTAATTTGCATATGCAAATTAGGATTCAGATTCTGTTCGTATTTGGCTGAATCTTTCACCAAGGATTCGTGGATTCGGCCGAATCCCAAATAGTGGATTCGGTGCATCCCTGATAAACACACATTATTACACACGATCATCTCATTTACAGTACATTATGCATTTATGTAGTTGGAGACATTAGGCAATACTGTAATTTTTTGTTGTTATGCTTTTAGTTTTACATATCCAAAAGGTATATAAAACAACATTCTGGTCCTGATGAAAACATATTACTGCTTAAAATGGAGTTCACATGCCTAGACAATAGAGTAGCTGTTTGGAAGTAGAACAGATATATTTCTGCTGTCTGCATTCTATATCCTTTTGAGAGATTTCAGTGCTAGAAATCCCAAAACCCTCAGCAACAAAATCATAAATTGTACCACAGAGCTATAAAAATATAATTAACATTATGTCATCTATATATTAGTATTTTGTTTCATTCATGGACATTCTTGTTCTATTCCTGCTCCATTTAGGAGAGACTCTTAGTCCTCCTCACTGCTTTATAGGAAAATGTCACCTATAAGGAACTAGGAGTATTAGTCAAAGCTGGACAGTAGATTATAGATCTGAATGCACGCTTAAACATGATAGGAAATAATACAAGTTTCACTGAAAGAGAGGTCCTGTTAAAATGTTAGCATTTAAGCATGTTCTGTGCAATGTAAATGGGTTATTTCTGCTGAAAACACAACTTGGGTGTTACTATACTTATTTAATTCTTATTTTAATTTCTTATTGCAATCCTTATTTAATCAATTGTGTTTCTTGCTGCAATTTTTTTGTGCTACAAACTTATGAGAAGAAATTATGAGAGAACAGATTTTTTTTAAAGTTAATACCTTTATATACAGTATGCCATATACTTTTTAGTCTATTTACTGTAACCCAGTACTGAAAAGGTTAAAAAGTTCCTCTCTCATAGTAGTGAGTAAAAGATGGTAAAGGTAATCAGAGGCACTACATCTATCTTTATATAGAGCAAGATATAGTAACAAGTATACAAGATCACAAAAAACATCAGTGTATTTAACCACAGGTATAAGCTGTGCAGACTCCAAGACTGCAATTTATTTTACTTTGCTTTTACAAAGAGTGAAATTGAATAATGCAAAATTATGAGACTGATTACTGATCTTCATAAGATTTTCAGATATATTTGTCAATAATCTTCTTTGATTTTCAACTGATGTGGCATGTAACACATCAAAGACTAAACAAAACAATCTATCATCTACCTATCTATCACCTAGCTCTAAATACTATTACGTAAAGAAGAAAACAATACTAAATCTGTTCTGAGCACAATATGAAAAAATGAATAATACTTCCTCTGTATATTTTTTTCCCAAGGGTTTTGACAATATTATTGAGACATGTGTGGGCAAAATGAAATGAGAAGCTATAGCCTAAAGCAATTTAATCAATCTTGAATTTGTAAATTATATATTTTTTATATCTCTGTGCTGAAAATAAAAGATTTTTCATAAATATCTGTATTCTGAGACAAGTTATTGATTAATTTGAGGTTGAATACAGTAGGTTTAAACATAACCCTTAACACTGTTAAAACAAAACAATCTCCTCGGGCACTTGCATGTCTAAACTAGATTGGCCAACTATGACTTCATCTGTATCCAGGACTCTGAGTTAATTTTAAGCAATGATTCTAATTTTTTTTTTAGATTATTTTCTTTTTCTCTGTAATAATAAAACAGTATTTGCACTTGCAATAATCTGTATTGGTTGCAAAAATCAATCATATTGGGTTTATTTAATAAAATAAAAAGTTAGCAGCTTTAAGGGAATGTTAATCCAAATTATCTAGAAAATCCAAGTTTCAGGCTTTCCAGCTAATAGGCCCTATGCTTGTAATGTATTATATGCTCTACATTGCTCTGCATTGCACAATAGTTTGAATCATATTAATTAATTAATTTTTTTTATTTGTTTATGTTCTACATTATTCATTTGGTTTAATTCATTAGGAAACCCCACAAATAACTAGAAAACAATTATTTTTTCATGTTTTTCTTCTTACGTGAACAATCTTGTCTATGTCTTGCCTAGTCAGGTTAACCATAATGTAGCTGTGTATTTGTACTTTGGTAGATCTCAAGCAAGGAGCTTGGAAACGGTTGTGCTACAATCTATACTGCTTTCCTATAAATAATATCTGTGACTGCTTGTGGGCAAGATTCCATTTTTATCTCTATGAAAGAATTCTGTGAATCTGTACTGGAAAGTTCTAAATAATATATAGAAAGAATTGAATGCTGAAATGCTCAGTCCCTTTTCTAGTTTAAAAAAAAAATGCAGTTTTCATGACCAAACTAATGAAGTATAAGTAACAAAAAATCACATTCTCCAATACACAGTAGTAATTAAATCCATGTTCTCAGCTGAAACACATACTTCTAAATTCTAATCAATCACTAGAACCAGGAAGGATTTCATCATGGTCAAGCAGTTGCACATAAGCCTAACATTATCATACACAATGTCAATGCTTTTTAAAAAGCACACCTAGAAGCTTTATATCGGAAGTTATACAACATCAGCTACTCAGCACCAGTTTATATGCTGCAGCTACTGTATATGTAATATGTAATGCTTGATTTTACATTGATCATGTAAAATAAGTAACGCATTTCAAGCATTCCTCTTTGTGACAATATGACAAACATGATATTTCCAAGTGGTAGTAATAAAATAAAATTAAACATTATTTTAATCTTTAAAAAATCAATTGCAGCCATGCATTTTTATAAAAGAATTACAAATTCTGGCAAAGCAACTCCAACACATATAAGAATCAGGGTATTTGTGTACATTTTTGTCTGTGAGTTTAGAAATGACAGAGGTTTTATGAGGACAGAGCCAGAGGAGTATAATGCACCGAGGATTAGAAAACCAACACTGATGACTAAATGAAGCTCCTGTACATTTCTTTCGCAATCACTAACAAAAGATCTCTCCTTAATGTAAACAATTTTTTTCCCCAAGAACTACAAGTACACTTATGTGAGACAAAGAAATTCTCACAGCTTGATTCAAGTCAAACATGAAACCTTTTCACAACTTTGTACAATTTTTAAAGTGTATAGTAATGTTATTTTTTAGAGCAAAAAAGACACAATAAGCTCATTTAATTGCATTTGCATTTGCAGTTTGAACTACTCCTGTTCAGAAAATGCTTTTGCTTTTTTAACTGCAGGCTCATTTGGGCCATTTCCATTTATACATTCTTTCTCTGTTGGGAAATGATAGTTAATAAAAAAAAAAATCTGCCATTAAATAATTTTTATGCTTACCAGTTTATGTTCAGTCTTCAAAATATGTCATTTTATTAAGCCATTAGTGATGGACTTGTTTTTTGTTTCCTTAGGTTAGCAAAATTTTTCACAGACTGTGAGTGACATGACTTTTAGTGTAGTCCAGATCATACCAAAACGAAGTAATGTGCTACTACTTTTAATATGATGTTATAGTTTTTATCTCAGGGCTTCAGACAGAATACATAAGGCAAGTGCCTTTGTGGTATTTAAGTTTAAACCAAGAATTTGCCCAATTTATTAGCATCAGAGGTGGGCCAAACTGGTCAGGTGCCCTAGGCAACCTGGCCGGCCAGCTCTCCGCCTCGTGGCACGTGCATGCACCCTGCTGACCCACGCATGTGCGCAAGATTGAGTACTGACAAACCAGAAGCACCCACCCGGCACTGACAACCCAGCGGCACCCCGTGCCACTAGTGGGCTGATAGGAAGCAGCAATTGGTGAGGGGACAAAACACAGAACAGGGTTAGGGGGCAGAATAGGTATGTGCCACTGCATCCTCGACACATGCCTCTTCTGCCTACCCCTAGTTCTGGCCCTGATAAGCATTTATATTACCACTTCTGATCAGCCTGGGGGGTGTCATTGATGATTTTCTGTTATGTTTATCTTAAAGAATTCCTTGGTCTTGCAAAATGAAATATAGACGCTCCCACCCATATGAATGCAAATATGCAAAAAGATGCATGCAGTTATCTATACCCTTATAATTTACTGTCTGAGGAAGATAGATGTTCTTGTAAACAAGGTGCATTTATTCTTTAATACAGTTTAGATAAGAGCTTAATTGATGTTTCAGTAGCTACACAAACCAATTTAGCAGTAACAAACAACTCACTTTGAGACACAGGGGAAGCTAATTAGCTTCTTGCAAAATATTTAGCCCATGAAACAATGCTTTTGAGAATGTATATACTGTTTCATTCTTCTTGTGCAGTAGGTGTTTGTTACATAAAATGTGATATTTTTTTTTGAAAGTGAGTAAAAGAGGATGGAAGTGACAACAACTAGACAGGGTTGTTTGCTATGAATTGTACCTAATCTTGAATTTAAGATTTTAAGTAGAAATGAGAGGACATCTCAGCAGGTGGGTTGCCTTTATTTTCTGCTTTATAATAAATGGTCTAGGGCAATAGCCTTCTCTCTTTCTATCATTGAGTCCATTGTCCCCTCCATTAGATCTAATTTTAGCAGGAGAAGGGAAAGCTGGCTAGTGCCACCAATTACTATTGTTACATGTAAAACCAGACAGGCTATCCATCTAAATGTTGGCCCTTTTCTCAGCCTCAGACTGCTCCTCCTTGAAGCAGAGATTTAGCATGAGACTGAGAATGATGATGCTTCCACAATTCTTCCTGTTACCGTTAGAGTTGCATTATTTCTGGTCAGGTGATATCTGAGGCAACACACAGACCATCTAGAAATGGTGGTTCAAGGCAAGAGATGTAAAAGGGCAATATTTACTTAAATATATATAACAGTTTGATAATATTCTTTAATATGCCACTTCATTTGATATAAACTCTGTTGCTTAAGTATTTATTTTGGGGGTACAGTTTTCCTTTAATAGCAATTTTGACAAGACCATTGGTGTTGCTGATTGATGTCCCTGTGCTGCTGAGTATGTATCATAAAATATGTATTGCTGGTTAGGCCTGTGGTAATGTTTTAGGGACTACTTGAAGCAGGATTGTGCTAAATTGAGTAAGTTTCTATGGGGAGTTCAGTGGCAGCTATTACTCTCATTTCAAAGTCCTTGAAAACGTTAATACAATTTATATTTATGGGAACAAATCTTTAAAATTCTTTTCTTTGGTACTTTGAATTGGCAGTAACATAAAAAAGGGATGTCCTTTTGAAATTGACTGCATTTTTCCTCCAAGTTTTTACTAGTTGGAAAAAATATTGAACATTGAATAATTGGCCACTTAATGTGCTATATTTTGTAGGGGACTGGTAATTGTGTCCAATTTATTGTGCATCCCCACAAGGAAATGGTCATAAAAGGAACCCTTAGTCTATAGATGGAGTAATTACCCATTTCCTGTGTCACAGCATGACCCCTAACTATCTCAAGTTTAGCCACTAGGTGCTTTAATAAAAAAGGATAAGCCATGCGGCTCTAGAGGCTTTTTGCCAGAGGGTTTTGCCAAGGACTCTCGTAAGTGGGAGAGGGTAGTGATTGGCAAATGTATTCATCAGGCATGGATTTGCTGCAAATTCCACATTTCTCCACCTGCTAATTGTTTTGCAAACTGCTGAAAAAATTTGCCAGAGAAAAAAAATTGATGCAGTAAAAAGTTGCCTGTCTAAAAATTGTTCACTTCAAAATAATGTTTATGCCCATTGACTTTAATGCATTTGGACAAAAAAGTTGCATGTGTAAAAATTGTTGTGTGTTTAAAAAAGTCATGCATGTAAAAATTGTCAAGCGTCAAAATTATTTTGATGCATATTGACTTCAATGCATTTCACAAATTTCGCTATTTTTTCACAACTTTTTTGGTGAAACAGGACAGATTTGCCTATCATTAGGATATAGTCCCCATGGAACAATCATTAGTGCAGAACTAATAAGGGGTAGCTATGTCCGGTCACAGATCACTCTAGGAGAGATATCCAGATATAGGGCTACCTATATGAGCAGCTCTTGGCTCCACTGAGGAGTATTAGAAGAGATTTGGCTCCAAAAGGCATTGTTGCCTAGTCATGGAACCAGTGACAGGGCCTAGATAGATTCCCACCTGGGTTTGACTTAAGAGGTATCCCCAGAGGAAGAAGAGAAGCTCTGGGTGGATATTATGATATCCTCTCTCAAGCTCTATTGGAGGGATTGCTCTGCTAGTGATCTTTATTGTGAGTATGTACTGACTACTCAATGACTGTACTCTGTATCATTAATACATTAATATACTCTCCTTTACTAATTTGTTTTAAATAAATCAGTTCTGGTTAAATCAAAGAATGCCACCCATTCTTTGGATAGATGCAGCCACTTTGGTTTGTCTGACACAGAATAACTAAATAACTGAGACATCCCATTCATCTCATTTAACACAAAAAACTGCATAGCATCCCATCTAATTAAAGCATTCATCTTTGTGAACAATGGTGCTTTGGTATGCTAATGAAAAGGTTAAATGCATTAAATAAGTTAAGATGAATTTAGATAACAAAGTTTCTTCAATTAACCCTGAGTCTTGACACATTTAACTCACAAAACCAAGTGGCTTCATCTGTATTACTGCTTACAGTTATATTGTACCCTGCCTCCACAATGTTGCAAGGGCACACCTCATGAGAATATTAGGACTCATCCAGAGCAAATAGTTGTGTAAAGTTAATGGTTAATTCCTCTAAAGAGGTATGATCAAATGTAAAACGAAAGTTTCAGTTGAGCTATTGCCTCTCTTTATTAGGTTTGTGTTAAATATAATTGCATATTGAACTTATAATATACAATAGGTAGCTTATTTTTTTAAATAAAAGTTAAGTGTTGTGTGGTAGTGGCTGCACTTTGATTATACTCACAATATTTTTATGTAAAATGTATTGTTCTGGATCTTTAAAAACTGTAATATTGCAGAGAATGCCATTTCTATTGTTAAAAGGAGTTCTAAAATGTAAATGTCATCTCTTTTAGAGCTTCTTTAGAAGTACAGTACTGCATCATCTATTCTTTTGTTATTTGCCATACACAAGAGAATTCACCAGGCTTTTTTACCTGGGTGTCTCTGTACGCAATTTCTGAGCCCAAATACAGTACACCATGCCAAGATACATAATTAAAAGTCCACAGATTAGAACATAAACATATTTGGACAGGCACCATTGTAAAATGTAGCATTGTTTATTGGAGAAAATTATTATTATTTTTTATTTCTAAAGTTTATTATTGGTTTTTCAAAACACATTTTCCATACATACGATGGTAGTGGTAAGAAATGAATACATAATATTTATAATTCTCATGTTAAAACAAAGCTACAAAAACAGTGATAATGTGCTCCCCCCACAGTGTATTTGTCTTTATAACCTGTGCAATCCCCCCCTTTTTTGTTACAATCTAGTAGATGGGCTAGTATTGACTTGTAATGAAAGGGGTTAGTGCTTATGTGTATTGACACAGTGGAGAGCTAGGGTGAAAGCCAACTAAGGCAGAAATGTGTGTGGGGGGACTTGGCACCCAATGCCCTTGCGCCTTAATAATAAACATGTTTTGAGTGGGAAGGGAGGTCCTTTTCTAGCTGGCTGCATGAAGTGTATTTGCAGCAGTAAGTAATAGAATATGATTTTTTATACCTATGCTTTATACCAATGTTTGAACTCTTTATATTGCACGTTTGGCAGATAACAGACACTTTCCTTTACTGTTGTACATAATGGGGCTTATTTATTAAACCTCGCATTTTTATGGTCAAATTTTTAGAAGGAAAATATTTTTTCTAGATTTATTATGCTCTAAAGCTGCTAAAAAATTTAAAAAATATTCCACCTCCATGTAGAAGGCAATGTCAGATGGTCCCTTAAACAACTGGAACATGTTTTTTACCTTCAGGATTCTCAATAGTTTTGGGCTGTTTGCACTGGTTTTTGTTCAATAATCAGATACATTTAGGGAGGGGTGTGTGTATGGATGCTGGGTTTTCATTTGGAGGGGTTGAACTTGATGGACTTTGTCTTTTTTCAACCCAATTTAACTATGTAACTATGTAACTATTTGAGTTTTCTGGAGCAACAATTCGATAAATTCAGGTTTTTGATGCAAGAATTCAAATGCATGCTTGGTTTTGTCGTGACTTTTTGTCGCAATGATATTTTTTAGAAGTTTTATTGGTAAATTAAGGATATTCTGGTTTGGGAGTTTGGTTGAATATTTTTTTATTCGACAAAGTGAGAAAAAGTCAAATTTTAGTAAATAACCCAATATGTTGGGTTTAAAAACCCATAGGAAGACATAGTCCTTTTATTATTCACCATGTCATATCACTGCAGATGACAAAGATATCATGTAAAGTTATTCTGAAGTCTAGGTCAAGCCTGAAAATATTTCACATTTATACCAGACATAACTACCTTTACCCAACAGTGGGCTTTATCCTTAAAGAATATGTATTTTTAGACTTTAACTACAGACCATAAAGTAGCAGGTTGCCTTGACATGTGCTTAGATAATCATAAAATGGCAATAATAAATCTCGAGAACATAAGTCATTTTATTAATAAGGAACAAATGTAATCTGCACACAGAGCATGCTGTTCTCAGTCATGCACCTGCATGCAAACTGAACGAACACTGCATGTGATAAGTTTGCTGTTGTGTTCTTTAGCACTGGACTGGATATTTTTTCCAGGGTAATTTTATACAAAATGAAAAATGTACGGTTACGTATGATCAGTATTTACAAAAAATTAAGTTTAAAGGAGAACTAAAGCTTAACTAAAGAAGTAAGCTAGAAATGTTTAACATTATATTTTAGGCTTCTGTACTAGCCCAAAGCAACCACAGGCTTTTAGCAGGGAAGATCTCTGCCTCCAAAGATGCCTCAGTAGCCCCCCATCTTCTTTTCTGCTGATCTGTGCTGCTGTCACTTACTGAGCTTATGGACCGACTCACATACTGTGTATACACAGCGTTGAGCTCTGACCCCCACAGTCCGACCCTGTGTTTACAGAATAGAATAGAAATGTCACATTATAAGGCTGATTAGTACTTAATACAGATAATTACTACAGGTCAGCTCAAAAACAAATACAAAAAAAGGGGGTTGTGGGTGCACTCCTAAGACTAAGTTAAAATGTATTTAAGGACAATGGAAGTGCTACTGACTTGGACAATTAATCAATGCAAATTCCCTGGGCCCCTGTCTAAGTAATTCAGTATATATGCAAGTGCACGTGTTTACAAAAACAGGAGTTTTTAGTTACAAAGTGTAGGTGCAAGCTTGGAAAGTGTGTATGTATGTGTGTGAGTAAAGGTGTGAGTATAGGTGTGAGCAAAAATAAGTAAAAAAGACAAGCTAAATGAAGTTGTGTAATAGGTGTAATGAGTCTAAACGGGTGCAAAAGTGTTACCTGGTGGCAGGTGCAGCAGATATCACTGTTAAAAACATAGGTCCACTATTAGGTAAAAGGGGTGAGTATGGGGGTGCTACAAACCACATGAAACTCAGCCACACCTTCCAGTTACATTTCAAATACAAAAAAGGGGGTTGTGGGTGCACTCCTAAGGCTAAATTAAAATGTATTTAAGTACAATGGAAGTGTTGCTGACTTGACCAATTAATCGATGCATATTCCCTGGCCCACTATCAGTATATATTCAAGTGCATATATTTACAAAAACAGCGGTTTTTAGTTACAAAGTTATGATCATAAAGTTGATAAGCCACCATACCACATCAAGGTAAACTCCACATGGTGGTCCCTAACTTGTTTACCTCTGGTCATAGTAAAAAAGGTCTTGTACCTCTCTGAATAGTTCCATTACTTGGAGTGTCTCCTGAACCTTGGTTTCAGGGCTAGATCCTCCCCAGCCACTAGCTCAGAAACAAGTTGAATTAGCATCAGAATTTAATGATCAGCCTTCTAGCATCAGCTTATATTACAGGTCAACCTAATTTTCTGCTTAAAAATTTGCGACAACCCCTAAAGTAAGCTGCCCAGAGAACCTACTGAGCATGTGACACTGACACTTTCCAAGATGGTGACCCCCTTTAACAAGTAAGTTCTGGATCATTGCTGTTATTGAGAAGCTGAAACTTTAGGCTGGTGCAATAAGTACAATATATAAAATATGGCATTTTTAGCTATATTCATTTTTAGTGTTTAGTTGTCCTTTAAATCCTAATGGGATTCAGTATACTTAATTTTCAAACCAGTTAGCTAGATAGTAGACCTGCAGCAACACAATTATTATTAGTAAAAAAAGCCTCTGGCTAGGAGTCAAGCATCTTCATTTAGGTAGTTATTTGTTTTTCAGTTGGTTTTTAAGGGGAAAACATCATTTTTTCTGATTTATTAAAAGACCAAAAAAAAAAGTACACCATTCAGATCTGCCGAGATCATGTAGAAGTCAATAGCAGACCTCCTAAGATATCCTGAAATGCAATGGGTTTCTGAAAAAAAACAGTATTCAGGCATCAAATCCGAAAAAGTTGTGGTATTCGGGTCTCAAATCTGAAAAAGTCAAGGATTCGTATTTTTTTACAATCTTATTGAGCCTTTTCCTCCACAACAATTTTTCTAAAAATGTAATGATAACTAGGTGGAAAAAGTCTGTACGGATTTGGTCAGAGTGGCTTTCCAAAAATAGTGAGATAAATTCTGATTTTGATAAATAACCAACTTAATGTCAGATCAAAATTGTTCCTGCTAAAATCTGTATTTGTAATAATATTACAAAAGAATATGTAGTGAATATAATACAGGCGCAGAATTTGTTTTAATACCAACCAAGAGCAACTAGTTTGCAGATAACTGGCCTGTGCCTGGAAACATACATCTGATTGGTTGCTGGGACTTTATTATATTTTTTGTCTTAATATAAAAATCCTTTGAATGTGTTGGTTTAACCTTTGTGTACACCATAAAAATTCTATCTATCTATCTATCTATCCATAAATATATATAATATAGACATGTGGTAGTTGGGGTTGCTTTGATCATCATCTCTTAAGTCTGCAAAAAAAATATTTGATTTTTATTAGATTTTTTGCCACGATTCAATCTTTTTTGCACAGAAACAAACAAATTTGAATTATCTTTTCAAAAACACAAATGTCCGGTATTGTAACGTTCACAGCGCGGAACCGCTGTGACGGAGGATAGCCACTCCAAGGGGAGTGGATATGGTGGGAGCCCAGGGGTGTAGCCATAGGTAATTGTAGGCAAAGACATGATGATGATGAAGTAATAGTAGGTTTATTGCAGTCGGAACACAGAAACACAAAAGGCAGGAACAGGCAAAAAGGCTAATCGAGGTATCCAGATGGTGAGGGAAAAATGGGGAACACAGGAACAAAGGTACTCACTCAGGTAACAAGGTTTTCAGGAACTAGGCATACAAGGTTTTCAAGGTTCAGGTTCAGATTCAGGTTCAGATTCAGATTCAGATTAGCAGGTCAGGAACAAACAGAATACAATCAATGACTCAGCCCTGAGCAAAGCTCAGGGCGGGGTTTATAAAAGGGAAGGTGATTAGGAAATGGGAAACACATGAGGGTAAACGAGGTGGGTGGAAAACACTGTGAACAGGCATATAACAGAAACAATAGTTCAGGACCAGTCCCGAGAGCCCCCAGTGGCTCATGAGGTAAGTGCTACAATGAGCAGAACAGCACCACCAGAGTTCAAGTCCCAGGCTGATCCTGACATTACCCCCCCCCCCTTGAGGATCGACCTCTGGGCGATCCCAGGATCAAATGGTCCCCCATCCTTTTTAGTCCAAACCCTGGGGAAATGGACAGAAGCCTCGCCAGAAACGAGAACAGGAGCTTCTTGAGGATTGACCTCTGTGCGATCCCAGGATCAAATGGTCCCCCAGCCTTTTTAGTCCAAACACTGGGGAAATGGACAGAAGCCTCACATGAAACAGAAGCGTGAACAGGAGCTTCACCAGGATGGGAAAACAAAACAAAGAAATCGCTGGGGTCAGGAGCCAGAACAGGAACATTGGCAGAATTAGGAGCCAAGATATCACAGCCAGAGTCGGAAACCAGGACATGAAGACAGACAAGACCAATACAGGCACCCATTACAGGTGGCGGACCAGGAGCTTGGACACCCATCACGGGTGGCAGACCAGGAGTACAGGCACCCATCACGGGTGGCGGATCAGGAGTTTGGACACCCATCACAGGTGTCGGACCAGGAGCACGGGCACCCTTCACAGGTGTCGGACCAGGAGCACCCATCACAGGTGTCGAACCAAGAGCCCGGGCACCCATCACAGGTGGCGGACCAAGAGCACAGGCACCCATCACAGGTGGAGGACCAAGAGCACAGACACCCATCACAGGTGGCGGACCAAGAGCACAGGCACCCATCACAGGTGGCGGACCAAGAGCGCAGGCACCCATCACAGGTGGCGGACCAAGAGCACAGGCACCCATCACAGGTGGCGGACCAAGAGCACAGGCACCCATCACAGGTGGCGGACCAGGAGCACAGGCACTCATCACAGGTGGCGGACCAGGAGCACAGGCACCCGTTAGAAACAGGAAGAGGCAAGCCAGGACAGCAATACCACCACTTACAGCAATTGACCTGATAGAGACAGGATTAACCACCCTACCAGGTCCAGTAGCAGGGAAAGTGGCACTATCCAGGGCAGGCAGGTCCTCAGGCCCGGAGGCCAGGGCAGGCAGGTCCTCAGGCCCGGAGGCCAGGGCAAACAGGTCCTCAGGCCCGGAGGCCAGGGCAAACAGGTCCTCAGGCCCGGAGGCCAGGGCAAACAGGTCCTCAGGCCCGGAGGCCAGGGCAAACAGTACAGAAACTGGCTCAGGAAGAAGCAGTCGTCTGGGAGCTGGCACGGGAACGGAGTCTGGCTGGGCTGCAGGCACGGAGACTGGAACCGTCTGGGCTGCAGGCACGGAAACTGGAACCGTCTGGGCTGCAGGCACGGAGACTGGAACCGTCTGGGCTGCAGGCACGGAGACTGGAACCGTCTGGGCTGCAGGCACGGAGACTGGAACCGTCTGGGCTGCAGGCACGGAGACTGGAACCGTCTGGGCTGCAGGCACGGAGACTGGAACCGTCTGGGCTGCAGGCACGGAGACTGGAACCGGCTGGGCTGCAGGCACGGAGGCTGGAACCGGCTGGGCTGCAGGCACGGAGGCTGGAACCGGCTGGGCTGCAGGCACGGAGGCTGGAACCGGCTGGGCTGCAGGCACGGAGGCTGGAACCGGCTGGGCTGCAGGCACGGAGGCTGGAACCGGCTGGGCTGCAGGCACGGAGGCTGGAACCGGCTGGGCTGCAGGCACGGAGGCTGGAACCGGCTGGGCTGCAGGCACGGAGGCTGGAACCGGCTGGGCTGCAGGCACGGAGGCTGGATCCGGCTGGGCTGCAGATACAGAGGCTGAATCCGGCTGCCTTGGCATGGTAACTGGCACAGGCAGCTTTCGGGGAGCCGGCACAGGCAGCTTTCGGGGAGCCGGCACAGGAGCAAGGACTGGCTGGGAAGCCGGCACAGGAGCAAGGACTGGCTGGGAAGCCGGCACAGGAGCAAGGACTGGCTGGGAAGCCGGCACAGGAGCAAGGACTGGCTGGGAAGCCGGCACAGGAGCAAGGACTGGCTGGGAAGCCGGCACAGGAGCAAGGACTGGCTGGGAAGCCGGCACAGGATCAAGGACTGGCTGGGAAGCCGGCACAGGAGCAAGGACTGGCTGGGAAGCCGGCACAGGAGCAAGGACTGGCTGGGAAGCCGGCACAGGAGCAAGGACTGGCTGGAGAGCCGGCACCAAAGCTGGAGACTGGAGAGCCGGCACCAAAGCTGGAGACTGGAGAGCCGGCACCAAAGCTGGAGACTGGAGAGCCGGCACCAAAGCTGGAGACTGGAGAGCCGGCACCGGAGCAGGTGACGGGAGAGCCGGCACCGGAGCAGGTGACTGGAGAGCCGGCACCGGAGCAGGTGACTGGAGAGCCGGCACCGGAGCAGGTGACTGGAGAGCCGGCACCGGAGCAGGTGACTGGAGAGCCGGCACAGGAGCAGGTGGCTGGAGAGCCGGCACAGGAGCAGGTGACTGGAGAGCCGGCACAGGAGCAGGTGACTGGAGAGCCGGCACAGGAGCAGGTGACTGAAGAGCCGGCACAGGAGCAGGTGTCTGAAGAGCCGGCACACAAGCTGGAGACTGGAGAGGGTGCTGGGAAACCGTAGAAAAACTAATAAACTGGGGTTCAGGTCTGAGAGAAAAAGAGGGTGACCTGGGTTTGGCAGCTGCCACAGGAGCAGAAGGTTGTGGAGGAGACAAGGGCCCAAAAACTGGAAGTGGCCGATCTGACACAGGCCAGATAGCAGTTTGTAGTTCATCTTCATCCGAGTCTAGATCCTCCCAGTCCTCATCGAAGACTGAATCCTCGCAGTCATCATCGGAGACAAAATCCTGCCAGACATCATCAGTGAAATGGATGGCGTCTTCTGCCTTATCCTCTCCATCCCAAGGGAGTTGCAGTTTAACAACAGAGTCAGAAGGCATGGAGGGCTTTCCCAAAGGCTTCTTGCAGTTAGGCTGAGTCATTCTGTAACGTTCACAGCGCGGAACCGCTGTGACGGAGGATAGCCACTCCAAGGGGAGTGGATATGGTGGGAGCCCAGGGGTGTAGCCATAGGTAATTGTAGGCAAAGACATGATGATGATGAAGTAATAGTAGGTTTATTGCAGTCGGAACACAGAAACACAAAAGGCAGGAACAGGCAAAAAGGCTAATCGAGGTATCCAGATGGTGAGGGAAAAATGGGGAACACAGGAACAAAGGTACTCACTCAGGAAACAAGGTAACAAGGTTTTCAGGAACTAGGCATACAAGGTTTTCAAGATTCAGGTTCAGGTTCAGGTGGGGTTTATAAAGGGAAGGTGATTAGGAAATGGGAAACACATGAGGGTAAACGAGGTGGGTGGAAAACACTGTGAACAGGCATATAACAGAAACAATAGTTCAGGACCAGTCCCGAGAGCCCCCAGTGGCTCATGAGGTAAGTGCTACAATGAGCAGAACAGCACCACCAGAGTTCAAGTCCCGGGCTGATCCTGACAGGTATTTATTAAGCAAAAACTCTAATGTAAAAAAAAAAAGGCAACTAAAAGCTGTCTGTAAAAGTCAATGGGAGTTGTCCTAGGCAAAATTCAAGCCAGTTTTATTCGAAGTAGAAATAAAATCTAAACCTCACAAATCCAAATTTTGATACATAGTCCTTTAAGGGGCAGATCTATCAAAATCCTATGGGATTTTTAGAATCGTATTTATCAGCAGAATTTACCGGTTTTAAATATGCTTATAAAAGTAAATAAATCTGCCTATTCGTGTATCAGATGATAAAAATTTCAGTTTTCCTATCCATATACAGTATATGATATAAACTATTATATTATTTTAAGAAGAATGGTAATAGGTGCTGATAAAACACTTTTTCATCTGTGGCGATTCCCATTTGAATCAAAGGAAAAATATTTTCATGTGCTTTAATGTAATGAATTAACGCTATTCAGACAGGTAAGTAAATAAGCGTCAGAGGATGCAGGCTGCAACTAGTCAAAAGTCACATGATTTGAATTGACACTCAATTTTGTCTCGACTTGAAGTATTGTTGGTAAGTTAAGGGGATTCAGGTTTGGGAGTTTGGTCAACTGTTTTTAATAAAGTGAGAAAAAGTCGAGTTTTAGTACATAATTTAAAAGCAATCATAAAAAACTGGCACTTGTGTTTTGGTGGTGTTACTGCATGTCCAAAATAAATACAATAAATATGCTGTGTATGCTGTGTGTGCTGTCCCATACTCTCTCTACTTTGCAGGAAATGTAATAAAATTTGCAAAGAGAACAAATTTGCAAATAAAAATTTGCATGCCGCAATGTAATATTCTTCATTAGGCTTTTATTACATTGTGAATCTTAATTGCACATTATGAACCTTTAACACCTGCTTGAAGGTGGAGTAAACTTTTGGAGCAAATATAACTTTTTCATGAATAAGTTTTCTTACATACACTGCACACTAGCCCATTACAAATCAACATTAAAAACATTAACCTCCCAATGATGGCAAATGGCTTAAGCCCATTTATTAGACAATAGATTTGTCTGCAGGCTATTGACCAGTTATGTGGATATATTTTACTTTTGTGCAGGATCATTAAGTCCTTTCAGCGATATAGTCATTGTTTCATTCAGGGTCGGACTTGGGTTCCCGGGGCCCACCGGGACCACTGTCCAGGGCCCCCCTCTGGCCTGCCCCCTACTACGAGGCGATTGGCGCACATGCACAAAGGCGCGCTCGGTGCAACGCGCATGCGCAGGCAGCACTGTACCAAAAATCTTTTTTTTTAGGATTCCAATATGCGGGGAGGGAGTCTGGCCCATGAGGGTCAGGTTTTTTCCTGTCCGACATTGGTTTTATTTGTCCTGAGTCTTAAATTTGTGCATAAGTCGGCTCATACCCGGTCTTGTTTTTCTTTCTGGTTCAACCCCAGGCCCTGTTCCACTTACTTCTTTTGCCTGCCACCTGCCTAAATATTTATCCATCTTTAAAGAATTGAAAAGTTGTGAAGAGGCAAGCACTCCAAAAAGGGTCACAATTTAAGATTAGACATTTATTTCACATCATTAAAATCAAGAACAGACTAATGTGTTGCATAACTTGAGATATTTAATCATGCCAACAGTCTGATAGTGAAATAGAGGCTTTATGGCATTTTTTAGCAGGTAAAACTACATCATAATTATCTGTCACTTTTGACTACACCAGAATCTTTTTTTTTAATTGGACTAAAATGAACTCATATAAGACAGCAGCAGATGTAGGATAATTTAGCCAAATTTTCTTTCCCTGTAAACCCAAGCATAAGATATGTTATGTATTTCTGTAAGGCCCGAGGGCCCTGAGGTAGTAAGGACCAAGGAGGAGGTAACAAAGTCCGAGTTCGCAGCACAGAAGGAGTAGGCAATAGAATAGTCATAAACAGGCAGTAGAATCAGTTCAGGCAGACGAGGTTCAAATACGAGAGTTCAGGCAAGGTCGGTACACAAGATAATCAACAAGAAACACACCCAGGAATCAGCAAGCGAAAACCTATAATTGGGCACTGAGGAGACTCTGAATCTGCTTTAAATAGGCCTGGGTTTGGCGCCAATTTTGGACGCACTGACGTCATGACGCGGACGCCGACGCACTGACGCCAGCGTCATCTTGGGGAGGATTATCGGTTTCCATTACAGTTTCTAAATGAGAGGAATATATAAACAATGCAAACATTATTTAGTTCTTGTGTGTTGTGGAACCTAATTTTGTGTTTAAAGGGATACTGTCATGGGAAAACATGTTTTTTTTTCAAACATGCTACTGAATTCTGCACTGAAATCCATGTCTCAAAAGAGCAAACAGTTTTTTTATATTTGATTTTGTAATCTGACATGGTGCTAGACAAATGTCAGTTTCCCAGCTTCCCTCAGTCATGGAACTTGTGCTCTGATAAACTTAAGTCACTCTTTACTGCTGTAGTGCAAGTTGGAGTGATATCACCCATTCCCTTTCCTCCCCAGCAGCTTAAGTAACCAGATAACAACTCCCTAACACAAGATAACAGCTCCCTGGTAGACCCACTGTGACACATTCAGTTATATTGAGTAGGAGAAACAACAGCCTGTCAGAAAGCAGCAGTTCCATCCTAAAGTGCTGGCTCTTTCTGAAAGCTCATGACCAGGCAAAAAAGTACATGTCTGCCTACACAACAATATTATAAATTAAAAAAAATACACTTGCTGGTTCAGGAATGAAATTTTATATTGTAGAGTGAATTATTTGCAGTGTATACAGTGTAATTTAGAAATAAAAACGACAGCATTAAAATCGTGGCAGAATCCCTTTAAACCTCTTTTCATGATAGAGCCAAAAATCAAGTTACATGATTCCAATAACCAAGGGAAATGACTGCTTCATTTATAATTGCTTCAAGGTATATCTTTAAATAGGAGTTTTCTGCTAGAGAGCAAAAGTTATTTAAACTGTGGGAAAGGCTTGGACTGGAAATGTCATTTTCTACTAATGGTAATTGTGTTGGCAAAGGGAATTTTTTAGTTCTATCTGAGACGGAAATTACTGTGGAAATTATTGTGTACAAATATTGAAGCAGCCAGTGCTTCTAGGCAGGTGCTTTGTTACTGTGCTTACTTTAAATAACAGAAATTAGGGGACAAGTGAACCACTCAGGCAAAATTATTTTAATCTCTAAACCGCAAGGATCCAATTTCTCAAGTACAAGTTGCTGTACATGTTATATATTGCTATATATTATTATCCAGCATTACTTGCTATGTTGGCATTATATGAAACTATTTTTGGATACGTTTATTTCTTTTTACAAAACAACTATATATTACTATACTCTACTGAATATATTTTCACTGTATTTTTAACATTCAAAAATACATATACAACTTCACTACCTCACTATTAAATTCATCTGAAGTCAGTTTTAAAAATTCCTTGTTTATGCTTTGTAATCACAAAGAGATCAGTGCTGGAGCACTGATGTATTGCAGTGTTTCATCGTTATCAATTATTTGCCCTAGCCCCAAGACCTAATTCACATTGAACCAGTCATGGCTGAAAATATGTTGCTGAGTGCAACACAGGTAAGTTTTGTGGGCTGGCCTGTGGAGAATAAGCTTTAGTTCTAAAAACTAAATGAATGTCAGTAAGGTGTTGTTATATGTACGGTTGTTAAGCAAAGCTTCAAATATCATTAACTATTACCTATTATCTCACAATCTCCTAATTGGAGATTGTCTGTTTGAATGGAAAAAAAAATTCTAATAAGCCCCATGTGCCAATGCCATAAAGGAAAAAAATATACCAACATGCACATGAAAGTATGTGTATCACTTTACAGTTGAATAATATCTTCTTATTGCCTTTTATTACAGAACTCATCCTAGATCTGTTATTCAGAATTTTGCAGTATGAAAATGCATGCCTCAAACCCTGTCTTACTAGGTTTTAAAGTAAAACTACTGATACATTTGAACCGCTTACATTTCTGAGGCAACTAACATCTGTACTGATTTAACAGCTTTGATATTGCTAACTCATTTTATATATTATACTTGGCCTCTTGGTGAGCTCAGTTTGACAGGTATAATTTAGTATAAAAATGCTAAAACATTAACTCATTTTGTATTGTCAGTGATCAATGACACTCATGTGGGTGCTAACAGCACAATACAACTATAGTGTTGGATTTAGCAAACCATGGGGAAAACAAGCCCTGTGTTCATGCCAATAATAAAAGAAAGTATCACACATATATATATATATATATATATAAAACAATGGTTAAAATTTAACACATATAACAGATATAAACATATAATGCAAGAAGAAAGAAACCCATAGTTCAGTAGGCACCTAGGATCAAACATAAGCAGAGCACAATAATTTGAAATGGAAAATAAATAGAAAGTTCATAGGACATACAGATGGACCAAAATGTGACATTTTATTTACAATCCAGAAGGTTAATTTTAATATTTGCTTCAATATTAAACAAAAATAATAATAATTGAAAAATTAATAAAATCTGCCTTATTCTCTATGCAGTACATTTTTCCTACCATATGAATCTGGGCATTTGCACAATACTAAATGGCCAACATCCAAGTTGGAAATCATACTTTGTGATCACTTGCAAATGTAGGTTTATCAGATATACTAAAAATGTTTGATTGTTACAAAACGCATTGTAAAATATAGTCTATTACATTTTTATTCTACAACTAACTTAACTTAAGTTAATTGCTTATAGTGAAAAACTAATAGCAGTAGCGCTAAATATCCATCTAATGAACAACAGATTTAAAACAATGCTGACAACATAGGTCACACTTACTTTGCCTTCTGTACTTGTCAAATACGGTATACATGATAAGCAGAAAAAAAGTTGTAGGTGACCTAAGCCAGTAATTCTCCAAGGCACTTGGGACCTTGAAAAGTAGATAATTTAAGAACATGGATTCAGTTTCAGCTATATCAGCTCTTTAAAAAAGAATGGGCATCAAGACCTAATTTCCATTTATATAACTAAACTAAACTAAACAGGATAACAAGTAATAGAATGAAGTATAAAACGAGACATCAGACTTTAATTATTTTAAAGTGAACTAAAACTTCACTTGTGTATAATAAAAAAGATATTGGAAACAGTTTAAAACATTGATTGTCTTTAAAGCAAAATAGAGGGATGATTTGTTGTACAAAATATGCATATTATGTACCTTGCCTTCCAAATGTACTCCAAGATGAAAAGTTCTAGGCATGTAGACATTCAAGGGAACCAAATGCTATACCAAGATGAGAGGAGAGGTGACAAACCTTTGATGTGATAACTGTAATGATCTCGTTATTAGGAACCTTGTGTAGTGAACGGTACCTTTGGATGCACAGGTGGGTTCCAGTGTTAACCGATACCCTTTTGGGGCCTAGGGATTTTTGCTGCAAAAGCCAACAAGGAAGTGTGTAGCTAAAAAACGTTAACGAAGAGTTCAAGGCAGACGGCAATAATCGTAGTCAGAAGATCAGGCAAAAGTCAAAACCAGGATGTCAAAACACAGATATATGCTTGAGCAGGAGCAGATAAACTAAAGCCTAGCTTGGGCACTCACAAAATGGAGGGATGGACCTTTAAAGCTGATTTGGTGCCAAAATTGGTGCCTATTTGTGACGTCACGACATTTGGTGCTGTGATGCACATCATGACGCTCGGTGTCAAAGTGGGAGCATAGCCCGGAAGTGCGCGCCTGCGCACAGACTATATCGATGAGACGTGTCGGGAGGTAAGAGAACAACAGAATCTCCTCGCACATCTTACAATTAGGGAAAGTGCAACAGTGTATGTTCCTCTGAAAATGTAGACCATAATAAATGACTACTATTAAATAATAATTAATAATATAACTAACATACCTTGATATGAACTTTTATTCATAAAGTAAATATGGCTAGCCATGAATAAATAATATACTTATGCAAGTGTTCTGAATATAGATTATAAATGTTTGTAGGCCAGTATTTGTTGTTGGTCAGGTTGAACAGCTGCACAAGCAGAATATTTTTTAGAGGAGGAAGGAAGAGACTCTTGCATATACCCGAGTGAGGATTAAGATATGCATAGATGACATATGTGAGCATAGCAGGAGAGCTATGGCAGATTTAACAATTTAAAGTCAAGCAAGTTATAGTACAGAAATGTTAAGTACAACCTATAGCATTACACACAGTTGGACAGCAGTTGGATGACAGTTGGATTGGAATCTTCAATCATTGGACATTTCATCAGGACAACACTGCTCATCAATGCTTATATAAAATAACCCAGATTATACCATTTAACAATGTTTAATTTGATTGCCTTCTTTTTCTCTCTCCTCTATACTTCTCCATATATCCTCTGCACTCCAACATCCATCAAACTATCCTGAAATTGTAATCTCCTCTTTCCTGCTCCCATCACGCTCTCTCAATCTTAACACATTGTCTTGTATTGTTAAATATCTTATCCCCTCTCAACCCATAAAACAATACAATGCTTACACTGTCAAATCTAGGTCATGCCTTGTGTCACTTTCCTTATTACTGTTACTTGCAGCTACTCCCCAACCCCTGGTCCCACTCACTCATTCCTTCCCTCACCTGTTCCCACTTTCAGGCATTTGACAATGAATTTTCCAGTCTCTTAAACTTTACACACTTCTAATCCTGCAAACCTTATTCACATAAAGCCAGCAACCTCTGTGCCTTGCTCATGTGTCCTCTGGAATGCACAGTCAATCTGCAATAAACTCATAGCAGTCTGTGATCTCTTTATATGCAGATCCCTTCAACTTCTCTCTCTCTGCTGTTTCCTCCTGGATGTCACAGTGCCACCTGAAACTAAACCTATCAAAAACAGAACTCATTATATTTCCTCCAACATTTTCCCCTATCCCTCAGATATCACTCACGGTAAACAACACCACCTTTAACTCCACAGCACAGGCATGCTGTCTAGGAGACTCACATCTGTCTTTTTCACCACACATCCAAATCTTGTCGTACTCAACTGCGCATCATTGCCTGAATACGACCATATCTCAGTTCAGGATCAACCAAAACACTTATTCAGTCTCTTATCATCTCTCGCCTTGATTACTGCAACCTACTCCTCACAGGTATTCCAACAAGTCGCCTTTAACAACTCCAATCTGTTCTATATGTGGCTGCTAAACTCATTCATCTATCTCACTGCTCAACATCAGCTGCTCCCATTTGCATGTCCCTTCACTGATCTCCAAATACACTCCATCACGCTACCTTCGCTCTGCTTCTGACCTTTTCTTCGCTTCTCCTCCTGCAGCTTCTGCCCATTTTCGTCTATAAGACTTCTCTCAGGCCTCTGCTTGTCTCTGGAGCTCTCTGCCTCGAGCTGTCAGACTTTCTCCTTCTTTCCAAACTTTCAAATGCTCCTTAAAGGAGACGGAAAGCTCCAAGACAGTTTATTGCCAACAGATTAGCCACAATAGTGCAAGCTAGAATGCTATATTTATTCTGCAAAATGCTTTGTCATGCCTGAGAAAACAGCTCTAGACACTGTCTCTGTTTGTTTAGGATAGAAGCTGCAATATAAGCTTGGTGTGACATCACTTCCTGCCTGAGTCTCTCCCTGCTCACATACAGCTCTGAGCTCAGATTACAGCAGGGATGGGAGGAGGGAGGGGGAGAGGAGCAAACTGAGCATGCTCAAGCCCTGCCCTGGAGGTTTAAGCTGAAAACAGGAAGTCTGATATAGAAGCCTGTGTATACACAATAAAAGGAAAGAAATGCTGTGTTTCTTTTGACAGAGGACTCAGAGCAGCATTACTTTGAGGGTCTTACTGGTTTATTTATATATACCTTTCTGATAAAGCTTACTTAATTTTAGCCTTTCCTTTTCCTTTAAAGACCCACCTGTTTAAAAAAGCTTCTTCAATGTACCTTAATTAATCAATCATTGTTGTATCATAAATCCCAAAATTGTTTCTAAAAACTCTGTCTCAATTGTACCCTCACCTTTAGTTTGTAAACTCTAATTTATAGGGCCCCTATTGTACTCTGTAAACCCTTGTTTGCTATCCACCATTTATTCCCTGTTTGTTATAATATATAAGGACATACAGTCAATGCAATTAATTTGTTTATGTATCAGCAACACACACATTTCAGGCTGAATGTGAAGGAGACATATGCTAAATTAATGCTGCAGGGATGCATTCATATCATTGAAGTCCTAAAATAGCCATTTTATGTGTCTCCAGTTAAACAGTTAATCATTTTAGCCTACTATCAGTCCCTATATATGTTCCAGATGGCATTTACCTACCTTGAAGGGGAATATAGCGAAATTAATCACTAATTTGTCATATACAGTAGCATGTGCCCCTATTTTTCCACTACTTTTATTATGTGCCCCTTTAAACCAAACACTTAATACATTCCCATGCCTTTAGACATAGTTTACATGTTTATTGCATGACATATAAATATAGAATGCAATACAGCTAACTCATATCAGAGCTGGTTGGATATGCTCTGTGAGTTCTTATTTTTAGGTACTGTTCTGTTGTCTTTCCTTATATAAGTCTTACTATACTTCTATGTTGATATTTTATTTAACACAGATACCTTGGAATTCATTAGTTGAAGGCACTGCTTAGTTTCTCAGTTTCTCCAATACCACTGACAGCTCCAAAGATTGCCTGTTTGCAAGCATGATAGGTGTCCTGAGTATGTTGAAATGTAATTCTGCCTTTGAAGATACACCACATAGTAAAAACTATCCAGAGATTAACATCTAATTTCTAAGTGAGATATGAATATGAAGTGGCTCTCCCTTTGTTGTTATAACTGCCTATTCTCTTCTGGGAAAGTTTCCTCTAAATTTTTGAACATTGTTTGTGGGATTTGCTTCCATTCAATTTCAAGAGCCTTTCTGGAGTTGGGCACCAATGTTGGGATTGGGCCTGGCTCGCAATAAACATTCCATTATATCACCCAATCAATTCCCATACCCTATTCTGTATGGAATGTTTTGCATATGAGCAAATAGCTTTCACCAAACTGTTGAAAGAAAGTAGGAAGTATGGAATTGTCAAACATTCCACTCTTAGCATATGTTTTTTTATAATGGATGCAGGGTCCCTAGAATATGGCCTCAAATCATTATTCCTCTTTCACCATCAGCATTATATGAAGCTTAATTGTATTTCTTATTTTTCTATAATTTTCTATACTTTACTTTGTATGACTTTAATCATATTTGATTCTGACTTTGAACTTCTGCCTCTGTGTAGGGTAGTTAAAATGTCAATGCTGACATCTGTACAACAAAAATATTACTAATATTGCAAATTGCTTTAATGTCCCTATCTGTCAGGCCAAACATCAATTTAACATTATAAAGCCATTTAAAAATTGCCTTTAATTTGTGTCCAGCACAAGACTAATAAGCATTATACCTTTTTTTGGATTTGAACTTATAACAATGGGGTATGTTCAGATATGAATCATGACATGAATGTAAAACACACAGACATGTATTTGACAGTACAAGGTCTAAAAAGACAATGGAATGACAGCAGGCAAATATAGCATATCTGATCCTCCCAGACATTTCTTCTTCCAACAAAAAATGCTAGCTTTTACTTTCTTTGTGTTTTAAGTTCTTTCATTGAGTTGCCTTTGATCTCTATCCTTTGTGATGTATGTCACAGTTATTAAACAGCTTTCATCTTTACTTAAACTTTTGAAAAGTGTAGCATGACTGCCCCTTATACATGGGATAAGTGACATCATATTTGAAATGTGCTTCTCTCTTTAGTCCCAGTTAATTGACCCATAACAATTCCCATTACTGCAGAAAATGAAACTGAAAAGGGAGCTGCTGCTATTAAAAAAAAAAACAACTCAACTGTAATGGATGTTTAACAAATCTGTTGCACAAATAGTAATTATGTTTAATGATTTGTATTTCTTATCACCAACAATGTATTTATTACAGCACCAACCACTTATAGATTTGTCGGTTTCCAAAATGAGTCCGTAATCTGTAATGCACTGCTGATAAACAGCATGGTTGAGATTTTTACAGTGGGGAAAATGTTAGGTTGAGAAAACACACTGCTAGGACATATATCATATATAATAATCCAATTATATTTATAACTATAACCTACAATTCGTATAGATATTGGTATATAAAGTTTATATATGTGAGTGTATATAAGGGAAAATCAGAGAATACATACTGCATGGATTTAAATGAACCATATAACAATTTCTTGCTACAAAAGAGTTCAATTATTTATTTTGGAAGGTCGTAAAGAGCAACCATAGCACTAATGTACCCAAATAGACCTGAAACAAGGACTCCTTTGGTGAATTGGGTTTTTAGCTACTGTATAACAGGAAATAATTGTTTAGCATTGAATGCACATCTACATACAGTAGGTGTGGGGGGTAATGAACCACCATGCCAATGATGAATATCAGAGGTTTTCATGGTTCTTCCATTCAAAAGGACCCATCCAAAGTGTTGGGAAATGGATATTCCTTCATTTATTTCCCCTCACAATACAAGAAAATTACTTTTTTATGGGGGGGGGTTTAAGCAGCTAATTTCACAGAATTTTTGATCCCTACATTGTAATTAAAAGTTGCTCAAGTGGGTCCCAGAACAATCTATTAACAGTGTTCATAAAGTGTATAAAACATTCATAGTTCTGTAAATTGCTCTGTAAATTAAAAGTTCAAATTCCCATAGAAACCATTCAAACTAGCACGTTCGAGTTCTTGCAAAATAGTTGTACAGAAAATTAAACTCCAATCTTCAAATTAATTCAACTTAATTCAAATATAGACTCTGGGGCAAATTCACTAATCTCCAAAAATGCGCCAGCGACGGCTTTGCTCACATCGCAACACTTAGATTCGTAGATTCACCAGGACAACGGTAATTCACTAAAATCCGAAGTCACGTTCAGGGTGCCAAATGCTGGCGAAATTGCGCTAGCGTTACTGCGGCAAGCAAAGCGAAATTGCGCTATTGTTGGCTAATTTGCATAAGGCAGGAAGTTAAAGTTGAATGGACGTATATGTTGCAGCCAATACATTACACTACACAAGCCCAGGGAACCTTAATAAAATAAAATAGAGTTGTTATATTGCCCTACACATGAGCCCAGTGTATAGTTTATGTGCCATATGTTAGGAAATGTAGGGGGAAGCTGGGTACCACAGAAAAAATTAACGATCTTTTGCAGCCTATAACCCTGAAAAATGAAAAGTCCCCACCGTTTTTTGGGATTTAGAAAAATTTTCAACTATTTTTTGAGGAAGTCTTAACTACTCTATTGCACTTCGCCTGGTCTGAGGTGATGAAGGCAAGTCTGGCGCATGAGGTAACGTTCAGTAAAATCTGCATCTTAGTGACGTAAGAGTGCGAAGTAGCGCTAGAGTCTATCTCTTTTGCTAGCGAAGTTATGCCAGTGGCTGTTAGTAAATTGGCGAAGTACCAAAATTACGTCACGCTGGCAAATTTTCGCCAGCGTTAGTAACTTCGCCCTTTAGTAAATTTGTCCCTCTGAGTTCTGCACATGCACAATTTATATGATAATATATATTATAATATTGTATTATCATATAACATTTTGATAAAAATTTTATGAATCAAAGAATTTTGATTTGATTTGATCTAAAACCCATATAGTTTGTAATAAATTCTTTAGATAGACAGCCTACCTACATAGACCACTCTTCTTCTGTGCAAAATGATTCTCTGGAGAATTCTTCTGCATAACCTTTGTTGTTGTGTATTGTTACATAGTGGGCATCATTACACAAGGGTAATGGTTTAGATATTTTACCTTTGTATAACTTGTAGCATGGGGAAATATGAAAATTACATTAAGGCTGAAATGACCCAAATAACACAGGTTATATAATCAAGAATTATAGTGTGCAATGCTGGCAGTTACAGTTAGATTAAAATTAAAGTTAATTAGGTCATTAGCTTGTAATAAAATATGAGAAATCTCATTATTTTTATCATTTTTATACGCATCATTAAACTGCAACTATCTTGATCACAGAGAGATTAAGTTCATTTTTAATAAATATTTGTGCCTCATGTAATATTATGTAAATAAATACATCTATAAGGAAAAGGAATTGATTAAATCTTTAGTAGAGATACACAAGAAAATATTTTGCTGCTGTACAGTAGAAACTACATGTGCAAATACTACTAAATACCTTAAGAGATGTACCTTAAGACCTAGTAAAACCCTGGGCTCAACATTTGAAGTGATAACCTCTTTAATTATTCAGAGTTAAGAGTTCACCCAGTAAACCTCCTGATCTAGAAAAAATGTTGAAAAAAAAGTTTGTGCCGTTTTTTTAGAAAGGGAGTTAATGAGTGAAGTAAAGTATGTTTGGCTTGGGAAAGGCTGGTGTTATAGGAGTGTAGGGCAGATTTGTAGCTCCAAAACTCTCATTCTAAGAGGGATTTGCGCCAGTGACGCTCAAGTGCACGTGAGTGTCTTTGGAGCATTTTTGTATGAGCAGTATCCTATTATAAACTCTCCCAGAGCTACTACTGATAAATTAAGTGGACACCATTATATTTGTACATGTCACACTATGAGTTGTCCCACAATGATAAGTTCCTGTAGTATACAGCCAGGTCCCACCATTTCCCTTGGCCTGAATATCACTGGGTGACATGATGTTGCCTAAAGTCCTGGCACAGTGGGTAACAAACCTACAGCCATGTTGCATAACCTGCAATTTATCATCACCATACAGGACTGGAAGATATTTACTGATTATCCAATTCATTTTCTGATATTGTCTTCTATAGGATATAATACACATTTGCATTTCTCAAAATATTTTACTAGAGTCTTTATCAAAGAGTGAAGTTAGAGATCACCAAAGTCTGCTAGAGTGAAATTAGAAATGAATGGAGAGTGGCGGAATTTCACTCTAGCAGACTGTGGTGATCTCTAACTTCAATCTTTGATAAATATACCACAATGTCTCTCAGTAAAACCTATCTGTCCTGCTTTAATGCCTTAATGAAGGCCAACTTCAGAAGAGTAAGTGGATAGCCTTGAGCTTAAAAATTGTCCTTTAAATCCTTTGATTTAAATTAAAAAAACGAATGCTTGACTCACTAGAAGAACTTGTAAATCCCAAATTAGAATCATTATTATTCAAATCCACATACAAAAGTGTCAAACTCTTCCTTAGCCCCATTACAAATCAATAAAAGATAATCAACATACCATTTATAAAATATATTTTTTTCCAACACTTGCATACTGCCTCCAAAGAAGTGACCCATGTAAAGTTGGTGTATATATGTGTGAATTTCACACCGATTCTTTTTACCGCATCTTTGGAGGTAAAAAGTTGAACTAAAGTTGAAAAAAATAATGTGTTAATATATATTCCAAAGCTTTAAAAATAAATTACTTTACTGCCTCATCATAATTGCTATACAAAATAAAGTGATAATCAATCGTGTTTATACTGTAGCTTTAACGTGTGCAATACATATATAAAGCCCCACAACATCTATTGTGGCCCAACTGAATGCATCCAAAACCTTAAATAAGAATCCGATCATTTCACTAGGGGTTGTAGCAACATATAAATCAGCTCTGTAAGATTTTCATTTAGGCAGCCCGCACAATAGACTATGGACCTTTTTAATAAAGTCAATAGGAAGGCAAAATACATTGTTACAATGTTTTTATTTTAGCTTTGCAGTAGCATCTACATTGTACTAAACTGGCTGAGAAGCTTCAACTGCTCATCATAGAAAAAAAATCTCCTCCATGTTGTTTATTTCCACCAACAGCTTTTTATATACAGTAGACAAGGTGAGAACTGCGTGGGTTCTTATCTAACTGGTTGATGTATTGAAGGCAAAGGTGCATAAATTAATTTGCTTAAAATTTATATAATATGAAATGTTAACCACTTCATTATATAGCATGGAATATAATTTGCATAATACATCTATGCAATGCTCTTCAGACACACTTAGCTATATACAAATATACCCTCACTTAATTTTCTGACCAACAAAATATTCAATATATTGATTGTATATTTGTATAAAATTATTTTGTACAGATCCACTGATGACAAATTCCGTAAAATATAACTGTGTATAATGCAAATTATTTTTATCCTTTATTTTAAACTATTGAATCACATAATAAAAATTTCAGATAACATTCATATTATCAATCTTTGTGATGTCTTAATGTTGCTCATCAATTACCTAATAACCCTCACCATAATGTAATGCAAGGTTAATTAGATTATAAAATAGCCCAACTCAAATCATATATCTCAGGGTGTAATGTATTTGACACAAACACTTCCTTAGAGTGGGAATTATTAATTAAACACAGACCATCTGTTGATTTTCCTTTTCACACTTTTGGAAAATTCTTGTCCTATTTTTGTACATAGTAATGATGCTAACATCTCAAAACAGTTTTACTTACAGAAGGATTGAAGACTGAAGTTTAATAGAAAAATGTAGTACTGAGTCAAATTGGCCCATTTTGATTTGCCAAAAAAAAATGCAAATGAATTGTAGTCAAAATTATATTGCAGTTATGTCTCTGCAATAATATACATTGGGCAAGATTCAATGCATTGCGATAAATGTTTGATAAAGTAAAAATGGCTTTACTTCCGAAATGTAATAAGCAATTTTACCGAACTCATGCTAATTCTAAGATTTTAACAACGGATGCTGTTTCAAGTGACGCTCCTAATCAAAACAAAAAAAGAAATTCCAATTGTCCATGATCCTGAAAATGTAAGAGAGGATCTTATTGTTTTGCAGCAAAAGGGTGAAGTGGCTCACGTGTGATGTCATTTCGGCACTTTGCCAATTTACTCAAGCGTGATGTCATTTCGGCACTTTGCCAATTTACTAATGATAGCTGGCGTAAATTCGCTGGTGTAATTTTGCCAAGGAGATAGACTCTGGTGCAACTTCGCCCTCTAACGCCAGGCAAATTTTCGGTAGTGTTACTACGCAAATTCATTACGTTTTTGATATTACTGAACGTTACCTCTATCGCCAGACTTGCCTTTGCCACCTCAGAAAAGGTGAAGTGCAATAGAGTAGATAGGACTTCCTGAAAAAATAGTCCCAAAAAACGCTGGCATTTTTCCCTATTTAACGGGTGATAGACTGAAAAAGATCGTAATTTTTTTTTGAGGTACCCTCCTTCCCCCCCCACATTTGCTAACATATGGCACCTAAACTATACTGTGGGCACATGTGTAGGGCATTATAACAACTTTATATAATTTTATTAAGGTTCCCTGGCGTTGGGTAGTGTAATGTATTTGCTGCAGCATATACGTCCATTGTACTTTCACTACATGCCGTATGCTAATTAGTCATCGCTAGCGTAACTTCGAACCGCTGAGCGTAATTTACCCTTTGCGCAACTTCGGATATTCGGGAATTAGCGTTGTCCAGGCGAATTTACGCCTGACGAAGTGTTGTGATGTGCGCGAAGCCAGCGCTGGTGAATTTTCGCCGGTTAGTGAATTTGCCCCATAGGGGCAAATTCACTATGCGCCGAAGCGCCTAACGCTAGTGTCAATTCGCTAGCGTTGGGCATTTTCGTTACTTCGCAAATTCACTAACGAACGCTGGCGTAAATTCGCTAGTGTTACTGCGCACCCTTATGCCTGGCGAATTTGCGCAACGGACGTAACTACGCAAATTCACTAACGCGCGCATTGTTCTGAACGCTACCTTTTATGCTAGACTTCCTTCGCCACCTCAGACCAGGCGAAGCGCAATAGAGTAGATAGGGATTTCTTCAAAAAAAGTTTTTCCTAAGTCCCAAAAAAAGCTGGCGTTTTTTCTATATTATGGGTGATAGGCTGAAAAAGATCGAAAAAATTTTTGGGGCTCCCCTCCTTCCCCTCTACATTTCCTAACTCATGGCAACTTAACTATACAGTGGTCACATATGTAGGGCAACATAAAAATTTTATTTGATGTTTTGAAGGTTTCCCAGGCATTTGTAGTGCTGCTACATATTCCTCCATTGAAATTTGAATTTGGCGCCGTATGCAAATTAACCATCGCTATTGTAACTTCGCTTTGCTTAGCGAATCAATGCTAGCGCAACTTCGCAACCTTATGCTACCCCTGAGCGCAACTTCGGATTTAAGTGAATTTGCGGAGCGCTGGTGAAACTACGCCTTGGGAAGTGCAGCGAAGTGCGGCGAAGTTACGCCTGGCGCAACTACGAATCTTAGTGAATGTCCCACATAGTGTTTCTTGTGCAAAAAAACCCACAGCATATGTTGGTAATAAAATAACCCACCACCACCACTTTATGCTGTTCCAACAGCTACATATCCGGATCCTTTTTTACACACTTACAATTCACAAACTTATTCAAATGTGTCTCCTTACAGTATATGTGACCTACACAAAGGCCTTTTTTACAACAATTGATGCCTACAACATCAATGTACTCGCCAAATTTAACAAATACTTTAAAGGACACTGTCACGGGAAAACTTTTTTTTTCAAGATACATAAGTTAATACTGCCGCAACAGCAGACTTGTACACTTAAGAAAAACTGATTTTTTATATTTAAATTTGAAATCTGACATGGGGCTAGACATATTGTCACTTTCCCAGGTGCCCCCAGTCATGTGACTTGTGCTCTGGTAAATGTCAGTCACTCTTTACTGCTGCACTGCAAGTTGCCCCCCCCCCCCCCGGATCCATTTCGCTGGATCCATTCCATGTGTTGGATAAGCATCCCAATCATTCAACAGTTCCTATGTGGAAACACAAATAAACTGCTGTAATGATATGGTGAATTTGCAGTGTATGAAAAATAGACATTAGTAGCTGCAAACTTTTTAACTGAGGTTTGCAGCTACTAAGAATGGAAAATCAGAATTATGATTTATGCAAATCATTGCATAAAATTGAGCACACTCAAACTGAACTCCTCAAGCTGAATGTGAACATACAACAATACTTTTTTTTAAATCAGTCAGTTGCAGCTATTGCTTCATCTATGTGCAAACTTGTAAAAAAAAGCTCTGCGATAACTTCCATATCTAATACCACCAACTACATAATTTATGTGACACAATGGCCAAGATAAAACAAACTGTGTCAACAAGATTGCCTGTGACAAGCTGAGACAAGAAACTGCTCTAGCATGTCCCAAATAATCCAAAAAAAGGTGGAAAATAGTTGTTAAACACAGTATAAAAACATTTTTTTTAAAAAAAATCTTACTGTATACAGTATAAATCTGCATACTGTATTATGTTTGCATAACATTTGCAGCAAAATGTTTTTTTTTTTTTAATTTGACACCAATAGTCAGGTGTTTTGGCACACAAACAACAACAAAAAGCATCCTGTTATAAGGAATTGTTTTTTAATAAGAATTGTGGCAAAGACTTGTTGGTTTTTTATATAATTATGAGGACAGTTTCAACTAATGCATAAGGGCAAAGAATACAGTCTCACTCATGTACACCAAACCTAGCAGAATAAGTGCCTACATGCTTTACATTAAAGGGCTTCCCTGCTGCATTAGCAGCATTTGCCACCGTACAGTGAATCAGATGGGCCCCAACAACCTAGGCATCAAACCAAGGGGGCTTTCATGTCAGTCCTGTGACGTGATCATCGCAGGGCCTCACCTCTTATCCTATCATAACAAGATCAGCCACCACCACATCACAGACGCAGGTTCTGATTTACAGCCCATCCCCTCACTTCCTGCTACATAGGCTCTGCGATCCTGGGACCCTCCAGTGCTGCCAAGGACCCCCCTGCCTACAGAAATGGTAAGTGGCCTTTGATTACACATTTACACACTAATATGTGCATTTACACACACGCTACACATTTTACTAAAGTTAGCTTTTTTTCTTTTCCATACTTTTGCACACATTTACATACACATATACACACATTTACATACTTTTTAGAGCTGTACACACATGCATACACAGACATAACTTTTTATCTTTTTTTTAGTTCTTTATTTTATCATTTTGCTTCTTGTTTTTCTCCTGTTGATTATTGCATTGATTTGCCTAATTGTATTTGATTTTTGTGATTTTATCATGGTTTTATGCTTGGATTGTTGGTCTTACATTTATTTTAGTGTAGCTTTGTAGTTTGGTAGTTTGGAGTTGAAAGACATAATTTCTAATTTGGGATTCATCAGAATGTGTACTTTCTAAAATATATGGTTTTCAGGGGTCTTTGTATTGTTAGGGGGTCTTATGGCACATAATACACAGTCAGGGGACTTTGTTCACAGAAAGCCAATTTGCAGCACATAAAAAATTCATATGCATTATTTTCATTTGGGGTCTGTACATGCCACCTGCTTTGGTATATGCATATTGGGCATCAAACTGTTCCGTACACCCGTGGCATTCATATTTAGGGATTTTTATCATTGTATGTAAGGGGGGTGAGATAAATTTTGCAAATTGCAATATTTTTAGTGATTTTCTGAAATGCCATAAAAAACGCTGTCTTTAGCGTAGTTTTGAAGTTTGGTAGTTTGGAGTAGAAAGACATAATCCCCCATTTTAGATTTGTTAGAATGTATACATTTAAAAAAATATTTGGTTTCAGGGGTCACCATAATAAAACAGGTAGTGTTTTTAAATTAGGGTAAATATAAGCCATCAAATAAGTATGCACAAGGTAGATTTTTGTGTCTTCACATGCTAAGTACTTTGATACATCTGTGTACATTGGATATCAAACTGTTCAGCAGAATCCAGGCTTTCATATTCAGGGTGTATTAGCTTGGAACCTAATAGTTATGAAATATGATGCTGCAAGGTGGAAGCTTTGTGTGATTTTTCGAAATGTCACCATAATTGCCAAAATTAGGAAAGGTTTGCAGCTTGGTGATTTGGAGTAGAAAGACATGCATACCCAATTTGGATTAGGGGGAATGTGTACTTTCCAAAAATATAAGGTTTTCTGGGGTGAATTTACATTTTTCTACCTTTGCCCCTCAAATAATGCACTCAATGTGTTGATTTAGCTGTATCTGGAGTTAAAGAACTGATAGCTCGAATGGAGTCTTCATTTTAGGGCCCCTATGTACCACATACTTGAGTAGACCTATATATATTGGACATCAAACTGTTCAGCAGACCCCAGGGATTCATATTTTGGGTGTTTATCTTAGTATCTAATAGTATGTGGGAGATAAGATGCTGCAAGCTGGAAGCTTTAAGGTAAAAAAATTATATGTTTAGGAAAGAATTTCAACTTGGAAGTTTGGATTAAAAAGACATATTTACCCATTTTAGATTCACCAGAATCTGTTCTTTCCAAGAATGTATAGTTTTCTAGGGTAAACCTACTGTTATGTTTCCGATATATGTGTTTATATTATGGGAAAAATGTTTTATGTTTCAGATTTTAGACACTTAGAAGCCTATATCTTGTCACAGAAGTGAAATTACACCAACATTCTAGAATATTCTGAAAGCTTAGGTTGTACTTAAAAAAACAATATATCTTGTTTTCCTGGGTAAACAAAAGACACCCCCCCCCCAGGAAAGGCCCTTAAAGTGAAAGAGTGCAAAATGTTATTATATAGTATATAATAACAGTCCTAAGATTTATCTATGAATCAATTAATCAATCAATCCAATATCTATCAATGATTTCAGCTGTCTCTAAGCCACCCAGATCCTTGTTCTATAGAGCCTTGGGGAACATTCGGGGCCAACAAGCAGAGATGCAACAGCAACTACTAGTGGATCCTCTACTGAGTGGAGTGATGTAGCTGGGTAACCAACACCCCTTCTAACCTGAAATCTTAAGCAAAGTCTCCTTGCTCTTCTAAGTTGGTTTCTCTTCTCAGTGTTCCAGACACTGAGTCAGATAGGATTTGAAAAAAAATCCAAGATACATGCCACAGACTGAAGGGTTTTTATATTCCTATTTGCCAGGGCCAAATCTAGCATCAACACTTTCAGGTCTGGGTTTTAACATTGCACATTCAATTTGCAAAGATGAAGGGTTGACAGTCATGTGCAAACAATTGGAGATGATTAAATCATTTACACTGTGGATTAGTGGGATCCATTGAAAGGGAAATAATGAAGAATAATTTGTGATGACAATTATTGAAAGGCCTATTTAGGATTTGTGTGGATAAGTTTTAGTTAACAAATAAGATGATAATATTTAAAACACATCAATATCTTTTTGAAGGTTTGTCTTCATAGCTTTAGAATATCACCAATAACCCAGAAGACAAAATATATTGATGTGTGAGGTTTAAGATTATAGTGTTATTTGCAGCTCAATAAAAATTATGTTGACCTTTCATAGTCAACTTGCAGTCTGCAATTTCAAACACTGGATGATTGCTAGGATCCAAAATAGAAAAAATGTGATGTAGTACTAATCAAGTTTTCTACACAAACTTATTTAAAAAAAAAAATTAGACACAAATGAAAATGGAATAAATAAAAATAAGGCGACTGTCATCATTTTATAACTGATTTTAAAACACTAGTGCGATAAGGCACATGTGTCAGAATAGAAGGTGGAAAGGAGGTGAAAATGAGCAATTCCGCCAGTTCAAGGTGGCGTAAGGGAAACCAGAAGATAACTCAAAAGACTTCACTTGGTTTCAGATTGCTTTGTGAAAAGTAAGTGTACTGGCACTATCAATGGGCCATTAGCTAGCAAAATCATAGGTAATGGAAAAATATATCGGTTAATGCTATAAGTGTTTAGCTCAATAAATTGCAAAGCGGATATAAGAAAAGGCACACTTATCTACCCTATCATATTGAATTGTATCAAGCTGTTGTTAGAAATGCTCTTTTCCCACTTTACTACAACTGTTTTTCTTACAAAAAAATGGCTCCTATGTTACTTATTTCTTACAAAGGTCTAAAAGGACTAGAATGGCATGAAAATGACCCCTGACCCCAGTAAATTGTATTTGCAAGAAACATTTGAAGAGTGCGGCTAAAAATGTTACTTTCCAATGGTCAAGACGTTTTGTGGGGTAAGTTATTTCTTTGTGACATATTATTGAATACATATAGAATCAGGGAAAATGCTTTATTTATATGCAAGGAGTTTATATGTTTGTAGGTTCTCCTGATGCATGAGGACAAGAAGGTTAATTGGCTCCTGATAAAATTCCTTATGGTGTGTACAAATGTGATATGGATGTTAGATTGTAAGCTACCTGAGGAGTCTCGAGACAGATGTGAAGTAGGTATCTCTGTAAAGCACTGCAGAATAAATGGGCTCAATATTAATAAATAAATAATAATAATACTTTTCCTGCAATATAGGATCTTGAGTACTTACATTTGCAAATGGGAACCTCCTATGTACAATATCTCACTACTGATTGTTATGCACTTGTTTTATTGTTTTGTTCAATAAAAAGCATTTTGGGATGTTTTTGAATTCTTTGTTTGTGTAAATGGGGATACCAAATCAATCTGCATGATTTTCCATTTACAATTTTAAATATTAATAAAGGCAATTTTGTCGGCGTGTTATTGTTCAGAATCTTCTGTCTCCCTCCCTTAACAGATGAGCAGCTGTTAGAAGTACAACACTTTCATCCACAATATCTGATACTTAATGCTTATTGAAGCTAATGATTCTCTCTCCTGCCGGTGCAAAGTGAATTAAATTACAGTCATGAGTGCAGTAGACTGCACAGGCTAATCCCTCACTGTGTTTAATAGCTAATAGATATCCATGCTCCTTGTGTTCAGCTAGGTTCTGTATAAACAATATGGCTTCTGAAATTATTTTACTGTAATTCTGTGAGTACAGGAATACATTATATCCTTTAAAAAAAAGAAGTCAAGTCTTCATTTTTGACTTATATTAAACTTTTTGAATCATACTATCTTGATTTACAGCTAAAGAACAATGCAGTACTTCTCAAGAAAAGGAGTGTTCTGAAACTTTTTCGGCCAAGTTAGGTTTACTTTTCAGATCCAAGCCTGTATTCTTTGTAAATGGATCTGCACAGCCCACTTGCGCTGATATAGTGAGCAAGAAGGGTCCATTACAATTCCAAAGAAAAACAGCTGCATAAATGAGTTTCCAGGAATCTCTACTTCTGCTTTTTTTTTACTTTTTATTCTTCATAGATAATTTTTCTCATGCAAACTCACACTCCGCTTAGAATCCCCACTTAGTATGTAGGATCTCTTTATACTGCTAAGTGGTCCCACACGTTTCCTTAGTTAGGGGAGATGGATGCAGTTGCAAATTATATACTAAAATTCAGTCTTTATAAATAATCACATTTTTATTTAGAAACCTCTATTTTAAAAAATGCTGTCATAATATGATATTAAATAATTAGGAATACTAATTTGCACATTAGAAAGACTAATTTTTTGTCCATAAAACAGGAACCTCTTAAGCACAAGTTTCAGGGATGAAAATCGAGAAGAAATTCGTTAGGGAGAGAAATAAATCCTCAGTAATTGTTATAAATCTGTAAAGAAAATAATAATCACTCCATATAGAAAAATTAGCAAAAGGATAAGAATTTCAGTTTGTGATATTGACTTCTTCAAAAGTTAATAATGCAATTTTTAATCTGCACCCTGCTTTCTGTTTGATGTAAGAAAAAACAGTTTGCTTTTCTATCCGTAGCTGCGAGTTGAACCTCTTTCAGGAGATTAGTCAAAAATTAAGTCATTTCCTATTTTAGTTCTTGTAATTACTTCTATTATTCCATATATTTAAAAGTCAAAAATGTAGATAATAGAAATAATAAATGTGTATAAAGTATATAACAATAATGTACTTTCTTTTTGTTTGTCATCAGAATATATATATATATATATATATATATATATATATATATATATATATATATATATATATATATATATATCTCAGAGCCAACTTAGCTAAAATACACTGAAGTCAATGGATGCTTTTTTCGTAGCACTTTATTCAATGAGCATTTTTTCACTGTGTGTTTTTTTTGCGTGTGTTTAAGGTAAACTGTGAGAATGACAATGGGATTTGGATGATAACCTTAAAGTTCAACATTAAACTAATACTGGTACTGGGTACTGTGTAGGGGGTATTTGCTAAAAGTCGATAATGATTGCCATAATTAATTTCTATTCAATAGAAACATGGAGGAAATTTTAAAGGCACAGAATAACTTATTAAGGTGTTATTGGTAAACATGAAAACAGGGATATATGGAAATGTTTACCTTAAATTGGAGAAAATAAAGATTTTGAATAGGAAGCAATATATCCTTATTAGCTGAAAGAATGGAAAGAGTTAGCACCTTTCCTGAAATGGAGATAAAATAATAGGGGTTTAAATATTGAGAATCCCCCCTACCAATTAACTCAAACCATGTGACTTTTTCAATTTGACACTTGTTTCGAAACAACTTTTTTGAGTTGCCATCCGAAAAACTAGCCCAAGACTTGTGGGAAATTGACAACATGTTTAGCCCCATGTCAAAATCTGTTTGCGCTTTTGAACTATATATATATATATATATATATATATATATATATATATATATATATATATATATATATATATATATATATATATATATATATATATATATATATATATATATATATATATATATATACATATATATATATATATACTTTTACCAAGAAATGGGGTTTACCTTTATGTAGAATGGTAGTATTACAATTGTAGGATCATGTTAATGTTTAGGTTATTAAAAAACCCTGTTTTTTTAAATAACATGCACACATACTAAATAACTGGTAAAACGGGGGACCAGGGAATTTGTATGGATCGTCCCCTATCTTTTGTATATTTGTAACTAATTTGGTCAGATCAGTTGCACTTCCATTGCACAGGTATAGGACCCCTTATCCTGAAACCTGTTATCGAGTAATATCTGATTTACAGGAAGGCCATCTCCCATAGAGTCCATTTTAAGTAAATAATTCCAATTTTTAAAATATTTTTTTCCTCTGTAGTAATAAAACAGCACCTACTACTTGGTAACTAAGCTGTGTAAATGTTTACTTTTCTATTTCGTGTATTTTGTACTAAAAAGGGCTAGCTCGGGGGGCCTTATCCTTTAATTGCACATGGTCCCAATAGTTCTAAAATATATATATATATTTCAACATTCAGATCACATTTATGTTTTTTTCCAGAAGAAGATCACATGGATGTGATGGATTGTTAGTGTTTTTTTCTTTATAGCTTGCCAATGAAAATCAGTTTCTTTAAGCAAGCATTTTTTTTTTTTGGGCTATTGTTCATATTTATTACAAGTTTTGTGTAAGGCTGTGTCAGACCTGTTAATTGCATATACTGTCATGTTACACAACCTTGAACAGAACATACTGTACACAGTATATATATATATATATATATATATATATATATATATATATATATATATATATATATATATATATATATATATATATATATATATATATATAAATTGCAATATATATACTGTATATATAGCAAATGTCCTATTATAGAACCTAAGCAAAATATGCTTTTACTTCTTTTACCTTTTTATCACCATTTCGTGATGGTCTTTGTGCTGCCTCAGAGATCACAGGAAATACTGCAGCTCTAACTGTAAGGGGCATATTTGTCAAGGGTCGAATTTCAAATTGAAAAAACTTTGAAATTCGAATTCAAGAAGACCAACTGAAATTAAGTCGAAGTTATGTTTTGGTCGAATAGGTCCGTTTTCGATCGAATAGGCCCATATTTGGCCGAATTCTAATCATTCAAAATGAAGGAATAGCGCATTTGATCGAATTCGATTCAAAGTTATTTCTAAAAAAAAACTTCACAAAAAATAGCTTGAAATTCAAATTGTTTTCATTTGAAAATTCACCTCGACCTTTGATAAATCTGCCCTTAAGTGTGGGAGTGAAAGAAAGAACTATGTCCATTAATTGGCTCATATGACAAAACATGTTTGAATGCCATACTTTCACATAAATTATATATACCCATACCTATACTAACTATAGAGTTTAGTATCACAATATCCTTTGATATTATGTCAGTCCAAGAAATCATCCAATCTACTCTTAAAGGCGTTAACTGAATCAGCCATCACAACATCACCCGGCAGTGCATTCCACAACCCCCCCTACGTTGCTTCAAATGAAAGTTCTTTTCTCCTAGTCTGAAGGTGGTTATGTAACAAAATCTGTAAGCATTACAAAAACAAACAGTTTTACTGTACAGCTAAATACATTAAACGAACTGAGATAGAGCTGCCCTTTCTATTGTATTACTAAAGTTTGTGAGAGCTGTAAATCCCACTACAAACCAGAGCTGTCAGAGAAATCTAAGTTGGGTAGATACTTTGTAGTTTCAGCACAGCTGCAGCTTGTGCAACACACTGAGTCTCAAATAAATCCCAGTGCTCTTAGATATTGGCCTGTGTCAGCCCTCTCCTACTTTTACAGAACACTCTTTGACTGGCTGGGAGTCTGCTTCATACTCCATCAGGGGTCTGGTTTCTTTTCAGCCTGAAGCAAATACAGAAAAGACATCAACACACAAATCAGGAGAACATAGATAAAAGGGTAAGGGAATGCACTTGAGGTAGCTCCCCATGGTATTAACATTGATTATAGTATTTTCCATGTGATGCCAGTCATATTTCACATAGTTAACAGCATAGTCCAAATGGCAAAAGCAGCTTTTAGAAAATTTGGTATCATGCAGTGGGTTATGTGCAAGGTCAAGCTTCTTAGATTTTACAGTGTATTAAAGCAAAAGCCAATGTCCAGTAAAAAGACATATAAAAGTAATATTTCTACAAACAAGACGTGTATATAGATATTGATAGACATGATTGCAAAATATATGGCAAATCATTAGGACTGCAGCTGTTACAAAGGATAATTAAACATGAATGAATCTATTGGATTGCTTATTCTTTTTACTGTTGCATTATAGGGTAACATTAGATAAAACAGATGGTACAATACAAGAGCAATTCTTAAATTACAAAGGACTTTTTTTTATATATACAAAGTCATTTTTTCTTTTCAGAATAACAGTTTTTTTTTTCTTTATTTTTGATATACACTGGGTCCTATATTGTTAGTCTTTATTCTGATAAAAGTCTTCTATTTTGAAGATTTTCCCATTGAAATATTGAGGGCAGACTTCTGCTTCACATTGTATAGTATATTCTATGAAATGAGGAGTATAATAGCCTTATCTTATCAGGGAGAACTGAAGTGTAATTATTGGGACTGTTATTATTAAGAGCTTAATAAAATCAGAACACTGTATGTATTACCCAAGGGTTCAAGGTTACATTTGTCTGAGGAAAGAAAATGAAAACACAGATTACTTTTGTACAATAATTGATGAACTATCAGTGGTGTTGGAAGAATCATTCAGGTTGCTGGAGCAACAGATTATATTCTCAGTGGAACATTTCTTTAGTTCAGTGGAAGAAAACGAGGAGCGTTGTGAAACATTTGTTATTCATGTTATGTTGAGAGATTTTTTAATATCTTTTTTTTATCGTATAATAAATTTATATTTACAGGTGCAAAAGTTGTCAGACTATCAATTTTCCTTAGCATATTCAATTCACAAATTCATATTTTTGGACAGGAACCAGAATGAAGGTACAGGTGAAAAAGCACACCCTATTACCTATGTGAAAAGCACTTGAATCTGGGGCAGTAGTGCATTCTGCACTTTGCACCTTGTACTACATTTTAAATCTGGGCTTCCCCTGATACATACCAGGGGGCTTTCCATGGGATACCCCCAATCTGTCCCCTCTGATTATAGAATGCCATGTGCATAGTCCTTGTATTTTAATCATTTGTGAATAAAGCATGATGCATGTAGTTGCAATGAATCAAGGCAAATGTTTATTTAGCATAGGTTTGCAGGGGCAGACCGGAGTCACAGGTGACCAGGGACTTATTTATAAGTTAACGAGTCACATAAATTTCTCTGGAAATCCTCTCGTGATCCCTCTGTCACACACTGAAGCCTCTAGGACCCCTGTCATACAGAAGTGCACAGGCAGAGTGCCATTAGCTGTTAAAGATGGCCTCATCTTCTAATGACTCCACCTTCTTGTGGTGTTTACATACAGCACCCAAGATTCCTCCGGACAGCCGGACATAACGGTCCCACTTGGCTGCCACTGACCCAGTCCCGACACACTCTCTAGCTTGTGCACTATGGCCATAGTGCAGTACCCCAAATCTAAACTGCTCGCTGAGAGGCAGGCTGTCCTTGCTAGTGCCAAATTGTGGTCAATATGTGGGTGTGTTTGTGAGTAACTCTTAATTACAGAGCAATGTAAAAGCTACTGAGTGTCATCTATAACTGAGATTTTGTTTTAGGTGTGTGACAGTTTTGTATTGTATTGACTGAGCCACCCATAAAGATTAGAAGAAAAAAAATAAAAAGATGACTACTAGCAATTTGTTGTGGATATCATGGAATGGATTATTTAACCCACTGGGCATATGTGTCTGCAGAAGATCCAGTGCCCTCCCTCCAGCAACAGCTGTCACCCCAAACTGCTGCACAGTCTCCTTTTTTGAAAGACTGGAGACAATGCAACCAGTAAAGCCTCCCTTCTCCCAGAAAGGAATTGCCTGTGAAACCCTTATTACCATGACAAGGTACTGTATTGCCAGACTATTTTACTAAAAATGGCTTTTTTTCTCATTTTGAATTGCATAATGAACTGTTATACAGAGTGTTAAAGAATACACAGATATAATGTGATAAAGTGTTTTTAAACCTGTTGCTGCCAGCTAAAATAATAGCCATTTTTTTCTTAAAGAGACCTTTTCTGTCAACCTACTGAATTAAAGCTGAAAGTCTGCAGTTCAACTGCATCGGAGTTGTTTCATTTACAATTCATTGTAGTAATGTACAGAACAAAAATTAGAAAATGTCTGTCCAAATATTTATGGACCTAACTGTATACACAGCCATTTGTATATATTGAAATACCACATTGCCCTTGAAGTAACTATAGTATTTAAACTATACAGTTTTACCAGTGCAGGGCAACAGTATATTATATTTTAATTTCTTTACACTATAATTTTTTGGTGTTTCTGGTCCTTTAAATAATATTTAGATAAATATAGTCATAGTGTCTATAAGTCTTATACAGTTTTTGTAGGTTAAGCACAAATTGACATTTATTGGTTTTATTAGCCACTTAAAATGCTATTCTCAATTCAAGCTGAGCACCAACATATCTGAGGGGTGATTTAAAACTGCAGTCAAAAAAAAACCTGCAGAGTTATTAGCACTGAATATTCAAGACACTCAGGGATGTAAATCAGCAATAATATCAAGCTTTTTGCATTCATTGACAGTAGCAAGATCCCCTAATTTGCTAACCTCTTCAGCTCAAAACTGCTAGTACCTACAATCAATAATTATTAATTATCTAATATAATGCAGTGATTACAGTTTCCATCTTCTTGTAGAAGTATCTGAGTGGAAATTTACTTTTGGTTATACAACACAGCAAAACTAGAGACGTTAGAAAAATTATTTTCAAACTCTTGGAACTGTTCCGTTCTTCTTTTGCAGAGTAAACTATGTCTCCGGGATGCCCTCGGCATGTGCAACTAAAATTTCAGTACATTATTTCCACTTCCATTTCATTTAATAAGTGGTAATATTTATTTTAACTGTCTTATTGTAAGTTTCTAGTCTGTTTGCAGTGTTCACTTGCTCATGATCATTTCTTAATGATCAACAGCTACAATGTCAGGGCAAACAAATACAGCTGAGTGTAAACAAAAAAACAATGATGCATATTCACAGGCAAGATGGACAAATAATGAGCATTTTATCTTATAAACATGGCTGGGTATTCTCAATTCAAATATATTTACTTGTTTTGTATTGGTAAGTATACTTTATTTACACCTATTTCTACAATGTTTATTAGGGCAAGTGAAAATGGTTTCAAGAAGCACACATACAGTAGTTTGCGCGCAGTAGGAAATATGCCAAAAAAAATTGAATTTGCCACTTTGTAGGCATTCTGACAGATTAGTAGCTTTAAGGACCAGTGACATCAAAAAATTAAATTGTTTTAAAGTAATAAAAATATAATGCAGTGTTGCCCTGCACTTGTAAAACTGCTGTGTTTGCTTCAGAAACACTACTATTGTCTATATAAATGAGCTGCTGTGTAGCAATGGGAGCAGCCATTCAAAGGAGAAAAGGCTCAAGTTACACAGCAGTTAGCAGACAAGCTCTGTAGAACATAATGTTATCTGTTATCCATTACTTATCCTGTGCCATATAACCATTGCAACTCAGCAGCTTGTTTATATGAACTATAGTAGTGTTTCTGAAGCAAACAGATCAGTTTTACCAGGGCAGGGCAACACTACATGATATTTTCATTACTTTAAAACACTTTGAGTTTTTGGTTTTACTGTTCCTTTAATCACATTTTTAAGAGAAAAGATATATATATATAAGTATATATATATATATATATATATATATATATATATATATATATATATATATATATATATATATATATATATATATATATATATAACAATTTTTAAATGCAAAACGAAACATAGGTTTATCTATAAAACATATACAGCAAGCCGTATTAAGGCAATGGAAATAGCATTTTACCGGCTATCATAATAATAGGACTGAAGAATTCCCATAGTGGCCTTTTCCAAGACTTCAAGGTGATTACAGAGATTGCATCTTCACTATCTGGTAAAAGAATTTCTCTGATAAAAGAATTAGATTCGATTTGGCCTTTCATCTCACCTCTACTGCTGATGTATAACTTTAAATGGCAACTATAGAAAGCGGTTTTGTTTGGACAAGGTGCAGCATCAAAATTTAAGATATAAAACTTTGCAAACCATGCCACTTAATAGAAAACTGGTTATTAATTTTAGCCACTAAAAATATTAGATTTAATCAGTCTGACCAAAGAAAAGCCTCAAGGGACACCTAGTTTCCTGTAAGACGAGGGAATAAATATATTAGGCGGGACAGGCAATGCAAAGGTTTTATTGGTAAAAAATATTATACTGTATCTTCCTTGCAAAACTGGAAACAACATATTTTATATTTATTTTATATATATATATATATATATGTATTAGTTATAGTTTGACTGTATATAGCATAACTGTACAGAAATAAGTGAAATGTTCTGTGCATAAAAAGAACATGAAAGCATCATGATTTCAGCGCATGAGTTTTATTTTCTAACATAGTGAATGTGTGTGTGTAGGCCCCTATAGGGTTAATAGGCCCTATAGAGAGTTAATCGTTTCATTCTTTCTTTGGGTTATTGGGTAAGAGACCATGTAGTAGAATAACCTTTAGCATTATTGGCTGAGAGGTGTAATGACACTCCCCTGCTACACTGCTATATAGTGTGTGTAGTTAGTGGCCACTTTCTCTTTGGCCTGTGGATGGTGATCCAGCTGGGTGTGCCCAGAGGAGCCTGGGCACAGCTAGGCCCAGAAAGGCATGTGGTTTGGAGAAGAAGTCGGGGACCAGGAAACCCCGTGAATGAGGAATAGTTACACTAGGGCAGACTTGTCATAGTCTCTCTAGGAGAGAAAGGCAGAGAGGTTAAGAAAGAGCAGCTGAAGCTCCAACGAGGATTTGCAGTAAGGGAGTAGCTTCCCAGAGGCTCTGTGTGTTGCCTCCAGTCAGGGACCTCAGTGAAGAGGGACTGTAGGGTAGAAGCTGCTTTCCTGACAGCTCTGTGTGAGTAAATGTTACTATTGCCTCAGCTCCTGCGTGAGTAATAAACCTGATGTCACTTGCCTTGTGCATAGTTAATAAACCGTATCTGTTTTACTGCAAGAACCTCCTGGCGCCCATCTTTTGTATGTTTTGTGTGCACAGTAGCCTGAGGGTGGTAGTTGCACTACACCGTAGAGGGAACACTTCCAAATGGCAAAGGCCCTGACCCTGTTGTGTAAGTTGCATGTAGCAATGCTCTACCCTGCTAGTGGGTATTTGACAAATACTGACAAATAGGTGCTACATGTGAATAACAACTGATTGAGAAAGTAATTGAAGCATTTAGTGATTGATCTTGTAAGATCTAGATTAACACCCACTAACCAATGTGTATAACATCTGCTTAGTAAAGAGTTTTTTTAAAGAACCACTGACCTACAAGTTATTTAAAAGATCTGTTTTGGGGTGGATTATATTCCATTTTCCATATATATTTTCTAAAATCTGTAACACATGGAAAGTGTCCCAGGAGGAAAACTTTACTGTTCAAAAAGAATATCAGGGCAGGACTAAAGTCTGCCCATGAAAACCTAGGCAAACACAGGACTTTTGGAATAAAGTGGTCTGGACTGATGAGATATAGTTATTTGACAACAGTATCCGAAGACATACCTATATTTGGCAAAAAAAAAAGGTGGGCAAGGGGGTGCCACATGCCTCCCCTGGTCCAACTCTCTTGGATCCTGCACAACGCAGTCAGCGCTTGATCAAAAGGCCATGCTCCTGGCCTCTGTGTTCTTAAACAGAGCAACCATTTGCAAATAACTGGATGCATTGATCAAAGTGCAAGCCTTTTTGCAAAATACAGACTTTTTGCACTTTGCATGCTGCATTAGGCTATGCAAATTAACCTTAAATCCCAGTGAAATGCCAGGGGGGGGAGGTGCGGATGCAAGAAAACCCCTCACATATTGCACAGCTGAAAAAAATCTTGGTTGAGAAGTAGGAAACAAAATCTTCACTTGATGTCAGAGACTGTTAGATGGTTATAAGAAACACCTACTTGATGTTTCTGCCAAAGCAGGCAATAGCAGATTTTAGAGCCAATTGTGTACTTACTTTTTCCACAGAAGGAAATGGCACATCTATTAACTATGTGTTATGTAAATGATTGAAAACTCAGTTTTTTTTAATATGTTATTGTTCACAGATATCTTTATATGTTGTTTTATATAAATATCAAATATGGACATGTCCACATACAGGTATGTTAAAAAAGAAAAAAAACTTTTCATAAGGTATACTTTTTCACACAATTGTACATATTTAAATGCTTGGTACATACCTGCACAGGGGTTCACAGTGTCAAACTTTTGACATTTTAATGTCCTTAGACAAAAACACAACTTGTTCATTTAAGGGAAATAATTCACAATAGGTAAAGGAAATTTGAATTAGGTGTTTTAATAAATGGGAAGAAAATATGGTCGGGTGTGATTGTGGGATGCCCAACCTTCATTTGTATTCTATTTGTGTTACCCGCTTCCCTACCCCTTCTTCTTCCTTCTGAACCTACTCCTTACTCAACAAAACTATTCAATACAAATCTATGATTAAAAAATAATAACATTTGATGCTCTCCCAGCAAGAAGCTAACAAAACTATTTCTAATAAGTTTGTCCACAACTAGTCCACTTTCAGGCGCATTGTGTAGAAATGGAGGCGATTTGAAACCATTATTAGGGTTTTCCAACATATTATACCAAGTGCAAGTTTTCAAATCGAAAAACTATTGGAAGAAAGGTCTTTGGATGATGAAACTAAAATATTTTTTTGTTGTATTAATAAAATCATTATGTTTCGTTAAAGACAAACACTGCATTTCAACATATCATCTGTGAAACATGGTGGTTGGCAGTATCATGGTTTGGGTCTGCTTTGCTGCCTCTGGACCAGGATTGATGGAGCAAGGTACAGGTATGGAATCGTTATCTGGAAACCAATTATGCAGAAAGCACCTTCTCCCATAGGATCCATTTTATCCAAAAAAATCTCATTTTTGAAAAATGATTTCATTTTTCTCTCTAATATTAAAACAGTACCTTATACTTGATCCCAACTAAGATATCATTAATCCTTTGTGGAAGCACAACCAGCCTATTGGGTTTATTTAATATTTACATGATTTTATAATAGATTTAAGGTATGAAGATCCAAATTATGGAAAGACCCATTATCTGTAAAACCCCAGGTCTAGAGAATTCTGGATAGCAGGTCCTATACCTGTACTGCATTCTAGATTTTACCAACAAATTCTGCAGTAAAATGTCAGGGTATTTGTTCATGTACTGAACCTCAAGAGAAAGTAGGTTATGCAGCAAGATAAAAAGTTGATCTACCAAAGAAATGGCTAAAGCAGAGAAAAGTTATTTCTAAACTTTGTGCAGGGCAGATTGAACATGTTTGCCCTGCGCATGGTTACATTTATAAAGCTGAATAAGCGCGTGCAAACAGAATTGCGATTTTTTTTTTTACAATGCGAATGTCTATAAGAGCTTTTTAAATATGCCAAATATTGCAAATTGCAAATATTTCTCTCTCTGCGTTTGAATTACCCCACAACTTTGCGGAGAAGATATTCGCAAAACAGTTTAGCAAATTGCGAATTTAAGTTAGCGCTATTTTCGCACACAACAACCTCGCACAGTGGTCGACTCACACTAACACCCTTCTCATTTGCGAGCCATTTGGAAAATGTATTCACAATGCGAATTTGCAAAAACGGGAAGGACAGGCAGAACAATGCAATATATTAGCTTTCAGGAAAAAGCATGGGCAATACAACCATTTGCGAATAAATATGTGCTGCGCAAACTTTATAAATGACCCCCAGTGAGTCTAAGACCTGGCCTTAATCTGAAAGAAATGTTGTGCCCACCAACAACCTTGAGTTGAAACTGTTCTATAAGGAGGAATGAACTAAAATTCTATTTACAGTTGATATAAGTGCTTAACGTTTTGCATAGACTTCTTTATCTTGTCCCAGAGATCTCTAATACTTTCATTACTTCTGGGGCATTGCTAAGCAGCGAAAAATTCACCTGCAAAAAAATGGACGCCGGCGCAATTTCACCAAAAACGGACGCCGGCGTCCAAAAAACGAATGCCGGCATCAAAAACGCGACGCTGGCGCCGCAAATTTTTCACCGTTTTGCGAATTTCGCAGGAAATTCACAAATTTTTCGGTGAAGCAAAACGCCCCAAATTCGCCCATCACTAATGATCATCTTTCATTTTCTGTTCAGTCCTTTTGTTCACCCATAGCTAAAATATATAAAATAGTCAACAACATATTTCTTAGTTCTACACACACTACAGCTACTAATGAAGTGGACTATCAAGTCTCATAACATGTCAAACTTAGTTGCTGTAACAATTATCTATTTGCATGCCTCCATGTTATTAAATAAAGAGGTATAAAGTGCTAGTTGTATGAATTGACTGGCCAACAACCTTTCAAAGAGAGTTTAATCAGATGAGCAGAACAGCTCTGCTCGTGATAAACTTGCCAGACGAATGCTGGAGAGTTTCTTGGAAGCAAAAATGCTGTTGACATAGTTAATGGTGAGCTGCCTCAATTGAGTGCCATGTATCATTCGATTTATGCAACACATGTCTCTAGAGATTTATGTATAGAGCACAAGTCCCTCTGTTCACTTCCCTGTTTGCTATGGATTATTTTTCAAAGTCTTATTAACCACATCTAATAAACAGCCCCATGGGCTCAAACTATATATTGAGTATAATTTCCCTGGGTGTTTAGATCAGTTAATCTTTGATGTATATGTTTAATAGAAATAAATTAATAAAATAAAGCATCTTTATCCAAATGGAGAGTTGATCTTGCAAGACATAACTCACATTACCCAGATATTTAGGCATGATGGTGTTGCCCTAAATTTTTAGGTTATTTTCAAACAGGTACGTTTTTTTCTCCTGTGTTACTGTTCTATTGTGATATATTTAGATGCATTTTAACTGCACCACTACTAGCTAATCAAAGGGCATATTCCTGTATGAATTAGAAATGACATTAAAGGGGAGATTTATCAATGTTTGAATTCGAATTATTGCCACAATTAGATTTTTTTTGCACAAATACTCATAATGTTGAGTTATATTTTCAAAAAAAATCAAATGTTTGGTATTTACTGTGTAAAGTACAAAAAACTTGAAAAACTCAAATTTAAAACGTTGGCATCTTGAAGCTTGTGAGTTCATGTAGAAGTCAATGGAAATTGCTCGGGGCAAAAGTCAAGGCATTTTTTTAATTAGAGATTTTAACGTTTTTTTGAGCTTGTAAACGCACAAATTCAAGGTTTTTGATTTTTTGACACAATTATATTCAAGTTTTTTCTATTGATTTTTTTAATAAATAAGCAGATTAGAGTTTTTTTTTTAAATTGTCAGTTTATTCGAAGTAGAAAAAACTCTAAAACCTCACAAATTGGATATAGAATAAATACGCCCCTAAAATGACTATTTTTAAATACTTCCCCTTCAATTTATGTTTCAATTATAAAACTGTTTTAAAGATGATGCTCTTTAACTTTTTCACATTAAAAGTACCTGATAGCATTCTGTGTAACCAATTCATTTTGTTGGAAAAATATTTCTAAGAACAATTCATAGGAGGTTCATATTTGAGAGATATCAGCAGGAGATTAAAGCTTATCAACTGATCCCCCTACCAGTTTGTGTCATTTATAATTCCTGTCAATATCTGAGTTCTTTGAATCCTTTAAAAAACATATTTATGATATAGTGAAGGGTTTTATACATTACTTTCTGACTATCTACGGCAGTGGTCCCCAACCAGTAGCTCGCGAGCAACATGTTGCTCACCAACCCCATGGATGTTGCTCCCAGTGGCCTCAAAACAGGTGCTTATTTTTGAATTCACGGCTTAGAGGCAAGTTTTGGTTGCATAAAAAACAAGTGTTCTGCCAAATAGAGCCTTCTGTAGACTACCAGTCCATGAAAGGCTACCAAACAGCCAACAACAGCCCTTAATTGACATCCCCATGGAATTTTTCATGCTTGTGTTGCTCTCCAACTCTTTTTTACATTTATGTGGCTCACGAGTAAAAAAAGGTTGGGGACCGCTGATCTACGGTATTGATATTAAAAACAGTACTTATAATGTAAATGACAGTATAGCAAATGAAATTGTGTTTGGTATTTTACAATAAGTACTGTTTTTAATATCAATACCGTAGATAGTCAATTCTGTGTACAAGCATTAGAAATGTTTAACTCATAATGTAAATGACAGTATAGCAAATGAAATTGTGTTTGGTATTTTACAATGAGTTAAACATTTCTAATGCTTGTACACAGAATTGTTTTGACTGGTATTAAAGTTGTTTTTTAAAGATTTTTTCAGTATCTACATTGCTAATTATTCATGGTAAAAAAACAATTATTTCTATTGAATTTATAAGCCCGTATTAACTTGCATTGCATTCATTTCAGCTAAATGTTATTGATTTCCTGTGGCTTAATGATTCATTGGGGTGTGAGCGCGCAGCACAGAATTTCAACATGCACAGAATGGAATGTGGCTGCACAAAGCAGTACAACACTTTCTGATGAAATGACACATTGATCAAATCAATACTTTGATTAATGTGTTAATGTACAAATACTTTCCTGTCTCTTGTGAAAATGTTAATAACTGGCTAAAATATTGAAATTGCTGGCAATCCCTCTAGATTCTTGAATTCAATATTTGGAAATCTACCCCCTGAATTTATTTTAATCCCTTTCCCTGGAACAAATAGTATACTCATGGGACCTCTATTCTATCAACAAATGTTTTTATGGCATCTCAGTTCCCTGCAGCTTGTGCTTACCATCTACCAGTGTCATAATCAATAGCTAAACCAGATTCTTAATTTTCTCCAACCATTTCCAATTAAATTGAATGCAGAAATTGTAAACCTACTGAATGTAAATTGTCCAATGCAAGTCAAACACTATTTAGAACTGCACAATAAAATAAACTAGATAAGAAAAAAAAAAATTCCAATCCTTTCAGTTTGATAACCAGGGCTGAGGTTACAGTGCAGAAAACAGTACACTGTGGGTCATTTCATCAATGTCCACAAAACTAATGAAGCAAAGCGTAGTTCAGCTTATTAGCATGCCAGCTCTTGGCCTTTGCCAATGACTGCTGGTGATTTAGTAATATAATTACTTTAAAAGTGAGATGCTTTGCCCATAAGGCATTTCTCCGTGAATGCAATTTAGAATAAGGGAGTAATGTGTCACAACTACAGTTTTAATGTTCAGTTCTCTTTGCTGATTTATTTTGAATAACTAAAATTATGAGACTTGGATTTAACAAACTGTGTTTGTTGCGACATGGAAGAACTCTTGATACAACACTTTCATAAGTCATCACAGCATATTATAATGGTTTTTAGATATTGCTTTCACTGCGTTCTTATAATATATGTCAGTTTTGCATATGAGCATTTTTGGGAGTCTTGAACATATTTGTGAAATGCTTCCAGTATATACAGTTAAGCCATCATTCTGTGAAGCAAAAAGCTTCAGTAAGAAACAAAATTATAATGCAGGAATGAATCATTTGGTCTCATATTTCATTCTCTTTACCCCTGTGCTATTTGCCATCCAGAGTTTTGTGTGTTCCCACTGGAGAAGATCTATGTTGTTCTTTGTCTTAGGGGGTTATTTACTAAACTCCAAATGCAAAAATCATGACATTTTTTTTCATAAAAACTGACTTTTAAAAAATCACAAATTTTTGGAATTTATTAAACCCAGAGGATGGAAAATTCCTAATCTGAAAATCCGGCATCTCAGACCTGTCACGGTTGCATATAAGTCAATGGGAGAAGTCCCTATGATTTTTTTGATGTGCGTTGGATTTCGGTCAAAATCGGATGAAGAGGTCCGAAAAATTTGTGAAAATCAGATTTTTTTCACGCAAAGCAAATTTTCAGGAAAATTTAATAATAAATGAGTGTAAAAAACCAGAGTGAATTTGATCAGAGTTTGTAGCAGAAAATATGGAGATAAATTCAGGTGGAAAAAGTAATCCACCAGTTAGTGTCTCTATTTTTTTAGGAACCCCCATCCTGGAAAATGATTTCAGTACTGGCATAGGCATTGATACTGTAGGTATATATTTTATTTTTACAATTCCCCTTCCTTCCAGGCCCTGTGCCTACTGGGAAAAGAGTCCCTAGGAATTGCTTAATTCCTTTTCAGTCAACCCAAATCATACAAATTATAATATGTAATTCTATATAGAACATTTATACAGTGCTTACAGTGCTTGTATATTGTTCACATCAGCTAATACAATTAGCATTAATAGAATTGCTTCACAAATTCAGATCAGGAGTAGTGACCTTCCCCAAATATATAGTAAGAGTTTATTATACTGTATATAAGGCTCTTTTGGAACAGACTGCCACCTGTCAGGTATTTCTTTGGAAACCAAACATCTAGAATATTATGTATTTATTATTCAAACAAACAACACAACACAGTAAGTAAAGTTTAGGGCCAGTATGTCAGGAACTTTTTGACATAAAGAAAAGTTTTTAATGAATTGACACATTCAGTAATGTAAATATATGCATTAGCTCATCAAAATGTGTTTGACTGATATCAGTAGTTGAACAGCATTTTAATCTATTGGATGTTAAAGCTCAATGCTATCAAATGCTAAATTGATAGTGGTGATTGAAGATATAAGAAACATTTTTGAGCTAGCATGTGAACCAAGCACTATTTTTTCTTCCAAGTAGTTGCATCTCTACAGCTTAGTAAAATCTGCCTTCAGGTCTTCTAAAGTTATACGTTTGTCAACTTCCCTGGCAACACTGTATAAAGAAAAACAGGCGCCATGCCAATTCATACCAAAAGGCAAATTACAGAAACAGTGGAAATCAAATGAAAACTGTAATTAAATTATCTTCAGGAAATGAACCACATTTACTGTGTTTTTTTAATGTAGCCATAATAGCGGCATAACAATTTTTGCAAAATACTAATCCTGGAGGATTTAAATTAGTTTGTTTTGATCCACATACAGTAGTCCAGGAGTGGTTAGGAATACATCCAAATAGCTAATTAATTCGATAAATATTGATTGAGTGAGACTAGTGGAAGCTTAGGCAAGGCAGACACTGTCAGATGAATAAGTAACACCTTTATTACAAAAAACAGAAAATAAGAAATATTAATATATTCATGTTTATTCATAGTGTTTACATAAGCCATTTATAACGAGAAGATTGAAATATAAAGGCATATTTTCTTCTAAGGCCCTTCCATGCCAGTGTTTTGTTATGTGTAGTATTGCTTCACCACCCACACAAGAAGGTAGGATGATTCATTTACCCATTCAAATTAAACAGGAGAGGGGGTGGGGGTTTAGCATTCACATGAAACAGTACCATTTTTCATAGTTGCTTATTATGTATTAATATTCATTTTAAGATATCACCTAATATCCAGACTCCCCACAAAGTCAATTTTAAGCAACGAATCTATATCGGTGATAAAACTATCCTAATGAGTTTATTTCATGTTTAAGGGACAGATTTATCAAGGGTCGAATTTCTAAGTAGAAGTGGTTGAATTTCGAAGTGGAAAATACTTCGAAATTCGACCATCGAATTGAATACTACGAATTTCGAAGTCAAATTAGTAGGATTTTTTGCATCTTACGATCGTATTCCCATCATAGTACAATCAAACGGTCGTACTCCGATCGTACTTCGAAACGTATGATACGAACGATTTGATCATACGATCGTGCGATTTTCCTTCTAATACAAAAAACCTAGAAAAATACTCTAGAAGGTCCCCATAGGCTAACATAGCACTTCGGCAGGTTTAAGTTGGCGAAGTATTGAAGTCAAAGTTTTTTTAAAGAGACAGTACTTTGATTATCGAATGGTCGAATAGTCGAATGATTTTACTTCAAATAAAAGGTCATAGTGGCCTATTCGATGGTCGAAGTATCCAAAAATTACTTTGAATTTCGGATTTTTTACCTCAAAAATTCCCTCGATTTCACTTCGACTCTTGATAAATCTGCCCCTAAGTGTTTTTATTTTGTAGTTAAGTTATGTTACTAGAAAAAAAAACCTTATCCAGAAAACCCCAGATCCCATGCATTCTGCATAATGGATGTCACACACAATAACAACAACTGTAACATGGAAGAAACCCGGTCTTTATTTTTAATAAGATACTTTATGAGCAGGTTACTTTATTCTTAGACAGATAGACATTTTGCCAAAATAAAATAATTTTAGCTTCAAACTGAATCTTCAAACTAAGGATGTTCTTTTTTCTCAGCAGAAAATATAAAGGTCACATTGCCCCTTGAATGAAAAATAACCTTGATTTCCACACAGCTTTTATAAGAAATGTTTTCATAACTCTATTATTGAATACTGAATAATAACTAACTTTTACTTCAGCAGAAAATCCACAGAAAGAGCAAAAGTGCAAGGGGTGACATCTGTTATACCATTCTGACTTGCTTGGTTCTGTCAGAAAGCCGGTCTAAAGTGAGAGGAAAAAAAACCTTGTGAGAAAGGAACAGAAAAACAGAAAGACCACAATATCTTTATTTATTCTTGAACTGCCACTAACTTGTCAGTATAGCTTTGTGCTGTACAGTGAGCAGAATGGCCCATCACTTGAGTATTAAAGAAATAACATAAAAGTGTTACTGCAGCTTCTTTCAAATTTCCCATTTAATGGATATCCAATCTTCTATTCAACAAATGATACATAAAAACATCCATCTGGACAATGCAAAGACATTAAAGAATAATGTCTTTCATTAATGAAAATCAAAACATGTATCTGTTTTCTCAAACACTTTTCATATACTATACAGTGTAGCATAAATATGTTGAATCACTAATGGAGCACTTTATCTGTCATGCAAAACTTAGTTAAAAGGGTATATTAAAAGACGCACACACACACACACTGTCATATGACAGAAATATTTGTAAACACAGAGAATAAGGAGGATGGTAATAGATGTGACAAATGAAAACAAACTCTCCTCTTTGTACGATTGTTGTTAATTAGTAGGAAATATATCCAACAGGTTATCTCTCACTTTGTGTATCACTCATTTGATGATAAGCCATTAAAAACCTGTCCTTTTTCTTTTTAAAAACTGGTTGAACTAGATGTTACTGGGCCCCACTGAAAAGTTGTTTTAGGATCCCCCTCTAAACTTTGGGGAACTGGAAAATTTTCATAGACGAATATTGAATGGCACAGTACATGGGCATTTTCGTTTATTCAGATTTTGGGTTGCTTCACTGGTTTTCTTGTTTCTGTCTGATAGTATTTACCAATTGATTGCGATGTTCAATTAACTACTATAGTACTTACTACTTTGGTTTGTCTAAGACTAGTACTAGGCAGGCATTAAGGTTATTTTCACCCTAATGGAGCTGTTTAGTTTTTTATACCCAGATACTAATTTTTTAATGACAATGTGTGACATACTCGTCTATCAGGAACCTTGAAAGTGGCGGGTACACTCAGATGCACAGGCAACCCCTGGTTTCCGGTGTTCACCGACGCCCTTTTGGGGCCCTGGGCTTTCTGCTGTGGAATCAACAAGGAGTTAGTGCAAGGCGTAGTCAAAAACAGGCAAAAGGGTTGAGGCAGGCGGCAAGAATCGGAGTAAAAAAACAGGCAGGAGTCAAAAACCAAGAAATTCTGAAGACCAGGATTGCTTCGGCAGGATCTGTAAACAGAAGCCAGCTTGGGCACTAACAAAATGGAGGATTGCCTATTTAAAGGGAATTTGGCACCAAATTTCAAAATCCACTGCAAATGACATCATGACACTCACCGTCAAAATGCTGGTGTCACAACGCTCTCTGTCAAACACCAGCGAACCAACGGCAGAGCATTTTTCACATAGCCAATGTGGGTGACGTCAGTGCTAGTACACGCCTGCGCCCCCTCAGCCGGGAAGAGATGCGTCGGGAGGTAAGAAAGCCAGGGGATGTCTTGCACAATGGATGTAATTCCAAGTGGTTTGGTTATGCAGTATATTACTTGCCTTACCTCTTATCTTTTCACAAGGCCATGTAACTATGTCAACCCTTTGTGCCAGAAACTTTTAGCTTGTCTTTGTATATGCAAATTTTTAAACCCTTATAGATATTTTGTATATGGAGTAAATAAAGAATCATTTGGACATTTAATAACCTAAACTTTAGTATAGCTCCAGTTTGGGGGATTTTAATCCTCCTTTATCCTTTGTGTATAATTTTCACCCCAAAAATATATACATGTATGGGATCCATTATGTGGCAAACCAGTATCTAGAAAGCGTCAAATTATAGGAAGGCTATCTTCCATAGCTGACATTTCAATAAGATAATTTTTTTTTTTTTAATTAATTTCCTTTTGTTTATTTGTAAAACAGTACTTTGTACTTGACAGTACCTTGTACACATCTTTTCTGACAGACAATGCAAAGCTCAGTGATGCTGGAATATTTGCTAAAATGTAGAACACGTTTATTGTAAAATATTGGTATGAAAATATTCTTCCAGGAAATTGTGTGCATAATTTTATTTCTGTTAGGCCAGTGACTTCCAGATGGTACTTATCCACTCTAATCGCATTTGTTACACTCAGTACTTTCATTTGGTTACTCTCCAACAGCGCTAAACAACAAATGACTGTTTTGGGATATTTGACTCCAAGCACCAATATCCTCTCTTCTAGAGCACTCCACTCATTAAGGACTTGTGTTAAAAATACTGCAAATTAAGGGAGACATTTTCTTGACCAAAAAACTAAATAGGTGATAAACATAAAATCCAGAAAAAATACCTGAGTTTAGACTATTCTACACCAAAAAATGTGTTCTTCCTTTTTTGCAAACAGGCATATTTCGCTGCTAAAATGGTTATTAGATTACCTGCCACCACGCTGGCTTATTTTAAACTGATATAGATTGCAAACTTGAAGGTAGAACATCCAAGACACCAGACTTGACAGCTATTTAAGAGTACTGTACATTTAATCATGTCTTATGACATTAAATTCCATAAAAAAATGGCATTGTTGCAAACGCTTTAGATAACATTGGAACAGGCTATTTCAGCTTTTTTTTTTATCAATCCCTTCAGTAAATACTACAATATCTATGCTAAATCACAACCTTTGGTTTCAGGAACCTACTAGGAAAGATACACCTTTATCTCCAGCACTAGTGTAGGTGAGCATTTCGAAAATAGCTTTATACTGAAAACAGTTCAAAGAAGTTTAAATAAACGAAAGGCAATGAAACATTAAACTATGAGAAAAGACTATCCAAGTTAATGTTATTTTGATTACATTATTACTAGAGACATGATTACTCTTTACAAGTACATTAGAGGACATAAATAAATAAACAAATAACAGGAGGTCTTTCTTCACATACAAAAGAACAAGAGGCCACACTTTAAGACTAAACTAAATTAACTTTCATTTGTAGGTGGTTATTCACAAATGGGCATCCACAAATAGGGGCAAAGGGGGTACAGCTCTGTTTCAAATCTGCTGCCTGTAGATACTGCTTGTTTTAGGGACATATTTATTATGTTGCGTAAAACAAAATTCACGGAAAAAAGGTGTAAAAAGCTGTGTAAATTAAATGGCAAAGGTGTCTGTCGTATGCCATGCGAACGCTAGATTTGATGCAATTATTTTACATAGTTTCTAGCAGAAGTCAGTCTAAGAAAACCGTGTAAAATGTTTACTTTTATTTTTACACCGAAAAGCATGGTGATATGTGGTTTATTGTCCCGCAGTTTTTTATACCGCATAATAAATATGCTTCTTAGTCTCAGCGGATTGTACTTTATAGGCTAGAGGGAATCATCCAGCAGTCTATCCAGTCACTGTGCAGCTGTGCCGGTATTTATACTGAGCCTGCAGATTGCTTTGCTCTGAAAGTTTTAGACTCAGTAAACTGAATACGAATTTGATAGGTTAGAAGGATTCACTCTGCAGCTTACCCAATCGCTGTGCAGGTTTACCGGAACTTAAACTGAGCAGAAGAGGAGCAGTATTTGCAAGCAACGGGCATAGAACAAGGTAATAGCACTTCCGTTTTTTATCAGTGATTTGTAATTTCTAAAGTGTATGGGTATGCTTAGCATATCTAAGCCTATATATGGGTGTCTGGACCTGACGGAATAAAGCCTATATGTGTCTCAATATGTGTGAGTGTGTTTGTGAACCTGTCTGAATATGAGTACAGACCATGGATATTGCTGGCAGGACCTGCAATATTTATTCTCCCCTGGGTTCTAAGGTATAATCATTAGATCAGTATCCAGCCATTGCTCCTAGGGACATTAATAATGGGACTGGCACCATTATTATTGGTGCTGTATTTATTCTGTGGTGTTTTCTACAGTATTATAAAAGTAAAGTGGCACTTTATTGTTATTATTATTATCCCCTGCATTCTGGAGAATTTTTTTATGGTACCATGTTTACACAGCAGGTATTCTGGACTATTATACACAGGGCTGACCCTATATTTTTATGCTACCATGTGAAGAAAATTTACATGATATGGGCACTTCACTGAAATTCTATTCTGGGACATTATGTATTAGATTGGCACTGCATAGTATGTGCATGAATTATTGTGCCATTTGACTATGAAACCATTAAGTATTAAGTATATTGCTGTAATTAGCCTCTCCCAACCAAAACATTACCCTATGCCTGTACCATTTATTGTGTGAAGAATCCAATATTATTATTATTATTTCCTCCAAATAATGCATGATTTTTCTCCAGAAAGCAGATGTTTGTCTTTCTCATGCTGCTACCACATGTGCCTGTTTCTCTACCTTCTTTCACTTGTGTCTCTGCACTGACAGGCACTGTATTGGCCAAGGTGCAGAAATTGCAGGTCCACCATCAAGGGGGCACAGGGGGTACTGCTGTATTGGGTCCTGGCCTAAAGGGGGCCCGGCTGTGCTGCACTTTTAAAAATAGCCGGGGGCCCCTTGACAGTGCCGAAACCGCGCTGCACCTGCTGAAGTCCCGAACCTCTGAAGAGCTGAAGTCCCGAAGAACCGAAGCCCCAAAACTGCATAAAGACCTGAAGCCACGAAAGGAGCTGAAGTTGAAGTCCCAAATCCTTGAAAAGACCAAAAGCCACGAAAGGAGCCAAAGTTGAAGTCCAGAAGCTGCAAAAAAGACCCAAAGCCACGAAAGGAGCCGAAGTTGAAGTCCTGAAGCCGCGAAATGACCCGAAGGTATGATATGAGCCGAAGTTGTAGTCCTGAAGTGGCGAAAGGAGCCGAAGTTGAAGACCTGAAGCCATGAGTTTGGTTCTACTAAACACCAATGTGTTTTTATTTTATTAAACCCCTGGCAACCAATGTATTATTTTAATAATCTATAGGTCCCTGCCACCAATGGTTTTTAAAAAAAATATTCTCTGGGGCCCCAATGTTTCTTTTTAACTTGTAAGGGGGGCCCTGGCACAATTTTTTTCCAAAAACTTTTATGGGGAGCCCTGGCGCCACATTTTTTTTTAACTTATAAGGGGGCCCTCACCATCAACAGTTTTTAACACTGATGTCTGTGTGGTCTTTTAACTGGGGTGTGGGTGGGCGGGATCTGGGGTGGGGCTTGGATCTGGGGTGGGTGGGGCTTGGACTGGGATGGGTGGGGCCCATGGGCACCAATGGGCCCCAAAAATTGTGTTATATGGGGCCCTGTGATTTATAATGGCGGCCCTGGAAATATGGAATGCATTTTAGCACAAAACATGCATGTTTTTCACTCCCAGGCTGACACAGTGCCTGTCAGTGCAAAGACACAAGCAAGTAGATTCAGCTGTTTCTCATTCGTCTGTAAATCCAAGTGTGTGAGTCAATGCAAGTGTGTGAGTAAGACAAACTGTCAGTGTTAAAGACATTGCATCTGATGGACTGGCTCCTCTGCTAGTATGTGCCCAAGGCATGGATTTGCTTGCAAAGTGAATTAAGATGGCTGCATTGGCTCAGATTTTTTAATCAGTTTGGCTAATAACCCTCCTCACACATACACTATTACTGTTTCTATTACTGTGTGAGAACTAAATCCCTTGTTTTTTTACAGAGCTGTTGAGTAATCTGCTTTTTAAACATGAATATTTTTGTTGTGTTCAACTTGTATAGCTAACCATATGGCTTAATAACATGTGCCTTGAGAGAATATAATGAGAATATAAAGAGACCTCTCTGCTTTGTTTACAAGAAGATTTTAATATGTTTTCATACTAGGTACTTTTGGTCTTAAAATCTAAGCTCTATGGATAAAGTGGCCTACGTGCCACAGACTGTAGATTCTATCTTGCACTGATAGGGTTGGAGTGATGCTTGAACATTACAGGGGGACTCCTCAATTGACCCTTCATCTTCAGCCATCCCATTGAACCCCACTGAATTGTACATGTCATAATGAAACACCAAGAGCCAGAAATGCCACAGCATTTATTCACATTTTATTAAATAAATAGGACCTTGCCAGCCTCACCCCAAGGCAATATTCAAAGCCAGAATTCCATAAGGGATTACTACTATGCTCTGGCGCTCCTCACTTGAGATCAGCACTATGTCGATATATCCACCACTGAGTATTAGGCTGCCTCTACCTACAGAGAGGATGGCCCTAAACTCTGCTACGAGCAGGAGCTGCATCTCCCACCATGAGAGAAATTCGGCAGCCCTGCTGTTGGTCAGGAATCTGCAGGGTATTAATGATAGAAAATCCAAGCAGGTTGTCACCTAGCACAAGCAGTAGTAGCGTCTGTATCAATTAACCACTGTGCAGTCACAGGAGAGAACCTCCTTTGTCCCTCTTCTAAATTTACATGTGCAGTACTCTGGCAAGGTCCTACTGCTGCTGTGACAAATAAAGCTTAAAATACATTATCACTGTGTTGATCCAGAGTAAGGCAAAAACCCCAGCCTGAAGCCAGTGCCAATTATACCTTAAGAGGGAAAAAAACTCCTTCCTGACCCCAGTGGTGATCGGAACATTCCCTGGATCAAGCAATTCACATTCATTTAACATAAATAATACCATGCAGACTTATACTGAATAACCGTACAGTATAATAGTGCATGCAGGAGAACATGCACATTTGCTTATGAATAGATAATTTGAGAACATAAATAGAAATTTCTGACATTTCACAAAATATGCAAAAAAAGGGGAGGGTGGGTATGATGTTTCTAACTGCTCATTAGACAAGGAAGTGAACTGCTTAATTTTCTGTAAATACGTGGCCCTTGTCAGTATCCCTTAAATGAAATCCAGTATTGAATTCTATAAACATCAAATAAACTTGAGCAACATTTTACAGTGATTAAATTCTATGTACTTGAAATTCTGGATTATATGAAAGGTTACCATGGTGGGGATAAAAAGGCCCTACATTTAATGTTTATATCCCTTCCAGTAAATGTACATTTTCAGATCTACTGTTTTAAGATTTATAAGCTCCTCCAAATAGAAATTTCCAAATAATGCTGCAGAATGCTGATATGGCATAGGATAGCTAATGAGAACAAATGGACCAAAGCATCTCCTTTACGGTAGCTAATTATTCCAATAGTAAAAACAAAATACTTGATTGTCTATACGTGACCTCAATAAACACACAGTTTAAAAAGCTTTTCAAATGCAGCTTCAGCTGAATTGAAGTAATTAGTTTATCCCAATATAAAAAACATCAACACTTCAATATTTTTTTTTTCTTAAAGAGATTGAAAAAAAAATCACTTGTGAACCTTGGATCGCTGAATTGGAAACAGTCCAGGGCAACAATGCTACATTTGTCTATAATGGAAAGTGAGTGAGCAAAATCAAGAAAAGGGTAAGCAGGTATGTGAGGAATAGAATGCAAACAGGGATGCAGTCAAAATGTTTTTATATTTCAATGTGACATAAAATAAAAATGCTGTACTTTTTTATGTATATCAAAATGTGGTTTTATCAGTATTGGGTAGATGAAGGTCCTGTATATAGTTCTCCTACCTTCTTTCACGTTTTAGTGGAATTAAATATAAAACATGATCTTGGAAAGGTGGCTAGGAACAACATATGGCACCAACTGAGGTTTGCTCCTGTACCATATTGACCTTAAAGGAGGGCTCACACATGATTGCACAGAATCGTGACGTACCGTGGGTTAGGAAACACAATATGAAGTAAAATGCACAACAGCAAGTAGGTCAGCTCACACCATGTTAAAGCTCTCAACTAGGAGGAGGTCAGTGACCCTATTTTCTTCACAAAGCATGAACTACCTACAAAAACCCAGCAATCTATTGACCAATCAGGTTTTGGCAGTTCATTAAGTATAACCAAAACCTGTACCCTTGGTATTTCAAAGATGCTGAGGTTGTTTATTTGGATAGCTTGCTAGAAAACATGATTCGTTTCCCAGGTAATGCATAATAGCATTCTGTAGTTTTGGAGAACTCAACAGTGCAAATGTTTTACAGGTAATTATTCTATTAAATCTTTTTAAAGATGTTCAAACTCTGTGTATTACAGTACATATGCTGTGTATCATCTATTTTCTCTACCGTTTACACTGTTTACTTCTTACTGTGTACTAATTTTTGGTGACCAGTAGAATTACTGACAACAGACATGAGATTTGTATTCGTTAATGCATTCAAATTTTAAAGTAAATAGAAAAATAATTTTTGTGGGATGGGCAGAAGAAAATATACAACAAATGCTTTATTCTGGATCTGGATCTTTTTTTGTAGTGAACTTTTTATATTGTTAATAGCTATTGAAATATAAGACAAATTACAATCACCTGTGGTCATTAACTGAAGCGCTGGAAAAACATCTAATCATCAGGATATTAATTTATTTTGTATGAATTCTGATAATTGTCTCATATAATTATTGTTATATATAGAAGCAAAATGATTATTAATAGACATTTTGAGTTATAATATTCACCAACATCATTAGGGTAAGGACCTCAAGAAATACAGGGCTCACTTCATTAAAGTAAGAAGAACAAAATGATTAGCATGTTCATATATTGTTAGAACAAAGTTTTAGTATATTAAAGAGATACTGACACCAGAAATTAAACCTTTTTTTTCATCTATCATTTTTTTTACAAGAGCCTGTCTCGCAACCAGTTGGCTACTAGTCCTATCAACCCTGGCCATAGCTATCTAATTTTGCCATAAAAAGTATTTACAGATGATTTTACATTACCCATATGATCCCCCATGTTCCTCTATGAGGAGGCTGCCATATTTGAGCTTCAGCAGTCTGTTAACTTTAGAAACTCTAACTGAGATGTTGAGAAGGGACAGTCAGGTTGGCAAAACAGTCGGGTTTAGGAACTTCAAGTAACAATTACTTACAAAAAGCATCCCAATAACTGAAAAACGATCAACATGAGCTATAGGTAACTTTTGATGTACATTAATATTTTGAATAATAGTTTTTTAGTGCCAGTATCACTTTAAGGGCTTACTGTGATGTCTCATCTACTACCAATTCAGGAATTCCCCGAGTGATCTCTAGCTACCAAGTTAAAATGTAGCCCTGTCATTGCACTGAGCTGAGGTTAAAGGAATTAAATAAAAATAATATCTGATGGAACTCTATTATACAGTTGTTTGAAGCATACTTTAACTTATTTGTATTTATTTATATACATTACAAGAGAGATGCAGTTGCCTTTTGTATATTTATTTTGATCAATTGTGTAAGCTTGTAGTTGCATGAACCAAAAATTATGATTTTTTTTTTTGAAAGGCTAATATCTGTTATTTTCACTCTTCTCATGTTCATTCAGAAATAAAATGGCTGAGGGTTATCCTTCCTTGCAAACAGGGATTAAAAAACAATATGTTTATTTTGACTCCAATTGCTGTGATAATGGCTGGAATCCACAAAGGTGCTTTATTTGGGGAGGATGAGCAAATGTAGCAGTGTATAAGTGCTGCAGGTTAAAAAGAATATTTATTTTCCTAACCTCAGAGTAGCTCCTCACTAATGGAAGGCAGGAACACAAGATGATGATGAGAGGAACTGACATCACACATGTACAGTATGTGTATGTTAAATGTATGTGATTATGTTTAGTGATGGTTGAATAAATTTGCCTGTCGCAAATTCACAGCAAATTTCCACGTTTTGCCGCCTGCAAATAAATGCACAAATCTCAAGTAAAAATTTCTAGTGAATTTCTCGCCATTTTGCGAATTTCGCAGGATATTCGCTAATTTTCCGGAGAATCAAAATGGGAGAAATTCCCCCATGACTATTTATTAGCCCATCACTACTCTATTAGTAACATAGAGCCTAATACTTGATTGTAACTATGCTAGCATAAATTTAAGTGCATGGCAAAACAATTCTGTTGAGATTTTTTAATGTTTACATACTGTATATAATTAAATTATCCTTTGCCTATTAAACCCCTATTCCCAAGCATTCTGTGTAACTGGATTATTTAACAGTCAGGCATGCGTCTCCTAACTGAGTCAGATCACTGTTATCGACTATTTATCTCACAGATAGTATTTGTAAAGGATAAGTAATGTCAAAAATCTAAATTATCATTATTACAGTACCTATTGAAAAGTTTAAATAATAACAAAATAAAGAAATCTATAGCTATAAATAACCATAAGTAAAGGCTTTTATGATGTTTTTATGTTCTTTGGTGTTAAATAAGTAGTATTCCATGGTGTAATATGTAGATGATAGCATTCTATTTGCCCAAAAAATGACTAGTTTTCATGCACTGACCATGCTAAAAAATGTAAAAAACATACTTAATATGCAGTAGTTTAAATAACAATGGAAGGCAAAGCCAAGTTTTTAGACACCCCCTTGAGATTATTTTCCCTTTAGACCCCAGGCTGGTACTCCTCACTGTACTGTGCTATACTATGAATGTGCAGAGGATGCTGGAGCACTGGATGAGTATGGTGGAATGATGCTGAGAAAGAAAATACCACTTGGCAGTACATATTTGAACTGGTGTGCCGGCCTGGGGTCTGAAGTAAAGCACAGTGGGTAGCTTAACAACTTGACAGCACCCCCAGTGATTCTACCATTTTTCCAGTGGTCGTAGAGGGCCTGGGACAGGGGGGTCTGGACCACAGGGAATGTTTCCTCTAGAAATTTCCCCTCCCTGGCCAATTTCTTGAGAGCAGGCGGGGAGTGGGAGACAAGCTGGAGGGAGGGTGACCGTGAGTGGTAAAAGTGTCCATGCGCCAGACCCTTCGAATGATTTTTTTGCCAACAGGGGGTATACTAGCTCTCTAGAAATGTGTGTCCTCTGTCAACAACCATTAACTAAACTGAATTAGCACATACTTTAACTAACTCACAGCTTAAGGATTTTGTTTACTTTTGTAGGGACACTAATAAGGGTCTGAATCCTTTCAAATGTCCATCTTTTTGAAAGTTTCCAGGATTTAGCTGGGATGGAATAGAGTGGAATATTTCATACATCCATACAATTCATACAATATTTCATGCATGTCACCTATCTATACTAATTAGTGGTTAGATAACATTGCAGTATCAAGCCTGCCCTGGAGCAACATTCTGATGAGAGTATGTTAAATAATACGATTATAGAAAATACAGAAATGCTAAGTGAAAAAAATACTCTATATATTGTTGGTAGAATGTGTGTTTTTTTTATAGTGGTTGGACACTCCATATAAAGTGTAATTCATCAGTTGTATTCTCTTTTTGGACACAACAAACATAATTTACAAATGCAATACACACAATTTGTTTTTATTTTACAATTAATGCAGTGTTTTTTTCCAAGAATTCTAGCATGCAAGCAGTAACACACAACTTGTGCACAATGTAGCAATGCATCCTTTTATAAGCATGTGTTACACTTTTAATCATCTAATTCACTTAGCGCTAGTCAGTTGCAGCTGTTGACCCAGCCCAGTACTATAATTCTGAAATTAACAGTTAACATTTCGGTTTGTGTACTATACTTGATTTTCAAAAATATACATCTAATTCATACTTATAATCAGATTTTCTAAATATACAGCTAAAACAAAGGAAACATACAATAAAAAATAACTGTAAATGTAGTGTGTTATCCCAGCACCAGAAACAATTCTGCATATATTGTCAGGGATTTCCAATGATAAAACCAAAAATTTAAATTCAAATCGCACATGTGACAATGAAATGAGTGATGAACATTTCTCAACCAAATTTTATGATGCTGGATAAATTCACAGTTTGTAATAATTACATTTTCTACCTGCGGAGATTATTTTCTTCACTGGCAGACAATTTCTTGGTGACTGATAAATTATCCAGAACGCTGTAAAAAGTTAACACATATATACAATAGAATGCTTATTTTAATTATTTTCTTTGAAGACCAAAACATTCTTAATTATGTTTTTCCTCTTTTGCGATTAATGTTTAGCAAAACCAGACAGAATTTATATCACATATTAACTAAGAACATCTGCCTTTTATGTCCCATAGGAATGTGTTGTTTGTATGGGAAGTTTTAAAGAACACATTAATGTATGCTTATATGCTTGATCAGGTGTAAATCACATTTTGTTGGAAAAATTCTTTCAAAACTACATTTAGTCAGTTTGTATTGTATTCAACAAAGACAAGTATTTGAAATGGATTACTTAAAAAATAAGGGTCAATGCTTGTTTAATATAATGTAAAATGTGATTCAATTTTAGAACAATTCCTTAAATATCACAGTTAATAAAATGTCTAGTTAGTTTGTTATAGTGAATACAACACTAATACACTAACACTAATATTATAGTTATACTGTATACTGCATATGTTAAGTAGTAGTTGAAAAGACATTCAAGAACGTACAAAATGTAAATCCAAACACAAAGCACTCAAACAACTAATGCTTTTTTATTCCATTTAGTTCATAAGGTCCTAATCCTTATAGGAAATACAATGAAATCAGCAATGTGGGGTGCAGGGGCAATACTCAAAAATTCAAAATAGGCATATACAATAAATAATATTCAGAAAAGTCCACCTTACATACTACATGTTGTAGTCATATAAACCTGTTCTTGTGAAGTAGAACAATAACAGCTCTTCCAATCTGTGTTCATTAAAACCCACATTATTTGGGAACAATTGAAGCCACAATAAAAAAACATACAATTCCCAAACCTGGATTGCCATACTGTATGTAATGCCATCATTCTAAATAGCTTTGCCATAAATAAGTAATTTTCCCAGCATGTCAGTCTACATTTCTCATGGGGTACCTCATATGTTAAAACTCCACTAATGTGGGGGAATTCCTTTCCTTTGAGGAGCAGTTTAGTGGTGTGCTGCAATATCTTATATCTGCTACAGAGTGTGGCCTCCATTACAGGTAAAGGCAAACATAAACAAGTCATACATGACATTACGTGCTGACAAGTAGTTTAAATACACTTTATTATCCACATGTAATATATTTATATATTATACCAAGGCATCTTACAAATGTATAGAATGCCTATACAATAAAATTGCTAAAATCAGCCACAAAACTGGTACTGAAATAAGCTTATAAGATATGCAAACAGATGTTACAGATGAGTTCCTGGAAGATTTAATTGTAGCATGGGCATCTAGGCGCATATCTGCACCAGGTTGAGGGTCAATGTGCGTTCCAGCATGGATGTCAGCATGTACAATGTCATTACTAGTGATGGGCGAATTTGCGCCGTTTCGCTTTGCCGAAAAATTCGCGAATTTTTTGCGCGAAATTCTGGACTAGGGTTTTTGTCTATAGCAGCCATCTTTGGCATTGGTCCTGACCCTTAGCTACTCAGGTGCACCACCACAGGAGTAGATACTCACACAGAGTCAAGTAAGGAAGTCAAATATAAAAAGTGAAAAAAGGCCAGTACAGAAATAGCTAAACATAGTCAGAAACCAATAAAAACCTGAGAATCACAGGGCAAATTTGTAAACCAAAACAAAATCAGGAATCAACATAAGGATCAGGATAAGGGGTGCAGGAGCCAGGAAACTGCAGTAGTAATCAGGATTCAGAGCAAACAAAGACAAGCTAAGTAAGATAAGCATTAAAGGAACAGGAACACTATATTTTTTTATGTAAAAAATCCCTTCTACCCAGCTCCACTAACTCATCTGGTCTTGACAGGGTTAACCATTTTTAACTTTTTATACCTAGATAATAACATGAAATCCCTCTTCCGGTTGTACTGCTGGGTCTGAAAGCAGAGAAAGGGCTACAAACACTTGAACCAGCTGTTACGTGCATACTACTGTCTCCTGATAGCTGGCTATTTCTCTGCGAGCAGTGAAGGAGTGAGTGCATTCGAGCAGTAAAGACAGCAGCCAGATCAGCCATAAAACTTCCAAGAACTGCAGAAAGCCCCAACAAAGTAAGTGTGAATGCATTTACTCCTTCACTGCTCACAAAGAAATAGCCAGCAATCAGGAGACAGTAGCACACATGTAACAGCTGGTTCAAGTGCTTGACGCCCTATTGCCTTTTCAGACCCAGCAGTACAACCGGAAGAGGGATTTTGTCTCATTATTTAGGTGTAAAAAATTTAAATTGTTAACCCTGTCAAGGCCAGATGAGTTAGTTGAGGTGGGTAGAAGGGATTTTTTACATAACAATTTTTAGTGTTCCTGTTCTTTTAAGTAAGCTTAGAGCTGTGGATTATATAGGCAGGCTGGATTTTAGAATACTCATGCACACTTTTTTTAGCCTGTAATTAAGGAACTGTATTGGCTCTTCTACACTGCTTAGTAACATATGTAGTGTGTGCATGTGTGTCTAATATTATTATTTAGATATTATTATTGATTTTATGCTATGGGACGCACCCCTCTTTTTATGTTTAATTTTGGTTTCATATTTTACCATCTTGCAATACTTTGCCTCTGGATTTGTGAGTATAACACTTTGAATTCATTGCCTTGGACAATAAAATTGTTCTGTTTTTGTTTGCTGCAAGAACCTCCTGGTGTACTTATTTAATTTTTAAGCTCAGTAGCCTACGTGAGTTGTAGTTCAACTACACCTTTTCTTCTTACCTTCCACATAGTGAAGGCCCAGTCTTGCATTTTAGAGTCAAGTGTAACCCTTGCTCTACAGTAAATAGCTAGACATAGCCTATTATATCTTAAAGGATAACATAACCTTAAAAATAAGTCAATAGAAAATGGATGAGGGTGCTATTCTAAGCACCAAGTAGTCAAGGAAGTTGTCAGGAGAAAGAAAGAAGCTGCTTTCAAAGAAATAGCCAGCAATCAGGAGACAGTAGCACACATGTAACAGCTGGTTCAAGTGCTTGACGCCCTATTGCCTTTTCAGACCCAGCAGTACAACCGGAAGAGGGATTTTGTCTCATTATTTAGGTGTAAAAAATTTAAATTGTTAACCCTGTCAAGGCCAGATGAGTTAGTTGAGGTGGGTAGAAGGGATTTTTTACATAACAATTTTTAGTGTTCCTGTTCTTTTAAGTAAGCTTAGAGCTGTGGATTATATAGGCAGGCTGGATTTTAGAATACTCATGCACACTTTTTTTAGCCTGTAATTAAGGAACTGTATTGGCTCTTCTACACTGCTTAGTAACATATGTAGTGTGTGCATGTGTGTCTAATATTATTATTTAGATATTATTATTGATTTTATGCTATGGGACGCACCCCTCTTTTTATGTTTAATTTTGGTTTCATATTTTACCATCTTGCAATACTTTGCCTCTGGATTTGTGAGTATAACACTTTGAATTCATTGCCTTGGACAATAAAATTGTTCTGTTTTTGTTTGCTGCAAGAACCTCCTGGTGTACTTATTTAATTTTTAAGCTCAGTAGCCTACGTGAGTTGTAGTTCAACTACACCTTTTCTTCTTACCTTCCACATAGTGAAGGCCCAGTCTTGCATTTTAGAGTCAAGTGTAACCCTTGCTCTACAGTAAATAGCTAGACATAGCCTATTATATCTTAAAGGATAACATAACCTTAAAAATAAGTCAATAGAAAATGGATGAGGGTGCTATTCTAAGCACCAAGTAGTCAAGGAAGTTGTCAGGAGAAAGAAAGAAGCTGCTCTGATGTTCTTCTGCTTAGGAAAACAATTAAAAACCCGTCTCACATCTTTCCTAAGCAGAAGAACATCAGAGCAGCCTCTTTCTCCTGACAACTTCCTTGACTACTTGGTGGTCAGACTGGTGGGAAAACGACCAGCAGGTGGCACTATTGTAACAAAATTCATTTATATTAACAGTACATGTATCCTTTAATATATGAATTTAAAAAAAAAACAAATAATGAATGTACATTGCAAAAGTGCTTAGAATAGCCCTTCGATTCACTTTTAAGATTTTTAAGGTTTACTTATTCTTTAATATAGCCCAAAATAGCTTTACATTTGGTTTCCTGAAACTTCCAGGATGCTAAAGCATTGAATCAGGAACTCATCTGTATGCTCACATAGAGGTATAGCAGACTATCCAAGTTCAAAGTCCATGTAGGCTGTTGCAATACCTTTGTGCACAGTGTCTATGTGAGACTTATATTATTCTGAAAACATCTGAATCAATTGATACAGCTTGTCTAACATCCTCTCTTGCAATTGTGCAGAAATGTTAAATCTCATGGTAAACTCTAATCCCCAGAGTTACCATCATTTAACAAGAATGTCGTAGTGTTACAGATATGCATTTCTACCATTGATGAAAGTGTTAGCACTTGTCAGGCAAAACTATGTTGTAACACTAACAGTATTGAGGAATATACAGACCTTTGCAAGACTCAGTTAGGAACACTTTTCATGATTTAAATATTTATATTAAAAATAACCTTTTTTAGGGCTGCTGAAATATATTGACCAAGGTGAACCTACTGCCTTACGTAAAGTAGATTGGGATGTGTGTAATGTGCCAACTTGAAACCATTGGGCTTATTTATGTTCACAAGTTTGTGGGCACAAAAGAAGCATTGAATCTGATGTGTGTGCGCTTTAATAGGTGTAACAGCTCCTGTTTGGGAACAGCAGGCAGGAAGGACTGAGTGCCGGCAAGCACAAAAAGTTTGAAGAGCACATTTTGTTTCAAACATTTTATTGAAGTTTTACAATAAAAATATAGAACTTAAATGATAGATATCATGTTCAGTCTTGATATCAAGTGACATAAATGAAACTACATTAAAGACATTTTTTTTTATTTGTGTTCTGATGTGTGTTCTCAAGTGGTATTGTAATGATCTAGAATTTCAATGAGGATGGATTTAGGTTTCAATTAAATGCCAATGCCCATAATCTCTACTTTATACATATTGGGCCAGATTCGGTTCAGTGAGAAAAAGGTTAATCATGTAAGAGTTTAAATTTCAGATGCAATTCAATTCAGAAAACCATCTCCCCATTTATCACGTGAAAAGGATATTGAAAAAAACTGGAACTGTAAAAAATTTTGCGGCCAATTTTTTTGAAAATATTTGCTAATGACAAAATGTAGAATTTCCCTGCAAATCCATACCTGACAAATATGTTGCTTTTCGCTAATTATTAGAAAAAATGTATAAGAGAAAACTGGCTAGCAATCGAAAGGGGGGTCACCAATAAAAGGAACAGGCAGTTCATTCTTTGAACTTGGAGGAAAAAACCCAGTAGAAGTGACCAAACTTTTCCCCAGTACAGTTTTCTAGAAACTTGCCATGTGTTTTTTTTTCTCTGGAAGAAAAAAATGTTTTTGTGCTGAAAAAAGGCTTGGGGCAAAACATCAATGGCATTATCAGAATTTCTTCATGCATTTTGTTTCACTGTAAATTTTTTGCGATGATTCTAATCCTCATGTTGAGGATATGAGAATCTTATCCCATGGTTTCAGATTATGTTGTGTTTTAAACTAAGTGCAATATATTTATGGACACCTAGCTATTTTACTTAAAACACCCACTTAAACAAGCACTTTGTAGGAAGTTGCACATCTCAAATAGTTCAAGCCCACTAGGAGAAAATCCTAGAAATTCAAAATTCAGTATGATTAGCTGAAACAGTACATTTAAACATATGTGCTGCAACTAGGCTATTTTTGATATGCCAAAAGTAGTGATGGACGAGTTTGTCCCACTTTGATTCGCCGAAAAAATTCTCGAATTACCTACGAAATTTGCGAAACAGCAGAAATTCACAAAACACGAATTCTGATCAAAATTAACACAGCGTCAATTTAGAACGGTGACAATTCCACCACCATCACAAAACAAGAGACCTGCGGCACAACTGTTGCAATTGATTAAGTGATTAGTATTTATTCATCTCATAAACAAAACGGCAACGTTTCGGGCCTCCACTGGGCCCTTTATCAAGCCTCGGGCTTAATCAATTGCAACAGTTGTGCCGCAGGTCTCTTGTTTTGTGATATACATTTTTTGGGCTTTTTGGGCAGTATTGAGCCCGACAGCACTCCAATTTTGGGATTTAATTCCACCACCATCGACAATTTGATGCACATTAAAGTCAATGGCGTGCGTTTGTCACCAACGCCATCACCATCACTAGTCAAATGAAGAGGGCACTTCAGACTCTCAGATACAAATATGGGCTTTTGCCCATGAAAATATATCTTTATGTAAACAAAAGTGCACAGATGGAAGGAAATGTTCTGTTTTTGAAAGGCTTTCAAAAATCAGAAAATCTAAAAACTGTCAATGAACATTCTTTTCACTATGATTTATCTGAAATGTATGTCTATAAATCACAGTTTATATGCTATGTCTTTTATAGGCAACAGGGAAGTGTGCCTAATTGTAGGATATTTCTCTGTAGCATGCCAGCAAATAAAAAAAGCACAGGGAAAAACCATTTTGATTTGAGAAGATATTAACACATCCATGTCAGGAATAGAAGACATGAGCACAATTTCAACAATTTGTACATTAGCTGATTTATTTATATTCTTCATCATAAGTATTATTACGTTTTAAATATAAATACCTCTTTTTTACATTTCAAAAAAAACCCTGAGTTTATCTAATGACCCAGAACATATAGCAAATGTGCAAGTAACTGAACCCCTGGGTAATAGTGACCATAATGTGATCTCATTTAATTTCTGGTGCAAAAAACTATATACACTGGGGCAACAAAATCCATGAATTTCAGAAAAGCTGCAGTGTCTTTAGTGCCTTACGGGCTGTTCATCAGAGCACAGATTGGGGCATTATGTTGTATTGCATTATGGTCCTGGGTTATAGTGACCATAATGTGATCTTGACAAACTGGCAATCTGGACAGCTAATTAGTGATGGACGAATTTCGCGTGAAATTCGCGAAACGGGGAAAAATTAGTGAAACGCGGCTCCCGTTTTTTTGATGCCGGCGGCCGTTTTTGACGCCAGCGTCCATTTTTTTCGACGCCAGCGGAAAATTTTTACGACGCTGGTGAATTTTTTCGGGCGAATTTTCGCGGGCGTTTCGTTAATTTATTCACTGGCGGCGAATCGCACAAATTCGCTGCGAATTCGCCCATCACTACAGCTAATTAACAGATGAGATTCAATGTTGATAACATAAGTCCAGCACCTTAGTAGTAAGACCATTGTGCACTTACCCTTCACTCAGTCACATTGGTGGGGACTTTATTTCAAATGCACTACAAACTTAGAATACTTACAAATAGTGTAGGATTTATGTATAATGAGGGCCCTTGATGTGGCACTTGAGCATCCATATTTTGACCAAAGAGTGTGATTTTTAAACCTGCCTTTATTTTAATATATTTTTCTAATAAATCTTATGTCATACTGTTCTTTTTGATTTGTTTGAAGCCCCTCACACTTATATTCTCAGATTTAGAATGCATTTTTTCATTCCTGTGTTTATTTTCTTTTCATCCCTTTTTTCATAATGCCAGAATGCTAGGTGTTGCATGTTTGCCAGTTAGATTTTAGTGTTTTTCACACTAAGGGGGTTACTTATCAATGTAAATATTTTATTTTCTGTTATTCAGTTTTTTATGCTTTAAAAATCATGACATGGGATTATGTTTTGGAAAAAAATTAAAATTTCAATATTTATTAAATGGCAAAAAAGCTTGAACTTGAATAAAAACTTTGACATCTGGAAGCTTGCAAGGCCATGTGGAAGTCAGTTGGAAGTATTCTTGGTAAAATTTCAACTCTTTATTTAATTAAAGTAATTCAAACATTTTTTTGAGTATTGAAAATCACGAGTAAATAACTTTTTTATTCAGATGTTTTAATAAATAATCTAACATTCACATTTTTTCAAGTTTATTTGAAGTATAAAAATTATGAATATGTCACAAAAAACTAATTTTTATACATAATCTTGTAAGGCTTTTTTAAAAGTTATTTGAAAGTAGAACTTGATTGATAGGAGCCTTTTTCAATCGCATGTACTACTGTATTCAAGTATAGTTTAGAAAATTAGCTAAAAAATTGAGGAACAATGATAGGTTTTTAGCTGCTTTTGTAACTATGCATACATTTTAAATCACTCAGTAAGCCAGATGTTAGTATCACAAAGGTCTGTTTTGTGCTTTTGTCTGTCAACAATATAACTGCACACACAGCAGAAAAGAAAAGTAATTGAGAAAAAGGATAACTATTTAAAATGCAAATAAACAAAAATGTTACTGTATCAAAGGGGATATTCACCTTTATATAAACTTTTAGTATTTTTAGTACCTGTTTTAAACAAACTTTTACACAGCATTTATTATTTAGTATTTGGTATGTTTTTTTCATTATTTGCACGATAAAGACAAAGAATGTTCATTTGTATATACAGTATGTCTGTTTTGTAATATGCTACCAAAAATAAAATAAATAAAAATCACAATGCATTCACAGTGACTGTAAAAAACATTTCAATTATTCCAGTAACAGATAATTTGAACCTTTACATTTTGGATTTGCCATTTTAGATTTGTTACAAAATCTGGTCAAACACCAAAGCAAACCTTAGTATTCATATGCAACCTCTAGCAAACTAGATAGAAAATCAATGTCAATGGGCATTAGGGGGTCTGTTTATCAAAAAAAAAATACTGTGTAAAAACAGCAACATTTGGATTATGCCATAAAGATAATGGCATAAAATAACAGTAGTAATACATTGATTTGGTGGTGTAAAAGAGCATGCACTTCTTCCCATTCCTATTTATATTACACTGCTTTGTACACTATTTTTCCTTCATAAATAATTTCACATGGCATAATAAACAGGCCCCTAAAGTTTCAGAATGGGCATGGCTCAAATTTTGAATCAACAAAAATTTCAGCGTTCAAGTTTCAGCTAAACTGTTAACAGCATTAAATTATGTCCAACTGTTTTATTTTTATAACAAGTTGCTAGCCAAGCATTAATTCAGTCCTTTACAATTACTAATTTTCATGTGTCTGTGTTTATCATTAGTGATGGACGAATTTATTCCCGCAATTCGCACCAGCCAATAAATTCGCGAAAAAGCAGCGAAAATTCACCGGCATAATGTTGCCAAAAATGGACGCCGGCATCAAAAACGGATGCCGGCACCAAAAATGAGATGCCAGCGACGTCTAGCAAATTTTTCGCCTTTTCGCAAGAAATTTCGCACATTTTTCGGCGAAACGCAAATTCGCCCATCACTATTTATCATCTCTCTGATATTGTCCCTGTCCAGCTACTATACCTGTGCCTCATCCAGTTCCTGTCCCTTTCTTTATCTTGTCTTTGATTTTTTTCTGGCTTCTGGCTTTGAGCTTGGCTTGATTTTTGACAGTTTGTTTTAAATTAATCTTATCAAACCTACCTGTTCTTGTGAGAGCACTGGAACCTTGTGCAGCTAAAACCTGATGGTACCTGAGCAGCTGTGGGAAAAGTGAGATCACTTCTCATCACAATGAGATCACTATGCATATCATAATAGGGGCAAAGCAACACCATATTTAATTTCATGTTTTTATCATTTGCTATCTATGATATAGTTCAACACAGACCAAAGCATAAACAGTTTATTTGAATCAATTTGGGTTTTGGCTGTATTAATGAAAGGAACATGAATAGATGTGTTCAATAACTACATTATATGCAAAAACATATAAGGAGTTCAACATAACATAAAGGTACTAGGATCTACAGTCTGTCAAGCTGAAAAGTAGCATGGAGTAGATCACCTGAAAAGATCACCTGAAGAGATGGATACAGGAGTTAGTAACTACATGCAGGATTTATTCACTTAGATAACAGCAGCAACTGAGCAGGAGCTAAAGTGAGTCTGTTTCCTGTAAAATACAATATAATGTGGGACCAGTGACAAGAATAATAACAGAGAAAACACCAGAACTGTTTTTATAATCACTACTTCTTTTTTATATATACAGTATACTGTATGCTAATGTGTAATATTGCATCCATGAAATGTTGGCTGATTTGTACAGTTTACTGAAGTTCAGCATCAAACTAGTTTCTATGCTTTAATCCATAATAATTCCAGAAACTGCGGCTGAGATTGTGATGTCAGTTTTTTACATAACTAGTTAACATTTGTGGAGGACAAGAGAAAAAACAGCAGACAATCCGTTTAATACCCTGAAATCCTAAAATGGTGGAGATAAGCAAGAAGGATTACATCCAGAAACCTATAAACATAAGGGTCAGATTTTTTATATTACACCAAGATACAAATATCACCCCTGCTTTAAATAAATGAAATAAATTAATATCCTCTGAAGAGACATTATGCAAATTCAGTCCTGTATGATTAAGTGAAGCAGAGAATTCCGACTGTGCTACTGCTGTCCACTTAATAAAAGAGAGTACCTTTTATTATTTAAAAAAAAATAAGCATTTAAATATGCTTTACTTAAAGGTTTTGTTTACATTCCAAACATCTTTTTCAGTTATTTTGTTTTCAGATTGCTCCCCAGAAATAAAGACGTTTTTCAATTACTTTCCATTATTTATTGTTTGTTTTTCCAAAATCTAAGTTTAAAGTTTAATGTTCTTGTCTCTGGTGTTTGTCTGACAGCTCAGTAATTCAGGCTACAATTTTGCAACATTTTGGGGCAGATTTACATAGGGTCGAACATCGAGGGTTAATTAACCCTCGATATTCGACTGCCGAATGTAAATCCTTCGACTTCGAATATCGAAGTCGAAGGATTTACCGCAAATAGTTTGATTGAACGAACGAAAAATCCATTGATCGAACGATTTTTCTTCGACCAAAAAATTGCCAGGAAGCCTATGGGGACCTCCCCCATAGGCTAACATTGCACCTCGGTAGGTTTTAGGTGGTGAAGTAGGGGTTCAAAGTTTTTCTTAAAGAGACAGTACTTCAACTATGGAATGGTCGAATATTCAAATGATTTTTAGTTCGAATCATTCAAAGTCGTAGTCAAAGGTTGAAGTAGCCAATTCGATGGTCAAAGTAGCCAAAAAAAACATTTGAAATTCGAAGTTTTATTTATTCTATTCCTTCGCTCGAGCTTAGTAAATGGGCCCCTTAGTTATTACATTTCTCAGCAAAATTTCTGGAAAATTAGCAACTATTGTATTAATTATACCAACTGCCTGTAATGAAACCCAGAGATTCTGCTCGGCAGGGACAAAGATAATAAATGAATCAACTAAATGTATCTATTTAGAACAGTTTACAGAGTCGGTGACCCCACCTCCCAGAGCTGCTTTAGAAGGTGAAATCTTGACTCGCACATCACTAATACACACATATTTATTTTCAGGCTATTTTTTTAAACGAATGTCTGACGATGAGTCCCCTGCGATTGCAATGTATTTTTCTATATAGTTATGCATAGAAATGTGTGACATTCATGACAATTTTTTTCACCTGAGTACAAAAGTACAAGTTCATTTTAGTAATTAAATTAAATTAAACCTTGCTAGGTAAGAAGAGGTTGAACCCAAATAATCTTTACCTGAAAGGCACCCTGTCATTCCATTATTTCTTTCTTAATATTCAAGTACATCTAATTAGTGTTCTATACTTGTGTTTCAGATACTCAGTCTTAATAAAATAACATATTTTAAAATTACTTTTAAAAATACAGTGGTTTTCTACTTTTTTTTACTTTTCTAGATGCCACTTTAATCCTGTTATGGACTTTAAATCCAGGTCATTTAAACAGTAGATTTAAACAGTAGTGCTTATTTATAAATCTAGGTCTTAAATTGCACAAATGCAGTTACCAATAGCAACTGTGTCTTTGTTTTCTTTTTCCAGCTTCTAGTATAATATTCAAAGCCAATTGCTGACAAATATTTTGGTGACAGTGCACATTTAATTAGGCATAATGGGTTAGATAGGTAAATCAAAGCACTTGTTGGCAAAAATAATTATTTAATTTCCATAGCTAAAAATTTGTCATCTATATGATCCAACAGAAATAGAGCCCCCTAATTATTGTACAGTAGCTGGGCACCTTATAATAGGGTAAGGAATGTATGAACATGTATATTGTTAACATACCTTTCCTAAGACTTAGTCAAGCTGGATGGATCTAGATTTGTAGTGCAATGACTATTTGATAAATATTGTCCACCATTTGTCTCATTCATTGAAATACATTTCTGTTGGTAGCTATATGTATATATTTACATACATATATTGTCGTCAATTATAAGGTTTTGTCTTCTGATCTGTTCTTGTGCTATGCAAATGATGTTGACTTTTACATGAAATTCAGCCAATATCATGTAAAGTAGTAGTAATATTGTAATTAGTAAATATTATCTTATTTATCTGTTGTTTTATATTACTAGCCAGTAAGACTAGAGGGGTTATTTATCAAATTCGAAAAGTTTTCACAATTTTCTGAAAACAACTCCGACCAAATCTTTTCCCCCTATTTATCAATTTTGCCCAAAAAAAACTGAATAAATCTGAATAAATTTCCCATTTGACGCCTGAATACTGTGACTTTTTTGTATTTTGACGACTGAATACTGTGACTTTTTTGTATTTTGACAACTGAATACTGTGACTTTTTTGTATTTGATGCCAAAATACCACAACTGTTTTGGGACATCTGCCAATGACTTCTACATGAACTTGCCAGGTCTGAGTTGAAGTACTTTTTTATTCGGACTTTTAACACCATCACAATAAGGGGCAGATTTACATATGGTCGAATATGGAGGGTTAATTAACCCTCCATATTCGACTGCCGAAGGTAAATCCTTCGACTTCGAATATTGAAGTTGAAGGATTTACCGCAATTCAACAATGGCAGTAAATCCTTTTTTTTTAGATGGCGAAGTAGGGGGTCGAAGTTTTTTTTAAAGAGACAGTATTTCGACTATCGAATGGTCGAAAAGTCGACCGATTTTTAGTTTGAATCGTCCGATTCGAAGTCGTAGTCTTTGGTCGAAGTAGCCAAAAAAAAACATTCGAAATTCGAAGTTATTTTGTATTCTATTCCTTAACTCGAACTGAGTAAATGTTATGTGCCCCTTAATCATGAAAAATTTGGGGTTTTTTTCCATGAAAAGTACAGTCATGAAAAAATCTGACTTTAATAAATAACCCACTAGTTGTGTATATTATAGGAGAATAACCTAATTTAATATGGTGATCTTTCCTTCACAAATATATGCAATAAATGTTTTCAAACTCATTTTATCATTTAACATCTAAATTTCCCTGAAGAATTATGCTTATTACAGAGCAATAAATATGCTGGCACAGTACAAGTTATGAAATAAACGAAGACGATTTTTCTTGCAAATGAGTGGTCCATTAATGGCCTTTTTCAAATTTGTGTGCCATTAGTGAAATCATACCACAACCAATGGCTTCTAAGCCTGCCTATTCTTGATTATGGATAACGACATAGAAGAGTTGAGAGAGGTGAAAGGAAGTATGTGATCAGCAATTCCAAGACACACTGGGAATGTAGGCAAATCTAAAACTGCAAGCACAGCCAGAAGCAGAAACAAGCAGAAGAAGCATCAGGACAACAGTGATATTTTACATCTACATATTTCCATTAGACAAACTGAACTAATGCACGGTGGAATTGCAGGTACAGAAACATTATTTCTGTAGCATACAATGTGTTAATTGTGAACCCTTGTGTGTGCTCACCACCTTTAAATAGAAATAGATCAGTTCTCTTGTGATTGAACAACCTGTATGATTGATATAGCCAATTTAAAGTTTCATGCTCTAACAAAATTACTATTACAGAAACATTTGTAGAGTATTTACGTAATATTGTTGGATAAAAATATTGCAATAGGTGTGTTTCAATATAGGCTAATGAAAAGTCAGATTGTCTGATGTTGATGTGTCTGTTTCTATTTTTGCTAAAATATGTATTTAATGCCATTACTGCTACTCAGGCCCTCATTACTTGAAGAACTATTGTTTTATTTAAATACATTGCAATTTTTTATTGCAAATAAGCACATTGTCAAGTTTTCTAGATTGCTTATTAAGATAATAGAATGACAGAAGGAGCTGCTCTGATTTGTTCCATGTTTGGATAAATAAGCTTATGATATCCCTCATTTGAATCTAAATGTAAAGATGAACATGGGCATTGAATTTTTAATCAAGCGGAACTGCTATTTCACTCAGACAAATCCTCTAAAACAGCCCTTTGTTTATCACTAGAGACCTCAGAGGTTTATTTAAAATTGGGTTAAAAGACTAGTAAAAATTTCATGCATTTCAGAGTGCCACAAAGATATGAACTGTGCTGAATGTTAACCATTTTGCAAACAAAACTACATGACAAATATGGCTGTGAATAAAATATTGAAATGTAATATTTTTTATTTCTAAGATTGATGTTTCTGTTCCTGGGTGGACTCTGAATTTTAATCTTCCTTATTTTTTGAATGCATGAGCGAGGGTGTTGTTAATAATTTTTTTTGTTAATAAACATAGTACATATACCTCTCTAAAATTCCCCTGTTTATGCCCTTTCATGTGCCTGTGGGACAAGTGTTTGCAGGGCATATTAAAGTGCATGCACCATTGTGGTGGTATGGTAAATTTGCATTTAATGATTTTACCAATGGGCCTGTGTTTCTTTAAACACTTGCATGCACCACTCCAGTTCTCCTTAATGTTATTTAAGGAAGGGTTCCCAGAAAAGTCTGTGGGGCAGATTCCCTAAAGGGCGAAGTGACTAACACTAGCGACAGTGTGATGTCATTTTTGAACTTCGCAGATTCCCTAACAGGTGCAGGCGTCACTTCGCTAACGAAGTAGATAGACGCTAGTGTTTTATCGCACTCTAAAGCCAGGTTGAACTTTCACTCCGGCGAATTGACATAACTCCGGCGAATGAGTTAACTTTTACTGAATGTTACCTCATTCGCCAGACTTGCCCTTGCCAGCTCAGACCAGGCAAAGTGCAATGGAGTACATAGGACTTCCTCAATTTTTTGTGCAAAACTTTCGTAAGTCCCAAAAAACGCTGGTGTCTTTTTTACTTTTTTCAGTGATAGCCTGCAAAGGTCCGTAAATGTTTTTTTTTTGGATAACCGGGTCCCCCCCTCCATTTCCTAACATATGGAACATTATGGGGCACATTTACTATTGGTCGAATATCGAGGGTTAATTAACCCTCGATATTCGACCCTCGAAGTAAAAGGATTTACTGCAAATGCTTCAAAGGAACAATCAAAGGAAAAAACGTTCGAATCAAACGATTCGAAGGATTTTAATCCTTCGATCGAAGTATTTTCCTTTGATCAAAAAAAGCTTAGAAAGCTTATGGGGAAGGTCCCTATAGGCTAACATTGGTGCTCAGTAGGGTTTAGGTGGCGAAGTAGGTAGTCAAAGTTTTTTTTAAAGAGACAGAACTTCGACTATCGAATGGTCGAATAGTCGAACGATTTTCGAAATTTTAAATATTTTTCATTCTAATGCTTCACTCGAGCTTAGTAAATGTGCCCCTAACTATACAGTGGGCTCATGTTTAGGGCAATATAACAGCTCTATTTTATTTATTAAGGTTCCCTGGACTTGTGTAATGTAATGTATTTGCTGCAACATATATAGTTACACCCATGTAACTTTATCATTTCCCGCCAAATGCAAATTAGGCAATGTTAGCGCATCTTTGCTTTGATTGCTGAAGTGATGCTAACAAAAACTAGTCCAGCATTCGGCGCCCTGGAGGCAACCATCAGTTTTCTGCTTGGTTTATAATATGGGATGGGTCTCCTATTGTAATAAAAACTACTTGCCCTGGTGGTCCAGTGGTGCGGCGGGGATGCCTGCCACGGCGTTCTTCTTACTCCTCCATTTTGGGTTCCTAGGGCGCGCACGCGCATCTTGTTCTATTTATGGATGCGGACGCGCTGGCATTATGACGCAGATGCGCAAGGCACTTTTTGGAGCGAAATTCAAACCCCTATATAAGACTCATTATGGCTTCAGTATTTTGCCCATTATAGGTTTATCCTTGTGGTGTTTTGAGCGTAAGCTATTTGATTCTGATCCTGTTTGATATCTGTTTTTGACCCTGCCTGGCTTTGACTATTCTACCTTCTGAAACCTGACCCTAACCTGATTGCCGACTCTGATTCTTTTTAACCCTCTGATTGACTAACTGGTTTGACCCTTGTCTGCCTGACTACGATTATTCTCCGCTTGCCCTGACCTGGCCTGATCTGACTACGATTCTGCCTAACGCCTTGTATTGTGACCTTCAACTTTGCCAACAGTTGTGCCCCTCAGCCTGTTTAGAACCCCTCGCCTTGCACCTCTTGTTTTAATACCTGGTGGCACCTGAGTAGCTGAGGGCTCCTCCCGAGGCCAAAGGCGGCTGCTACAGGCAGAAGCACAAGCCGAGACCAGGGTACAGAGATTGAGACTTTGGTATGAGTGCATTTACAAAATAAGTTATTCACCTTCAAAGGTTAAGGCTGTTAGGTAAATTATAAGTAAAATACCTCACTCTGTATGTCATTTGACTTTTTATTCCACTAATGTGTCAAGTCTTTATTAGCATAAATATTAGGAACACAAATTCTGTTATTAATTTAAATGTAGATTGAAATATTTTTTAGTATTAAAATTTGACATTAAAGAAGTGTGACCTTAAAATAGTTTTTGTACAGGAAGATTGGGTTCATTCTATCTTCATACCCCTACCCCAAATGCTTACCCATGTTTGTATAAGAAATGTTTATTATTAATGAGCTTTACATACTTCCCTTTTCTCAGCTCAGCTAGATAAAGTTAACTGCAATGCATTTATTAGGATTATTAGGATTTACTTCATTCCTGTAAAGAATCTGTGAAAATCTCCTGCAATTATGGGCTTAATACAAGTGAATAAATGTGAAGCTGTCGTAGTTTTATTGTGGGATCAGAGAAGCTAGCAAAAAAAAAACAAAGCAGAAAAGGTAATTAAACATTCACCATGTTTCTTTTCATTAAAAATGTTGGTAGTGTGCCATTTTTAGTTAAACCTTCTAACTGTGATAAAGACTACATAATAATTTTAGCTCCCACTGGATGCCAAATAAACTTTCTATTTCTATTCTCAGGATCCTAAAATAAGTAAATATCAAATGAGCATAAAAAAGTTACTTCAAAAGTGCTGCCCTCCACTAAACTTTTATGTATTATATACAGTAGCAGGGATGCAAAGAGGTTGTGATCACATAATATATACAGATAACAAAATCCAGGAATGATGTACAAAAAAAGCTACCGAGGAGTTTCATGACCATATAAAAACACGAGGCCGAAGGCGGAGTGTTTTTATACAGGTCATGGAACTCCGAGGTAACTTCTAATATCCTAATATTTTTCAACTGGGGTACTTTATTTATTATAATACACAAGTTTCAGTGAGTGTGAACAGAAATGACATCAGAACTCACCGTTTATAACTGATGACATCAGAACTCACCGTTTATAAGGATATAATTTACAAGATATTCATGGCTTTTGTGTATTATATACTTAAAGGCAGAGAGCCACAAGTTTTCACCAAGGTACACAGAATTAGATTGTGCATTTTGTTGGTGCTGGCGAATAGCAAATCAATAGTGATGAGTGAATCTAATCTAATTAGCAAATTGTCATATGTGAAATGCCATTTCGCAAAACGAAAAAAAAAGTCAATAGGCATTTTTACACGCAACAATTTTTCTCTCTCCATATGTCAATGGGCATTTTTTCTTATGGTGATTTTTTTCTCCAAATGCATTAAAGTCAATGGCTATTTTTCTTATGGTCAGCTTTTTTTCTCCTAATGCATTAAAGTCTATGGGTGTTTTTTCTATGGCGACTTTTTTTGTCCTAATGCATTAGTCAATGAGCATTTTTTCTTATGGCGACTTTTTTTGTCCTAATACATTAGTCAATGGGCGTTTTTTCTTATGGTGACTTTTTTTTCCTAATGCATTAAAGTCAATGGGCGTTTTTTCTTATGGTGACTTTTTTCTCCAAATGCATTAAAGTCAATGGCCATTTTTTCTTATGGGCATTTATTTTTTTATATTGTGTAAAATGGTGAATACATTTTCTCATCACTACAAATGAAATCAATAAAATGTTTTGACCAATAATTCATAAAAAAATATGACAGAAATCGGCTATGAGCTACCATAGCCGATTGGACCTGCAATCAATTTTACTTGTGTAAAATAGACTATAACAGTTATAATACCATATTCAGTATTAGAGCAGGAAGGTAGAAAATTGTTATGTTGGTTTAATGGAAATATAAAGAATAGAGTACTGTATGTATACTTTTTTACATATTTTATTCTAGTACAGTTATGGGACCTGTTATCCAGAATGCTTGGGACCTGAGGCTTTCTTAATAATGGATCTTTCCGTAATTTGGATTTTCATACATTACTAATTTAAATGAGCTTCTAAGACTGCTTGTTTTTTTATCCTTGTTTATATCAAGAAAGTCTTGACAAGATGTGATAATCAAAAATACAAAAAAATATAAATCTTGCCATGTGTGTGCTAGCATAAGGAGCAGGACAATTATTTATAAATATTATTTATTTAGTGCACAAATGTTTTAGGTGTGTTTGAACCAGTTAGAAACATGCCAGTATTTTATTACCAATAGGAGCAACCCAGATCATTTGGTGGAAATCCATACAGACAAAGGGAGAGCTCTGTATTACAGTGCACTGGTGGTAATTGATTTAAGGGTTCCAGGGCTGAATGGTAATAATGGTTGCCAGTGTACCACCATGTGACCATACCTGCGGGAGTGCTAATTTGTATGGAGCCGGCAGAAGCCTGTATAATATAACTCATATTCTGAATTCTCCTGTTCTAGGCTTAATTAAGCAACAACATGTTTTTAGTATAATTTCAAACGTTATCTATTGATAAATAAACTCCTTTGGTTTCACACTGCACTGTTATTTTGATGGTTTTCTTTTTCAGTCATTTCCTAAATGCAACTTCCACAATGTGCCAAGCGGAAATACTCCATTCATCACTTCAGTTCTATATAAACTATTTGAGTAAGATAAATGAGCAAATTATCCCCCAGTTCTAGCACAATGTCTAGTAATAACCCACACCTTCATTTGATTTCTCTTGATGCCAACATCCCTAACTATCTATAAGAGTTTAGGAAACAACTTTTAACACAATTTCAGAGCATTTTTTAACACTTTGATTCAGTACAGTAAACTATGCAGTATTCAACACTCAGCATGAAAATAAACATACTATTTTATTTTATTAATGTTTTGTTATGTAGACCTGTATAAAGGGTGTATGTTTGTGCTTAAAATGCTGTATGTAAACATGCAAGATTTTTTATATATGCATAGATTTTTGTTATATGCAAGAACACTGGGCTCTTTACAAAGGCATTATGCAATAACCAGAATACTCCTACCCCTCATGCTCCTACTCCTATCTGAGATAAAATATTCTACTAATTTTTGGAATACAAAAGTCACATATTTGTGTTTTGTTTAATCATTCCTCTATCTACAGAGCAGTAAATGAAACTATTAGTCTTGCTGCTTTCATTCCCTTTGCTTAAATGTTTAGATTTCCAGTCTAAGGTAAAGTAATATCCATAAATTAGAATTCTTCTAGAATCATTAAATAATTGTAAGGGGCCCGAAGGCTCAGACAGGAGTAGCGGACCTAGGAGGAAGCACCAGTCCAACAGATCGAGGTACAGGCAAGGATTTAGAAAGAGAGTGGTCAAGTCCAGGCAATATGGTCGGTTGAGACAGCAAAGGTTCAGTAAACAGGAACAGGCAAGGACCAGTACACAAAGTCAAGATAACAACACTAGAAGCGCACCCAGGAACTCACAAGGAAGAACCTATTGTAGGGCAAGGTGAGCAGTGTCTCGTCGTCTTTTATAGGCCTCCTTTGGTGACAAAATTAGCCGCAGTGACATCATAACGCTGGCATCCTCACGCATATGTTTTCGACGCTGACGTCCATTCTGACGATGATGCTTCGGCACCGGCGACCAATCCGATGCCGGCGCCTCGTTTGACGCCGGCGTGATGTCACCGAGCTGCGACCAGGAGGAACCACATGGAGGACATTGCCATCTTGGGACACGCCATCTTGGGATGCCAGGTAAGATTTCCTTACAATAATTAGGTGGATTTTCTTGGCAAGACTTGCTAGAAGTTGGGAAGTCCCAAGACTTAGGGTTGGTGGATATCAACACTGTTTAGTGTGAGAAACCCAGTGGTAGTTTAGGGGAAATTGTTTTAACAATCTGTATAGTGATAGAGATTTTTTTTTTGCCCAAGTCAAGTTTATTGATAAACAATGTACAAACAGTGATACATCAGCAAGTACACAGGCATTATATAATACGAGAGACATATCAATATGTACATAACTTGTAATAGATTGAGAATCATTGGTAGCAGACTAACCCTGCACGGCTAATCGACTTCATTGCATGGGTTTTTAATACAAAGGAGTTGTATCTAACCATTTCTGCCAAATTTCACATCTGTCCTGGAGTTGCCCTTTTCTAGTTAATATAATTTTTTCTTTATTGTTCATGGAGGTAACAGCTTGGTTGGGGGAGAACTGCTTTTCCAGTTCAGAGTTATCTGACACCTGGCATGAAACAGGGCCTTAGATATTAACTGCCTGTATTCTACTGGAGCACACTCCCTAGTTCCAATTCCCAGAAGACATAGATCAGGGCTAGCTGAAATCATAGAACCTGTTATCCTATGTACTGTAAGTGCTCCATGACCCTGTTCCAGTACTGTTGTACCAAAGGGCATTGCCACATAGTTTGCAGGAAATTGGCATGCTGCTCCCCACACTTTAAGAATACATTAAAACATTAGGACACATCTTGCTAAGTTTGCTCCTTGTGAGGTATGCTCTGTGTACAGGGGCGCGCCGCCAATGAGGCGAGATGAGAAACTCGCCTCAGGCGGCAACGCAGGAGAGGTTTCCAGGGGCGGCAAAAAGCCGCTCCTGGTACATTTAAGAGCCGAATTTCCGTTTTTTAAACCGGAAATTCGGCTTTACTATTGCGAGAGAGCGCATTAGTGTTCCTGCCGGTGAGGGAGGGGCGGCATTGAAGGAGCCGCCTCAGGCGGCGCTGTAAATAGAATCGGCGCTGTCTGTGTAGCATGTACAATTGTAGCAATCTGTTGTTGTAGTTACATGATACATACAGTGGAGCTCTCATGGCTTCTTTCCATTGACTGTCTGTTACATATATTAGGTCTCTTTCCCATGCCTCCCTACTTTTAACTGGTTTATTGCCACTTAATTTACCATGTAATTTTCTGTACCATTTAGATAGTACCCCTTTTTGATTTTCCCTCTGATTCCCACCATCGGAGAGACTTCCAGTCTGATAGGATGTAGTTTGTTTTGTCAGACCAAGGCTGACCTTAGTTGCTGGCCATTGTGAATTAGGTATATTGTGCTGGGCTTTTAGTTCCACAAATGATTTAGGTGATTCATTCGCCCATATGTCTGCAATAGTTTGTTCCTCATTTTTGAACCAGCATTTATGAGGTATTATGTGGGCCATGTGGGGAAACCTTGCATTGTTCCACAGTGGCATTTGAGGGTCATGGTAAGTATAGGCTATTAACTCATGGACCTTGTTCAAGGCCCGCCTTTGCATGTGAAGGATAGGGTTTAGGGGTTGTTCAGGTGTCCCAAGTATAACATCCCAAGGAAAGTTAGGTGAAGGTGTCAGTGCCTTCCAAAGCTTATATAGGGGTGGGTAGTGATTCTGATGAATTAGGGTGGTTAAGTGTGTAAGTTGGGCAGCTAGATAGTAGTGGAGCATATTGGGGAGGGCAAGCCTATTGGGCTCATAAGTGTATCCAGGCTCAACCTAGGTCTGGATTTACCCCATATAAAGTTTCAAAGTATACTGTTGATGGTGTCAAAGGTTTTCTTGTGGACAAGGTGGGGAGTGCCATAACGGGTATAGAAGTTTGGGTATAGCGAGCATTTTAATGAGCTGTATCCTTCCTACGGGACCCAAGGGTAATGTTTTGGTTTTCTCTCTTAAAGGAAAACTATACCCCCAAAATGAACACTTAAGCAACAGATAGTTTACATCATATTAAGTGGCATATTATAGAATCTTACCAAACTGGTCTATATATTTAAGTAAATCTTGCCCTTTTACATCTCTTGCCATGAGCCACCATTTCATGATGGTCTCTGTGCTGCCTCAGAGATCACCTGACCAGAAATACTACAACTCTAACTGTAACAGGAAGAAGTGTTGAAGCAAAAGACAGAACTCTTTCTGTTAATTGGCTCATGTGACCTAACAAGTATGGTTTGTTGGTATGTTTGTGTGCACAGTGAATCGTACGATTTTTAAAATGGCAATTTTCTATTTATGATTAACCAATGGCACATACTACTAGAAATGTATATTATTATGAAAATGGTTTATTTACATAAAGCAGGGTTGTACATATCAGCTGTTTTAGGCAATATCTTTTTATAGAGACCTACATTGTTTGGGGGATATAGTTTTGCTTTAATCAATTTATCTGCTTCTCTATGTTATGTTTGCTATACTGCTGTAGGTTATTTCTATTCCCAGGTATGTAAACTTCTCAACTATGGGCATAGCTCCTGTTACCTCCTGATGATCATTATTCGGTGGATCTACCAGGAACAATACTGATTTACTGGGGCTAACTTTTAAGCCAGAGAGCTCGTCATATTGGGTGGAAATATCCAGAAGGCATGAGAGAGGTCCCCTGTCCCCTAGATACACAAGTGTATCTTCAGCATAGAGCTGTAGCTTTTCCTCCAAACTGTTGATTTTAAACCCCTTGATTTCATTAGACTGCCACACTGCTTGTGCAAACGGTTCAATTACCAGGGCAAATAGTAAAGGGGACAGAGGACAGCCCTGCCGTGTACCACATGCCAAAGGGAACAAGCTTGTTAACGTAGAATTGATCCTCAGTGAAGCCCTGGGAAAGTGATATAACAGCTTGACCAGATTTTGGAAAATTGGGTGTAGCGCATTTTCATTAATTCGCCGATTCACTAACGGACACTGGCGTAAATTTGATAGTATTACTTCGCACCCTTACGCCTGGCGAATTTGCAAATTCACTGACGCGCAAATTTTTCTGAATGCTACCTTTTACGCCAGACTTCCTTCGCCACCACAGACCAGGGGAAGTGCAATAGAGTAGATAGGGATTGCTTCAAAAAAAGTTAAAAAATGTTCTAAGTCCCAAAAAACGCTGGCGTTTTTTCTTTTTTTTATGGGTGATAGGCTGAAAAAGATCGAAAAACTTTTTGGGGCTACCCTCCTTCCCCCCTACATTTCCTAACTCATGGCACCTTAACTATACAGTGGGCACATGTGTAGAGCAAAATTAAAAATTTTATTTCCTGTTTTGAAGGTTTCCCAGGCTTGTGTAGTGAGGCTACATATATCTCCATTGTAACTTCAATTTGGCCCTGTATGCAAATTAAGCATCGCTAGAGCAACTTCGCTTTGCTTGGCGAATTAACGCTAGTGCAACTTCGCAACCTTACACTTCCCCTGAGCGCAACTTCGGATTTTATTGAATTTGCGTAGCGCTGGCGAAAATACGCCTGGCAAAGTGCGGCAAAGCGGACGCTGGCGCAACTACGAATCTTAGTGAATTTGCCCTGAAGTGTCTGGTGGTGTCAGTCAGCCCAGGCCCAAACCAGGCTGTGAACAGATAAGTCTGTGCTGGAGCCTCTAACAATGACCCCTCTCTCTGAGTCAGCAAGCCCAGCGATACAAGAAGCATGGTGGAACAGAGATAAAAAACAAAGAATTGGCCATCTTTTTTTTTTTTATATAATGGAGCACATGGTCACAGTCAGCATGGTTTAACTACATAAAGAATTATTTTGAAGTGGCGACATGGTTACTTGGCTCAATAAGTTGTTCACTTAACCTCTTACTGGTCACTCTTTTATTGCTGTGCTGGGATATTTTGGGAATCAAGACATCTGGACGCGTCTTGGGGCAATGTAAAGAACTGCGTTGCCCCGTTAAGGGTGATCCTCAGGTGTGCAGGATAAAGCATTGTGTAGATCATCTTAGCTGCTCTCAATTTCTTAACCTCCATTAATTTGGCCTGCTGCCGCTGCACATCCGCAGAATAATCCACATAGATGGAGATCACAGCTGCCTGGTGTTGTAGTGTGTCCCTGGTGCGTGCCATCGACAGAATGGAATCCCTGTCCCAGGCATTCAGCAGCCTGTCGATGAAAGGCCTCAGCGGAGCTCCAGTCAGGGCAGGCCAGGTTAGAATCCTATGATCCCTTTCCACTGCAAAGGTAGAAGAGAGCTTTGCGCAATCAAATATTTCTGCCAGCCACTGCTCAATAAATTGCTCTGGCTTCAGCTTTTTCAGGGAATCCAACAAAGCGCAGGTTGTTGCGTCGGAGGCACAAGGTCATCCATCTTTGCAGTGTTACTGATTACCAGCTGCTGTGTCTCCTGCAATCATCCGGGCATTGGTGCATGTGACCTCCAGGCCACTGACCCGTTTCTCAACTGCAGAGGTCTGTTCCCTCAACCTTTGTAGGTCATGCTTGATGATAGAGAGGACAAGCTTAATTTTGTCCGTCTTGGCACTGATGATGTTTATGCAGGTATGTTTAGTCTCTCTGATTTCTTGAAGGATTTCTTGCAGCGTCGGCTCAGGTGCTGGGTGCTCTGCGGTTGGCGAGGGAGGGCTGCTGGATGAGGCCTGTCCGCCATCTTGCTTGTCTTCGTGGGTGTATTTTTCTAGTCTGTTGGCCATCATTATGGTTCTCTTTTGAACTTTTAACTGTCCCATTATTCCAATCCAGTGCTTCTGAGGCCGTTTTGGTCGACTGTAATCAGTCTAGAATCAGAATAATCTCGGCCCAGAGATAGGAGCTCCTGACTGCACGTCTACTCACATTGAGCTATAGGCCACGCCTTCAGTAACACTTTATCTTTAAATAACTTTCAATCTTTTTACAGGAAATGTATTCATTTTCATGCTTGCAAATTGACATACACACAGTTTTACATGCACTGGGTATGCCTTTACAGCTTAAAACCACACACAGACAAAATATTTTTTTTACTCATTAGCCAGTTTTTAAAAAGACACACCCTATGCACAGCCTACCACCTTTGTTTTCAATGAATTTGGAGAAGTGGAGAAAAGTTACCAAGGAGACAGGCCCAGATTGTAGCTTAGTAGAAACTCAGATCAGATTTTGACTCTACTTAAGTAAGACGTAACACATAATTAACTGGTCTATAGCATGTGGAAAGCTTGGGAGTTGAATAGTATTATGAGTCTATTATAGGAATTATACTCTGCTTTAAACTGTTATTGATTATTGCTGACATCCATGTGCCAGTGTGGTTTCCTGCTCCAACCAGTGGCTATGCCTACACATGCTTAAACTGACAGCCCTTTATCTAAAGCCATTACCAATATTTGTAAACTAAACCTGTAGAAGAAGGATAACTCATTACACCTATACATGCTTTATGTTGGTTGGCTTGTACGGTTGATGTAGTATGAAATTAGTAGGATTTAGGATTTTTGTGATGTGTATTTTACATCATTCCATACTTAATTTAGGATAATAGTCAATCAATTTCAAACTCTCCAACAGAAGACTAGTGCATATATATATATAAAAAAATTATTTACTTTTGCTTATTAGAATAATAGCTAATTAGAATGTGTAAAGTGTATGATTGGTCCAGAGGTTTCCTGCCTTACTTCAGTATAGTATTGGGCAGAAGGTGGTTCTTCCTCTTTTGTCTTCCATTTCTTGAAGGAGTGGATGTTTCTGGGAGTCTTGGATGTAGGCCCCAGTAAAGTAAAGGGCCCCAAGGGTGGTTAGCCCCTTGGTGAAGTTGAAGATATAGGGACCTCACCAATGAGATGTAGTCAGGACAGGGTAGTTATCTGTAACAGTGCTTTATAGGAAAGTGAGGCAGACAGAATTCATTTAGGAAGAGCATCCTGTGCTTCAGCTATGAGGGATAGCAAGGAGGTAGCTCTACCCTCAAGACTGACCTGTAGTGTAGGGATCGCAGGCTAATAGGAGTTCACGTTATGTGATTTTCCTCATCCAATGTGTAGGTATCCAGGTGACTATTTAGAGATCCTGAGGGTTCATCTATAAAATCTGGTACACTATTTCCACAGGGATGTTGCAAGGTGCTGGCTCTGAATTGCTGTGATATTACCTGACGTGTATGAATAGAATACATCATGGATTGTGAGAATGATATCCCTGGTTGCGCTTTAAGAGAATAATGCCTGTTACTTTTTATTTTGTTCAATAAACAAGCTTCCAATTATTTTATTTAGTCATGCAGCCCATGAGGTGTAGTTGCACAACCCCCCCCTCACACTTTCACGTAGCAAAAGACCATCCTGTAGAGAGAGGGTCAAATGTAACTGGTGCTCTGTCTGTTTCCTAGTCAGACAGGGTCTAGCCTAGGCTAGATGGGGTAAATACTGAATGTATGAGTAACAAAGGTTATATTTGTTTAAACAACATGATCCCTTTTTTATTGAAGTATAAAACAGCAGAGATCTGAATGGAACCAACAAAATGAGCTGATGATTATTATCAAACAGTAACACAATATATATAACAAACATAAAGTACAGTTACAAGGAACAGCAACTGTAATGTTATATCAACCTCCTATCAGCAGTGCAAATTTGTGCCCTTATAAAGTTGCTCCAAGTGGGTGGTTATTGGTACCGTCTCTTTAAGTTGCCAGTTAGCATTTTAAAGTTGGCATCTTAATCAGATGAATTTACTTTAGATGCATCACTATCCTTTCAGTTAAAGAAAAGCCTAGCAAAACGTATAGTTCAGCAGCAGCATTTAACCTTTATGGCCTAAGGGGTACTCAGTTCACCAATAGAGCACAATGCTGGCAGGTTACTGTGCTCCTATCACTGAATCACTTTGTGCAGGCAACTCTGTTCTCCAGTAGATGGAATCACCTTGACCTCTGCTGTGCAGTCTTCAGACATGGGGCATTCTTCTAATTTATATCTATAAATGATTCTGCCTCTGATAATGCAATTTGTCATCTAAAACATCCCCAAAAGTGTTGCCACCTTTCCTGTAGTAGCTACCCAGACAGGGGGCATGGACGTGACATCCCAAAGCTGTGAAAGAAAGAAATATTTATTTACAATTAATATTTTCTAAGCGTTTTATAGTAATGTGAATTTGTCTAGGGGTCTTTATTTTTTTCCAAAGTAGTTATCACAATGTCATGGGCTTGCTGCATTGTGGGGAAAAAACATGGCAATTGCTGTCAAAATTGCACATTAGTAACAACATCTAGGTACTATAAGTGGATGTGTCCTTTGGTGTTTTGGACTTTGCAACATGTACCAAATTCATAAATGAGGCCTACAGTATTGCAAGTAATAGTAGGTGCTTCTTTCATTGCTTCACTGAATTTTTATATTCTATATTTTATCATAGTTTTTTCTTTAGATTGTAATATAGATTTATCATATGGTCTCAGCCTGGTACAGAGATTTTTGCTAGAATGCAGAAAAAATTTCAGGGCAGAGGTGTGTTAAAAGCAGAATGAACGGATTTGTTTTTCCTTGAGCTCCGTGTTTGTGTGAATATTTGTATGTGGTGTGTGTTTGAGACAGACAGAAATTTGGGAAGGATAGAAGGGTTGGGGTGAAAATGGGATCTCTGTAATTATTAAGACAGGCACATATGCTAGATATCAACTAGTTTTACTCAAACATGCTGGCTGTCTCATCTGAGCAACAGATGGCACATTTATTTTTTAATAAAGTTCCGTGCATTAGGGCTTAAACCATGGAATTATTTACAAATAAAATCCTCTTGCTTGACTGCTCAATTCAGACTGGCAGCATGGTTGACTACAACTAGTTGACTGCTAGTGTTTGTAGGTGTTATTTACAAATGTCTGCAATGTTCAAAGTGTAAAATTCCAGCTCAAATGGCCACTTTTTTTAAATACACACAATTTTATGATGCTTTTCCACCTCTAGAATTCCAACATTGTTGTGGGTGCCTGCTACAGTATGTAGCATCCACGGCTACTTGTACCTTATGCACTAAGAAAAAACTAATTAGCTTATGTTAATATATTACAGCATATCATTACCTGAATTAAATTGGGACCAAATTTTTTTTTTTTCTAAGTTATTTTTTTATTTATTCAACGTTTATTGACATTAATCTTTTCTTTGTGGTCCTCCTCTTACAATTCTCTAGTATCCAAGACACACAGTTATAGGAGGGAATATACAAAATAAAATTTAAACTAAACAATAAATTAATAAACTTTGCTTAAAACATTATTCCATTCCTGGTACATGTAGTTACTCCTATGTAATTCCGTTATGTTTTCTTATTATATCTAGGCCTCCGAAAGATTGTTAAACTGAGTATGGTAAGTATGATCAATTTCCCCAAAATTAACGTCACTCCTCACTCAATTTTCCCCTGATCCACTGAGAAAGGATCACTCTCCAACAAATTCTTTCCATGGCATACAAGTGGCTGCATATCCAATATGATTATTGCGTATAAAGGCAGTTAACTCTTCCATCGCACATATACCAGTTATCTATTGTTGGTGGGCTTTCCTTCCTCCCGTTCATAGGGATGAGGGCTTAAGCTGCCATCAAGAGCTGGAGAAAGAGGAGAGGGGTTTTTTTGTTTTGTCTTTTGGTTCATATCGATAACACAGAATTATTGATGGGACATCCAGAATTACTGGAATTTAATAATTTGTGTGCATGCATCCAATATTTGAAGTTTCGGGCAAGAATACCATAAATGTTCTAAATTTCCAATCCTTTCTTTATATCTCCAACATTCATCCGATGGTATTAACTTAGCTTTATATAGCAATGCTGGAGTCCTATACCATCTTGTTAATAATTTGTATGAATATTCTTGAAATCTATTACTTATTGAATATTTTGATGCAATGCAAAACTTGTTCCCCCATTTTTCGGGTGTAAATTTTCTCCCTAGCTCCTTTTCCCACGATAGTGTATATGTTGGTAGTTGAGCATATTTGCTCTCCCTTAACATCTTATACATTATTGTCAGGGTGTGTCTAAGATCCACTTCTAACTTGCACAATTTCTCAAAATTAGTTAGTTTTCTACAGATAACATTATTATCTATCTTCAAAGACTTCAAAAAATGTTTTACCCTTTGTAATCTCCAACTATCTCCTTGTATCCATCTTTGTTTTTCATTACTGTAGATACTGAATCTCTATCGGAAGGGAGAAAGATTTGGATTGTTTGATTTACACAACCAAATACCTGCATCTAATTTCCCTGGTAAGTATTCATTATTATTCCTCAGTGGTATCAAGGGCGATGGGTAGGGAGCAAAGCCATATTGTGTGTTTATTTTCTGCCATATATCTAAACAGTTTTGAATTAACAAATGAGTCTTTGTCTCTTTAGGGAAATTAGCTCTCTTGTTTGCTTTCTTGTTCCAAATAACACCCTTTAGTAGACCATCTATCCACATGTCTTCTAAATATCTCAATTGGATGGAGGAGTCATTTTTTTTATATTCCAAAACTTTAGTCAAAATACTTGCTTGATAATAAGTTTCTAAATCAGGCATACTCAAACCTCCTTGTAATTTTGGTCTATATAGGGTTGTACTTTGAATTCTACTCCTCCCTTTATTCCAGACATATGATGATATCACTGCGTTGACTTCTTTAAAATAAGATCGTGCAATAGGTACTGGGATTGTATTAAATAAGTAGATGAATTTAGGTAGTATTGACATTTTAATGGTGTTAATTCTCCCACTCCATCTTATTCTTTCCATTGTCCATGATTTCAATAATCCTTTTATCTCTGTCAGCAGCGGTGGGTAATTTTTCTCAAATATTTTTTTTTTTTTTTATACCCAAATATGTAATGTAATCTGCCTGCCATTTAAATTTATATTTATTTTGCAAAGATTTAAGTAAGGACGGTGATGTTAATATGGGTAAAGCTTCCGATTTTTCCATGTTAATTTTGTAATTAAAAAAAAATTCCATACTGACTTAGTTCTTTTATTATGTTGGGGAATGATTTGAGCGGATTAGTGAATAGTAGGTCGTCTGCAAAGGCTGCTGCCTTAAATTCCTTTCCACCAACCTTAAGGCCTTCCATGTTGGGATTGTTGCAGATTCCTATTAGTAGGAATTCCATGCATATAACATAAAGAAGTGGTGATAAAGGGCAGCCATGCCTAATACCATTTCTTATATCCCATGACTCAGATAGTAACCCATTAACCCTGGCTTGTGCCGAAGGGAGTGTGCATAATGACATAATTTTAGTTAAAAACTCTTTAGGTAATCCTATAGCTTTTAATGCTTCAGCTAGAAAGGTCCAGTCTATTCGATCAAAGGCCTTCTCTGCATCTGTTGATAGAAGCAGGGTGGGTACCTTCAATCTTTTGCTCCATAGTAGCCAATTAATTACCTTATTCATGTTTTCTTTTGCCTCTCTCCCCTGTATAAAGCCTACTTGGTCTCTATGGATTCCTTGAGGCAATAATGGTTTCAGCCTTTGAGCTAAGATTTTGGCATACATCTTGAGGTCTAAATTAAGTAGGGAGATGGGTCTATAGTTACTGCATAATGTTTGGTCTATTCCTAATTTAGGAATTACTGAAATATGAGCTAGTAAAAATTCCCTATTAGGGGGGTCTTCTAGTGAGAGATTATTAAATAATGGGAGGTAGTCCTAAGGATGCTATGGTTTTAATGTGTTGAAATAAAACTTGAATTTTACCTACTACAAGAGGCTTCCGGAGTGCTTGCCAATCTTCTTCATACCTGAAATTAGGTGGCAATGTTGTATTTTCTTTTTTAAGGTATATAGGAAGTACCCTTAGAATTATCTATATTAGGATTCAGTGTGATATTTAAGTCTACTCCTAAGATAGTTAGTCCATCTGCAAATTTTTCAATTATGTTCAGGATTTTAATAAGGTAGCTAGTTTGGTTAGTATTTTGTAAGTAGAGACATCCTAGAGTACATTTGTTTTACTGTAGAATACTTTGACTAAAACATATCTCCCTTCTATATCTTTCATTTCTTCTTCTTAAAAATCCATTGATTTGTGTAGTCCTCTCACTACCCCTTTAATTTGACTATTTGGGTCATTGCCATAAAATCATTTAGGGAATTCCCTATATTTTTGAAGAAAAAAGTCAGTACCCTTAAAATGTGTTTCTTGTAGCATAATAACATTAGCATTATTACATATCATTTCTCTCATAATTGTACTTCTTTTTTCAGGCAGGTTCAACCCATTGGCATTGAGTGAACATATATTTATCACATTCACCATCTTACAGGTAAGAGAAAGTTCAGTGCTTTAAACCAACCATACCACATCATCTTTTTTACAGGCCTAACCATACTTGGCATGAGCAAAAAAACATTAGTTCCAGGAATGTAAACAATTTAAAACCACATTACCTTAAAGAAAACAGTGGTGGTAAAACTTATGGGGTAAAACTTATTGGCTCCCAAAAAGGCCCAAAATTTGTCAGGTATACCCTGTCGGTACCCCTGGGGGGGGGGAAGAAATACCGGCTGTCGGACTATCATGTGCAGTCTTGCAACACAAACTCTTAAAGCATAAGAGAAAAAACAATTTGGTTAATTTTATCAGTCCTGAAGCTTAGATGCCTTAGTCCTTGTATGTTTCTTGGGAAAGTCCCAAAATATAAATCAAGTGTCATTATTAGCTTTCTTCTTTTCCGGTGTCTGTTTAACCTTTTTTTTCTTATTTTTAGGTGAAGAGACCAATGTCCAGGAATCCTTCTATGCCAATTCTGGGATCAGAGGAGGTTAGCAGTATTGTTTCCATTCTTCAACATCCAGTTCCTCAACCCACACGCTTGACAGAAGGTAGATAAATCTTCTGGGCAAGTTAGCGTATTTGTTTAACCCTCTTTTGAGACTTGTAATCCAAATGAATATATCCAGCGAAACATGAGGTTTTTTTCCTTTTAATTGTTGTAGTACTGGTCTCACCATGCGTCGCTGTGTGCCATGAAAGATCTTGTAATATAATTATCTCAGATCCAGAAGATTTAACAGGTTGCTGTTTCCTGGCCTTTGTTAGGATCTCCTCTTTAGTTTGAAACCTTGTTAAACAGCATATAATATCTCTGGGCTTTTCCATGGGGAGGCCTTTTGGACTGAGAGCTCTATGAACTCTTTCTATGTCTATATTGTGAGTAGCAGGTACATTCAGTATTTGTTGAAAGAGGGTGACTATCTTGGAGGCTACTCCCATCTGGTAATTCAGGAAGGCCTCTGATACGGAGGTTGTTTCCCATCCCTCTATTGTCAATGTCCTTTATTCTGCATTGTAAGAAGTGGAACTTTTTAGCATAATGAGTATTTGCTATAGTAAGCACATTTATTACTGTTTCTGTGGATTTATTCCTGTCCTCCATTTCTGTGACCCTTGAGTTAAGCGCAAAAATCTCAGTTTTGATACCAGCAACTTTCTCTTTAACTGTACTTTCAATTTGTGTCATCATATCTATTAAATCTTTTGTCGGTAGTGATTTTAAGTAAGCCAAAGTTGTTATGTCTGAACTCACCGACTCACTATCCAAATCCGTTGCAGATCCTCTGGCGAGATGCGGCGCCATCTTGGAAACGCCCGAGGCCTTCTCACTATCCGATGGAGTGAAGAATTGTTTCAGCAGCCTCTGCGAATCGGTAGGTTTTTGCGCTTTCTTTCCCTCCCCACTTTGATCTTTTTGTTTGCCGTGTTTCCCCATTATTTTGTGTGGACTGGTCGTTGCTTTAGAGTCTGCGTGGCAGGAGCTCTCTCGCATTTCCACCATCTCGCTCTGAAGTTAGCTCCGCCCCCGTTGGGACCAAATCTGACACTTAGCACACTGAAAGCCTGAAGAAAAAATGCAGTTGTTGTTTAAGTTTGTCTGTAGGTGGTACCTAAAAGAATCCCATTTTTTAAAGGTACTTGCCTCAAAAATTGCTCTTTGCATTTCTGCACAGTTGCACTCAGCACTGATCTGTTCATCACATCCTCATGCAGTTCCCATATTGATGCACAGGAACACCAAAGCTACCACCACATCCAAAGTGGCAGTAATTCCAGTTCATTTACTACTTAATAATAGCAATAGCATAAGTGTTCCCTCCAAGCTAGAAAATAATACAAAGCAAAGCAGATTTATTGTCTGTACTTTTACATTTATGAATCTCCAGCTAAACATTCTCTGTAAGCATATATATACTGTATATATATATATATATATATATATATATATATATATATATATATATATATATATATATATATATATATATATATATATATATATATATATATATATATATATATAGTTCAAAGCTGGTGCACCCGTCACTCTATGGTAATGCCTGGGTGCTGGTTATAAGCAGTAATCTGTAACGCACAAAAGAACCGCACACACAGGACTTTTTAGTGAAAAACAAAAATTGTTGGCTTTATTACGACGTTTCGGCTCCTAAACTTGAGCCGTCATCAGGACGGCTCAAGTTTAGGAGCCGAAACGTCGTAATAAAGCCAACAATTTTTATTTTTCACTAAAAAGTCCTGTGTGTGCGGTTCTTTTGTGCGTTATATATATATATATATATATATATATATATATATATATATATATATATATATATATATACACACATATATATATATATATATATAAAAAAACACACACACTAGGCACATGAATTTTCTCTCGCCCACTAATCCTTGAACAGATTAAATATATGCTTCTTGATAATTATATTATACAAATATAATTTTAGATCCACTTGCTCTTATGCTATTTTCATGCTAATCCTAAAGACACTGATTACCCAAGTGTAAAAAGCCAATTTTCTCTTCAGTACATCTTTCTTTTCCTGTCAGCGAAATACATCTCATCTAAAAACATTTTGCTTCAGCCATTCCTTGGTGGTCTAACCTTCGCTAGAAGTTTATATTTGCATTCTTTTGCATATATTCACGAACACTAAATTATCACCTTTCTGGTGTTTACTCCAACTTGTCACACATAATTTTCATCTCTACATCTCTTTCACTTTCACTGTGTAATAGTTTAAGGGAACATTGTCACATTGATTGGAACATGCTAGAATGTGTATACATAGATTAATTACAATTTTTTCATTGTTTCCATTATAAGTAAGTCCAAGTAAACTTTGGAGAAGCCGCACACCACACACACCCAAAGGTTCTTATCCTGGTGCCCAGTGATAGAGGAATCGGCCGCGAAATTGCCGCGAAAATTCGCTGGCGTCAAAATATTTGTGATGCCGGCGACAATTCTAGGCGACAATTGACTTTAATGAGCATCAGAATTGTCGCCGGCTTAAAAAAAATTTGATGCCGGTGTCAAAATTTCCGTTTTGCTCATTTTTCGCCGTTTTGCAAATTTTGCGGGTATTCCTAAATTTTTCAGCGAATTGAAATGGGAGAAATTCGCCCATCACTACTTTAGCTTACTAAATGCAAGTAAAACTGGACTAGTGTTTGTATTAACACTAAGCACTAATGAGTGTTACTCAGTGACCGATGTAGAATAAAATATATCTGTTCCACATTACCTAAACAGACTGCTATACTTACGTCAGTTTGTCCATGCTGGTTAGGGTGTGCCCAGTCTGGTTATAAAGAATTTTTAGTTTGTATTGTGGATAATTAAAACAGAATTGGTGTGTCGCTTAGGGGGAAATGTATTAATATTTGTGATCAAGGAATACAAATTGCATCATAACTCACTTAAATTTTGTTCCACAATTTAGTTTTTTAATGCCTTTAAACTGGCTTCTTATAGGTCTGCAAAGGCACATTATTTAGGTCAAACCACTGGTTTATCTAAAATGTGGTTAAATAAATGTAAATATTGCCTTTCTAACTTTGACCCTAAGCAGGTTTAAAAAAAACAATGCTTTTGATATATGTGATATATATGTGATATTTCTACACAACAACAGAACGTCCAAAACAAAACTCCAGCACATTTTTCCTTTTCTGAAGGCTTTTTATGGATTTCTGGTGAGGCCACAAAGGTCCGGGCCTAGGATGGCAAAATTTTAGGTGCAGCATTCTTGCGCTGTGCTTGTGCGGGGGGGAGGCTGGTGCACACGGACCGCAGGCACTAGGACCGTGAGGCCGCGGGCGCCGCAAACACAAATCTGGCCCTGAATGCTTTGTGCATTTGCCAGTTTGAGGGAAATGACAATAGTATTTTTTTATTGTTACTGGCTCATGGTGGAAATAGGAATGGCAAGTAAAAGTAGAGAATCAGAATATCTGGCTTCTGGGCGTGCTGTAAATGACCATCCAATTTAAGCTGGCCATCTAACTAACATACAAGAAAGAGAACTTGAATATTGTGCTTACCTTCTAAAAACTGAATAAAAGGAGAAGACTGAATACAGTGGAAAGATATTGGAAAGATAATCAAGCATGTTAGATTTAACTTAATTTTTTTCAAACAATTGCCGATTTTATTTAGAATGTCATTGCTGGATATCTGAGATACCTGATAGAGTTGCCACCTGGCCCATTAAAATGATGATTGATGTCAATGTTAATTATAGGGCTAAAAAAATAAAAAGAAGTTTGGTATTTTTTTTCAAGAAAAGGTGGCAATCCAAATATCAGATGGCTTTGCAAATGCTTCTACCTTATAAATGATATTGTAAATTGTAGTTTTTTTTTCTAATGGATTTGTCATGTTGCACACTCACCTCTAGCGATGAGCAAATCTGTCCCTTTTCACTTCACTGAAACATTTAGGAAACTGCAGAAAAATTGTGAAAAAAGTGGAAAATTTGCGAAACGCATTGAAATCAACAATTTTCTTTATGTGCATCAATTTTTTTCTAATGTGCGTGACTTTTTTTCTCACTCCAAAGTTTGTTTTTATAGGTGACTTTTTTGTCTCTGCAACTTTTTTGTCTTGGCGACTTTTTTTCCAAATGCATTAAAGTCAATGGGCATTTTTTCTCAAGTTTTATCTCACTCCAAATGGTTTGAATTATTTGATTATAATGGAGTCTATGGGAGACAGCCTTTCCATAATTCGGAGCTTTCTGGTTAATGTGTTTCCTGATAACGGATCCAAAACCTGTATATCAATAAATCAGTTCCTACATGATTAGAAATTCGCACTGATCCAAGTAACTGTGACCTGGAATTTTACTATTTGTTTTAAAGGTTTGTGCAAAGCAAGAGAAAAAATATGACTTCTATAAAGCCATGTTTGAGCTATGAACATCCATATAATGAGCAAAGAAACAAAATGGTCCAGGAGGCATCACTTCCTTGAATTGCTTTACAGACAGGTCAAACATTGTTAAAAAAGCTTTTTAGCCCAGAACGGAGACATTATTGATAATGACAAATATTGAACTTGCAACAACATAAAACGTTGATGCATTATTGTGTAAGATTTCAAGAAGATATCTTAGGAAGATACAGTATGTTCTACAGAAGCGCAATGTTGTAATTAAATATTAAACCAATTCAGTGACTAGGATTAAATCAGGATGGCATGAATGCATAAAGTACACCACATGTAAGTGATTGAAAATGAAACTTTTATTAGCTATGCCAGTAATCGAAGCTGTGCTTTAACTGCAGCACAGCCCACTGTGCATATATAAACGTCAATGCCCCAGTTCACAGATATACAGTTTCAAAAAGCATTTGAAGGTTAACAAATCATACGTTAGAAAATGGCAAAAGAAAATGACAAAGTGAACTATAGAAATGCAGAGACCACGCTGGGGTGATTGTTACAAGATGCTTTTTTATAAGGAAGAATATTGCACTTATTGAACACTGATATCTTTATTGGAAAATTGGCTATTTTGCACCTTTTCCAGTATTTTTAAATCTGCACAAAGTACAGAACACAGCTATATAATTGTGTCCATCACCATTGAAACTGTCTCACCAAATGTACCAAATCATGAGCCAGTGCATCAATTGGCACAGCATAACCAGGGAGCTACTTCCACCTCGTAGGTAGCAGTCGCTCCAGGGATCCCACAGTGACTAGTGTCAATGCAAGCAATGTAGTTGCTCCCAAATAATCAGGCACAGATGTAAATTTGACCCAGAATGCCAACATAATCTAGAATTTTTCAATGCAATTGAATCTGATTTATCAGAATGCAGAAATGTGCTTGACCGCACTTGCAATGGATGCAACGTGGCCACAGTGCCACTGGAATTATGGTAAAACTGCTCAGTTCTGTGTAAAAACATGGCGAACTTCATACAAAATTGCATTTTGCACATTGTAGTTGTGGTCCTGAATAATCCTTTATAAAACATCATTTTGTGTCAGATCCAAAAAAAAACTCTGGGAAAAGATTATTGCATTGTGGATAAAAACATGGAGAACTGCTTTGATTTTTCTTGACTTTCCACTTTTATTAAATCAGCCCTTATGTAAACCTTGTAGAAACATCAGTGTATGCTCATGTTTTGGGAGCAAAACCTAGAATTTTTAGAGATCCATTATACCTAGAAGCTGCTAACAATTTGAATCTAAAAAGACTTTAGCAAAATACCGTCAATATCATGTAAAAGTCAGATGGTCCCTTTCACCTTTGGAACATGTTTTATGCCTTCATGGATCTCAAAAGTTTTTGGATGTTTGCACTGGTTTTCATTGATAATCCAAATCTGAAAAAGTCGAGTTTTCAGAGCATCATGATTCGAATTGATGCTCGATTTTCTCTCAACATTTTTCATCCTGATTTTTTGAGTGAATTATTTATAAATAAAGGGGATTCGGGTTTGGGAGTTTGAATTTTTTTTAATAAAGTGAGAAAAATTGTGTCCACCCTATATCCAAAGGGAGAATGAATGAAAGGGACAAATTGGTTAAAATAGGACTTTCCTTTCCTTTCCAAATAATATTATTTTGTCATTGTAAGGTCACTTTTGCAAAGTTTTGATAACAAGTAGCCAATCTACAGAAAATAGCTGTCATACTGTATTTAAAATCAGGGACAATTCATTCCTACAATCAAGTTCTTGTTAGTGGTCTTGCCTTTCATGTCCCATTCTGATTTTAGAAAAATAGCGTTGTCTATTGTATTAGAAGAGTGTGTCTGTGTATGTATGAATATCTATGTTTACTGTTTATAGAACACTTTCTCTAAGTTTGCCCATTATAAGTAACCCATAGTGACCAATAAGATGTTTGCTTTTAAGCGGGTAATCAGTAAATTGCTGCATAACCTCCCTTGTATTTTAATTAAAATATAAAGGTACAAGCAGTATATGCTGGGTCAGTGTAAAGGAGCACATTTTTTTTTTTAGAAAATCCATCATGGAATATGTGGTTTTATAACAAAGAATCAGTTATGCTTCAACTTGCATAATGTTCTTTCTATAGTACAAAAAGATTATCGTGAGGTTTTTTTTTTATTGTATATCAGAGCTTAGGGTTTTGTTTTTAATTTTAAAAATGATAGGGGTCATGCCTTTTAATTAAATGTATTTAGGTTAGCAAGATTTAAATAGGACATTAGGGAAAATCAAGAATCAAGCTTATACAGTATATTGTGAAAGATCTTTTTTTAATCCAGATGATTAATGGTGTTTGTCTGAGGCTGTTAATGGCAAAGGAAGATGAATAAATGTAGGTCTGAAGGTAGATAAGTGAACCAGATGCAGCAGATTCATAGCAGCTTTTGCAAACATTTTGCAATTGCCTCAGGAACTGAATGGTGCTAAAATTCAATTTGTGATCTGATGTACTATATGAGTTACAGGAAATATTTATTCTCTTCATAAAATTGCACAAATGAATGTAAATTTAAACAGTGGGACAAAGTAGAACTATACCGTACATCTATTATTTACTCAAGTGTTTCCTTTATATATGGAAGAAAAAAAAATCACATTTATATATAAAATGGATGATCGTTATGAGTTAACATGTTCGTTCATGTTAAGTAAAATGCAAGAAAATAAAGGTATAGCTTCTATATTGAGAATGTTTGCTATTCGTTACTTACTGGGATTTTGTGATCTGTGGGAATTGTTCAACACCCAGAGAAAGTTTGTTAAATGCACTGGGCCATTTTAAGGTGTGGGATTTGGAAGCGCTAATAATTGAATTGAGATAGACATGCATATACACACAAAAACTAATGTTGCTCATCGGAAACTTAAATAAAAAATTGGGTGTAAGAAGGCATAACTATGTTAAAAACAGATTGTAACATAAACTTGATGGAATAATCTTATTCTGCCCTTAGTCTATAGTTTAGAGAGCAGACAAACCAAATGCAATTTTATAGCAGGCATTCCATACAATTCCAACTCAAACTAATTGCCTCTTGGCAATAGTGAATTTGATGTGACTTTCTATTACATACAAATAATTCCATTTATCATTGTTTTTAATTAACATGGTTAGCTTTGGTTTTGTTTTTCATTTTGATGTTTAAAGGCGATATCATTATTAGGGCAGCATAAAGACACGTGGACTTACACAAAACCTACCAGGCAAAGACCCAATCTCCCAGATGCAAAACCATTCCCACCCCTATCACTGAACTGTTAAGTTAGGGCAGGTTGATGGGATGCTATTCTCCATGGTTACCACATTTGATCTGCCCCCAACTTCTGCTTCAGTTGCCTAGCAACATCAAGGTACCTTCTTCCTTTTTTTCCCATGCTCCCAATGCCTCAGCCTCTCTGCCTTACTAGCCCTATCAGGTCGTCCCTTTCTTAACCCTTTGGGTATGGGTAGCATTATTCTCTTTCTTTATAGATTTGTATTGGTGTTTTAGAATAAGCTCTTTGTTACAGAAGTACACTGATACTTAACTGTTTTTGGATTGGTCTGTATAAATATGTTGTGCGGTTGGCCAATATATTTTTTTACTATTGATAAGGATTGCAAGACATCCTATCTAAGTGATAGATACAGAAGTACATGCGTAAATCTAGGTGTATGTATAACAAATTTACTTTGATTTTCAAGCTTTGTGTGGGGTGATCTTATTTGAGCTCCTGCTACAGTATAAGATTGTATCTGGTTTAGATTAGATTTATATATGTTCCCTCTGCACATTTGAAGGCAGGGTGATTCCTGAATGATTTCTTAAAAAGAGATCATATCAAATAAACAAAAAGCAGGTATTTTCTTTTTCCCCTCAAGGAGGATATACTTTTTTTCAGTTAGATTAGAGCTGATACAGGGGCAAAGTAATGTACTTTTTTTTGGCTTAAGGCAGTTTTTCCTTCACCATCTAAATTTTAAGCCAGCTTTTTCTTAAAAGCAAGTAAGCAATGGAATGGTGCTGGAAAATTGATTTATGTACAGTATACTATAGCTACACATTACTTCACCCCATCTAGCTCAATAAATTGAGTTTGTAGATTATAGATAGATAGATAGATAGATAGATAGATAGATAGATAGATAGATAGATAGATAGATAGATAGATAGATAGAAAAGATAGATAGATAGATAAACATTACAGCAGAAAATTATATATCTCATGATATAAAGCAGTGAATATATGCTAAACTGTTTGCTATGGGCTTCAAAAATATTGTTGTAACGCTTCAAGCAGGGCTTTGCATTTGTTAAACTGAAACTGTTTTCATGTTCAAAATGTTTGATCTAATGTTTGAAGTTGCTAAAGAAAATATCTTGTCTCCAGAGGGATCTAGTGGTGCTGAGCCTTTTCCAGTAATACAATTAATCTTTAGGTTAGTATCATTTCTAAAACATGATCTCTGCTATGACTTCTTCTTTTAGCAGCATGGAAGTTGCATAATTTGCTTTGTGCTTTAGGGCATATTTGAAATTTAAGCACCAGAGTTAAGAAAAAATGCTTCAGCCATTCTTTAATTCTGTGAAGCTAATTGGTTAAACAAGATTAGTGCTTTTGTTCTTAAGTATAATTTATATATATTTTAAATTTTTTATTTTTGCAGTAAATTAAAAAAATTTTGTTTATTGCTTTCATAGACTAAACTGAAGTACAGTAAAAATGAATACTACTACAGGTATTGGATCCTTTATCCGGAAACCTGTTATCCAGAAATCTCTGAATTATAGAAAGGCTGTCTCCCATAGACTTCATTATAATTAAATAATCCAAGTTTTTTAAAAATGATTTCCTTTTTCTCTGTAATAACAAATGTTTACAGGATTTTCTGGTAGACTTAAGGTATGAAGATCCAAATTACGGAAATATCCCGTATCCAGAAAACCCCAGGTCCCAAGCATTTTGGATAACAGGTCCCATACCTGTACTAAGAAAAGTAACTACAAAGAATCTGGAGAGCTATTGTACTATCTACAACAAATATTGAGACCAATCTATTGGGACATCAGTTAATTTGTACTTCTAGTAAATCCACCTAATGTTAATGGGAGACTAAGTACATCCTACTTTCCAGGTACAGAATGCATAGCAAAGAAAGCTTCTGCTGTTAAATTGTTTTAAGAATAGTTCAATTGCAGTTTGCCAGATGTGAGTAACATAAATATAGTTCAAGAAGTTGGTAAATAGTTTGCTGATATGAGAAATAAATCAGATTTAATCAGTACTAAAAATATTTTTCACCTAGGCTGTATTAATAATAATGCAGTTATGGTTAAAGGGTTTTTCCCAAACCTTGACAAAGAGTGGAGTGCCGCTCGAAACGTTGCATTGTGCTGCTGTCCTATAAACAATAAAGACGGTTTTACTATAATTGGAGTGCTGTCTATTGGAGAAAAATACATGTATGGTGGAGAACCCCTGTGAACGGGTTTCTGTTCAAAAAGCCTGTAAACTGATATGCAGTGTTTTTAGCACTATTCCAAAGTCTTTGTAGTAGTAGTAGCAGCAGCAGCTGTATATACTGTCATAAAGGGATACTGTCATGGGAAAAAACATTTTTTTCAAAATTAATCCGTTAATAGTGCTGCTTCAGCAGAATTCTGCACTGAAATCCATTTTCAAAAGAGCAAACAGATTTTTTTATATTCAATTTTGAAATCTGACATGGGGCTAGACATATTATCAATTTCCCAGCTGCCCCAAGTCATGTGACTTGTGCTCTGATAAACTTCAATCACTCTTTACTGCTGTACTACAAGTTGGAGTGATATCACCCCCCTCCCTTCCCCCCCCCAGCAGCCAAACAAAAGAACAATGGGAAGGTAACCAGATAGCAGCTCCCTAACACAAGATAACAGCTGCCTGGTGGATCTAAGAACAATACTCAATAGTAAAAACCCATGTCTCATTGAGACACATTCAGTTACATTGAGAAGGAAACACAGCAGCCTGCCAGAAAGCATTTCTCTCCTGAAGTGCAGGCACAAGTCACAGGACCAGGGGCAGCTGGGAAATTGACAAAATGTCAAGCCCCATGTCAGATTTCAAAATTGAATATAAAAATATCTGTTTGCTCTTTTGAGAAATGGATTTCAGTGCAGAATTCTGCTGAAGCAGCACTATTAACTGATTCATTTTGAAAAAAAAAATTTTTTCCCATGACAGTATCCCTTAAGTAAAATTTTACAGTAGTTAGCATGCTTTAAACTTAACACTGACCAGAACTTTAAGTATAAAAAAGATTAAAGTCAAACTGCACTAAATTAAATACATAAAAGTTCATTCTGCAAATAAAATTTTATCGTTCTACATATATGTGTTTATTGTTGGAATGCTTCACAGCAGGTGTGGTTAATCTCAACCCACAGATGTGCTCCATTTCCCTTTAATACAGTACTGAGCAAAATTTTAGCAAATACATTGTCACATTCTAAATCTAAACCATTAGGGTTGTCTTGTGCCTTCATATGGTTACAGAACTTTTAATATCCTTACAATCAAGCTACATTCTCAAATATGTATCAACTTATTCTCAATGATTCTTCATACTGTATGTGTCAGGCAGACAAGGGTTCAGAAACAAATCCAGGCAGGAGTTCAGAAGGCAGGCAATTAGCAAAGTCAATGTACAGGCAGGGTCAAAAGTCCAAAAATGCAATAAACACGAATTTAGTAACACCCAGGAATGCTTGAAACAAATCCTAAAGTCGTGCATTGAACCTGCATCCTGGGCGACCTTTTATTTTGCATTTGGATTCAAAACACATCGTGACATAACACGTTTGCGTGCTGACTTCAACGCGGCAGCGCCCAAAACCACGCGGCAACCATGAGCACCACCATCTTGGATTCTCCACGAACGAGAGCAGGAGCGCTACGCATCGCTCCTGACAATATGCTAATGAAGCTGCATCTTAGTTATTTTTTCACTGGCCTGTCTGATCCTTCTGTATCTCTTATGTTAACAAAACCAGTTCCCCTGTACTTGGCTGGTTTATCTTTCCCTTTCAACACTCTCATTGGGAACCTTTTATTTTTGGGCTTAAAGTATCATTTGTATATTGACATATCTATTCACCCCTTTATTAAACCATGATGGGCCATGATTCCCATCTCGCCCACTTTCAGCTTTAATGTTAAACTCAGTTGCAAAAATTATCTTATTTCTGAAACCTCCTTTTGAAATCTTTATCACAGAATCCCATTACGGAACTGACTCTTTATGTAACTGTCAAAGGGCTTTATTTCTTCAAACTTTGTTACATATGTGTTTTCCTACCTCCAATATATGCTATCAGTGTGGGTGCATTTGATACACATTTGGAATATGAGAGATTGCAGAACACTCTTGTAGCAATATGGGAATGTTAACTTATAAGGATATTAGCAGATTTTAACAATTAAACCTCTGCTCATATTATAAATATCTGACATTTTAAAGAATCACATTGGGTACACCTGAAATGTATAAGGCCTCTGGGTATATAAAGGTAAAAAAAACTGCTGCTAACATTCTTTTTTTATCATATGGGAGGGTTTATATAAAGACAGTCTTACATACAGTCTTGACTAGTTTTTCTTTTTCCTTGAAAACACTTTGTTGCTTTTGCAGTTAAGATCAAGAAATCAAGGATGTTTAGTGGTGGTTGGAGCATGTTTACTTCATGGTGAAGAGGTTGTGCTATGATGGAAGAACAAGGATAACTGCCTACATTCAGTAGGTAGAATAATGACATCCAATTGTTAGTAAATGGACCCCCTAATGAGTGGAAACTGCAAATAATTTTCTCTCAGCATTGAAAATGCCAAGAACTACTAGCCATTGGGTATAAACCAAGAATAAAACATATATAAGATGCATTAAAAAATTAGGAACAGATTTATCAAAATGTTAGTGTTTTTTCATTTCAAACTTACAACCCTCTCTTTACAAACGTGGCAAATGGACAAGTGACACTGCATGCCATATTTTTCAGTTTTATTGAAAATTAATAGACTGATGTGACTTGTGTGAAAGTTTTTTTTTTCCTGTCAAGTTTTTTTCTTAAATAAGGGACTACAAACGTTAATAAATAAGGCCCTAAGTGCTAGACACATCAATTTTACTGTTGCCTTCCATAACAATGTAAACGTATTAAACATTGAAAATTATCTATAGGGGGGCGGAGTTTGCCTGCTGACTAAGATGGACGCTTGATTCGAGCGCTCCTACGGAACGCATTTTAGGACATCCTTCAGCGAAATACCTGTCCTGCATGCAATGTCCTATGCCTTCAGAATGGCGCATCGGTTGCTTTTGCCGTCACCCATCGTCCTAATCTACAATCACACCTCCATCTTCTACCCTCCCTTCTCAGCCGTCAGTAATACGAACTCCGTCCTCATCCTTCTGCCCTCAGCCTTCCGCCCTCAGCCCTCAATCCTCCGCCTTCAGTCCTCTTCCTTTTAGTCCTCTTCCTTCCACCCTCTTCCCTCCTCCCTCACTGCTCAGCCATCCCCCCTCAGATCTCTCTTTTCAGCAGACAATCTTATCCATAAGTTTCTAAAGTGGTGAGCGAGGGCGGAAGGAAGAGGACTGAAGGAAGAGGACTGAGGGCGGAAGGCAGATGACTGAGGGAGGAGGATGGAGGGCTGAGGGCAGAAGACTGAGGTCAGAAGTCTGAGGGCAGAAGGGTGAGGGTGGAGTTCGTATTACTGACGGCTGAGAAGGGAGGGTAGACGACGGAGGTGTAACTGCAGATTTGGACGATGAGTGACAGTAAAAGAAACCGATGCACCATTCCGAAGGTATAGGACATCGCATGCAAGACAGGTATTTAGCAGCAGGATGTCCTAAAATGCATTCCGTACGCTCCATATGTAAGGAGAACGGAATGAGGGAATGATACAGAACGGCTTCCCCCAGCGACTTCAATTTTCCAGCCAACCATCGATTAAATGAGGGGGAACAAGAAAGCACAGAAGAAGAGCCAGAAAGCGGTCACTGCTTTCTTTACTTCTGCCTCTCCCAAAGCCGCATGTGAGGACGCGGACACCAGCGCCATCTTGGATCCGCTACGCACCTCCAAAGTCTCAAGAGCAGTGAGCATGGCAGACGGAACTGTGGACCATTCACCAGCTACAGCAGCCCAGATCAAAGATATGCTCCAGGAAATGAAGCAAACATTGCAGAGCGATATTAAACTACTTACCGACGATCTCAAGAAAGACATCAGAGATCTGGGTGAGCGTACAGCGCATCTGGAAGACAAGATGGGTGAGTTTGCGGAAGCGCATAATGAGCTAGCAGAAGCACAAACCAAGGCCCAGGCCGAGCTGGAGCGCCTCTCTGATAAAGTAATTGATCTGGAGGATAGGTCCCGCAGGAATAACCTGCGTTTTCGGGGCATACCAGAGTCCGTACTCCCTAGGGACTTGGAGCAATATGTCACTGACTTGCTTAAGCTGACCCTGCCAGACCTGCATACCTTGGAATTGGTGATGGACCGTATACACAGGGTCCCTAAACCTAGGGCAGCTCCGGACAATGTACCCCGTGACGTGCTTGCTAAGTTTGTGTTTTATCAGACAAGGGACAAATTGCTATCTTTTGCACGCAAAAAAGAAAATTGGCCTAGGCAGTATCAACAGATTGAAATTTATATGGATCTGTCCCCTGCAACCCTGGTGAAGCGCAAAGCTTTCACAGAGATTACAAAACTACTGAGGCAAAACGACATTCCATATCGCTGGGGATATCCAGTTAAGTTGATCATACAACGGAATGGAACGCCCACCACTCTTTCCACAGTGAGCGACGCTAAAAAAGCTCTTGAGCGATGGGGTCTTACTTCAGATACCGACCCAGGGTCTCCTGCACGGAAGCAATCATCTCCACAGCCACCGAGGAAATTGCAGCAGGATTGGCAAAAAGCGTTACGCTCTTCTTGAGATTCAGAGCTTTCTCCCATGGCTGCCTAGTCATCACTGATGTGTTTACTCCTTTCATGACGAGGTCTGATCATCGTTCTCTTACCCCACAGGCTCCGGAACTTTTCCTTAGGAGTCGCTAAGTGGTTACCTGCTGAAAACCACACTTCATAGGTTTTCTGTACTACTTATGCATTGTGTGCTTGTTGCATCTTTACTGTTAGTTAGAGTTGTTTTGAGATTTTTGTTCTTACGAACATGGTTTTGTCAGCTTACTATACTAGGATGTATTGTTTTCCTCCTGGGTGAGTGTGCATGTCATGAATACAAATGGTACGTGTCTATTCCTTAAACTGCAGGGGGCTGAACTCCCCCAACAAACGTAACCAAATACTTCACGATGCCTACAAATCAAGGACTGATGTTCTGTTTTGCCAAGAGACACACTTTTGTAAGTCAGTCCCTCCAAAATTTCATAGTAAAAGATTCCCCCATAACTACCACGCATATGCTAGCAACAAATCTAAAGGGGTTTCGATTCTTATATCATCCAAGACGCCATTCACTTTCAGGGGCATGCACGCCGACCCAGCAGGTAGATACTTGATGTTAATCTGTGAACTTGCTGGAACCACGTTTTCCCTGATTAACATCTATGCCCCAAATGACAATCAAAATGCTTTTTTGAGTAAGGTCTTGTCCAAGCTTCTCCAGTACAGAATAGGGAAATGTGTTGTAGCTGGAGATTTTAATATGATTTCTAATCCAACTATCGATAGTCTTAAGGGTAACAGGGGACCTATTTCTAGGATACAGAGCAGCCACTCTAAGGCCTTCACTAGTTTGTTACATGCTCAAGGGTTGATCAATGTATGGAGGGCTAAGCATCCAGACGCCAGGGATTTTACCTATTTTTCTCCCCGTTTCCTTACTCACACGAGGATAGATGCTTTTTTGACAGACCCACAAACTTGCACCCAAACCACTAAGGCCTGGATAGGGCTACGGACATGGTCTGACCACGCCCCCATCGGTCTTGAAAATTATCTATACATTTACCACTTCACATTGATCAACATTAGCAATGCTGCCTACTGCGATGTGCAGACAAAGTTGTGTGTAGCAAAATGACATATTGCACATTAACTTTAAAACAATAAATTACATATTGTATATAACTTTAAAACAATAACAAAGAACACAAAGAAATGAAACTAGGCTTTGCAATAACTTTTATATTATATAAAAATTAGAGAGAAAAAAAACTGCCATCTGTGAGTTCTAGATGATGAAATATTGATGTTTGTCAAAGCATTTCATTTAAAGGAGAAGGAAAGCTACAGAGGCATTTTATTGCCAATAGATTAGCTGCAATAGGGCAAGCTAGAATGCTATATTTATTCTGTAGAATGTTTTACCATACCTGAGTAAAAAGCTCTAGAAACGCTCTGTTTGTTTAGAATAGGAGCTGCAGTATTAATGGGGTGTGACATCACTTCCTGCCTGAGTCTCTCCCTGCTCTGGGTTCAGATTACAGTAGAGAAGGGAGGGGTGGGGGGAGAGGAGCAAACTGAGCATGCTCTTGCCCAGGGCAATGAGGTTTAAGCTGAAGGCAGGAAGTCTGATACAGAAGCCCATGTGTACACAATAGAAGGAAAGAAATGCAGTGTTTCTTTTGACAGGGGACTCAGAGCAACATTACTTTGGGGGTTTACTGGTATATTTAGATGGACCTTTCTGATAAGGCTTACTTAGTTTTAACCTTTCCTTCTCCTTTAATGAAGCACAACAATTTTTAGGGGAATAAAAACATCTCAATACAGCGCTATAACTAGTAAACATCCACTATCCTAACCCACATATACCTAACCTCCAGTGCTATTTATATAGCCTCATAAATTTATAACCATGAATATAACCAAACATTTTCTTTTTCTTGTGAAAGCGTTTCAAAAAAATACATTTTAATTTTACTCTCTTTTAATGTACCATGATTTTTGTGAAAGTTACATGTACACTGTCTGGAGGCAAGGATTGTCATGAGGTTTAACAGAATAGAGTTGTGATTTCTAGACTGATAGTTGCTCCATATGGCCATTTAAGAATATCCAAGACCCAAGACAATACAAGATCATGGTGCAGTGCTGAGATGAGCATTGTCTGGCTCAAGGCAGCCCTGACCTTAACACCTGCAGACAACAAGGGGTCTATTTATTAAAAAAAACTTGAATTATTAGAGGGAAAAAAACTCAAATTTTTTGTGATGTATTGTGCTCTGGAGCTGCTAAAAATGTGAATCAGAAAATACTCCAGATAATACCTGTCGAAATCATGCCATCAATGGCAGATGGTCCCTTTAACAATTGAAACATGTTTTTTACCTTCGGGATTCTCAATAGTTTTGGGCTGTTTGCACTGGTTTACATTCGATAATCCAATAAATTTGAGTTTTTGGGGGGAAAATTTGATAAAGTCGAGTTTTCAGAACGACAATTCACTTTAGAGAGTTTTGTCGATTTTTTTTTTTTAAAGAAAGTGAGAAAAAGTCGAGTTTTAGTAAATAACCCTACAAGTGTAAGGCTTTTTAACATTGTAAAATCCATAAAATCCACCAATACAAAAATATGACAAGTAAAAGCTGTTGGGGTCATGTCAGTGGTCAGTGGAAGTTGCCATTCATTTTCAAACTATATTCATTAATGCATTTTATAATCAGATCTTTTATTCATTTTCATGGCATTTGTGGTTTTAGAGTTTAATCATGGTTTCAAAAATGTCTTCTACCACTAAAATGCAACCTTTAATAAATGAGCCTCCAAATCTCTTAAAACTTGTAGCCAGTTGCTTCTGTGAGACTCAATGGCACAATTTTTTCCCAAAATCAAGGTTCTAATATACTAATTCTACAAGGTTTAGAAATGAATTTACACAGGTACAAAAAGTTATAACACGCTTAGATGACTCTTGCAGTATGTAATAAATAACAGCCAGGAAAACTGATCTTTATTGAACCCTAAGGAGGAAATGATCTGCATGTTCTTCAAATAAAGATTGCTAGCATGCCTCGGTGGGCACAAAGATCTGCCCTTAGAGTAAACAGAAAAATGCAATCAGTTCAATAATGATAAATAGCTGGCAGTGCTCTTTTGTTGTGCTCTCAGGCTTTATATTTAAAAAGTCATACTAAATGCAAATTGTGATCATCATTATTGACATGCCGCCATTAACTTTTTTATATCCTGTTACTAGTCAGGAAGAGCAATCATATTAAAATAAATCAAATCCAGCTTCTAGGCTTCAGTATGTATTAACAAGTCAAATACAGTATGATTTCTCCTAGGATTATTCTATTAACCAGATGTGTGCAGGCTGCACGTCTTTATACATAGTAAGTGTTAGATATTTCATTTTTTAGATATAAAGCTCTTGGGTATACAATATACAGTATACTACACAATATTAAGGTTATCAAAGGTCGAATTTCAAAGTTATGTGAATTTTTTTTAACTCTAATAAATTCGATTGTACTCACAACTCGAATGGGAGGTTATTTATGAAAAAACTTGATCATCTAACATTCGATCGAATAGGAGCGACCTGAAAATTTGCATCGAATTTGAATCGAATTTTCCTCTAAAAAAAAACTTGAATGTCAGGAAGGCAATTAACATCTTCAAATGGTTCAACGGACCTCTGTCATTGACTTCTACATGAACTTGGCAGGTTTTAGGTGGTGAATAGTCGAATCAGAACTGTTACTTGGGTCGAGGTGTGATAAATCTCACATTCTAATTTAAATTTGAGTTGGTGGTTTTGAATTCGAATTTGTGAGTTGTCAGAAAATTTCAATTTACTTTTTTGAACCTTATTAAATCGGCGCTTATGTATAAAGTTATGTGCCACATAATTGTATAGATACAACTAAAGCAACAAATGTATTAATTTTCTTGTTTTTGTTTTGTCACGATTTACATAAATCGAGACAAAGATTTGCCATTGTGAATTTCTGTGGCACCAAAACTCTTGCAAGTTTTTATTTTATTTTTTGCATAAAAATGCAAATGTGAAAATGAATAAATGTGTCTCTTTTAGCAAATTCACATATAATATGAATAGCTGTATGTTGATCTTTCTTTGCATTCTAATGCAAAAAAATATTACAGATATAGGGGGGTTTCTGTGTTTTGGACCTTCATACCTTAAGATTACTAAAAATCAACTAAACAATAATTAAACTAAATAAAAAATGTTTGCCTCCAATAAGTATTAATTATATCTAATTTTGGATGAAGAACAAGGTACTGTTTTATTATTACAGAGGAAAGGGAATATTTTTTTTTCCTTTATGAAAGCATTTTGGAGGCAATGGGGAGAATACTTTTACACTTCACAAGTAAATGCCATCCCAGTATTTACTGCAGAGAGTTCAAAAATATATGTAAGACTCTGCAGTGAGATTAGAATCATAGGGGTAATATAACACCGGCGTCTGAAGAGAGGATCCACCGCCGGCGTCTGAAGAGAGGATCCACCGCCGGCGTCTGAAGAGAGGCTCCACCGCCGGCGTCTGAAGAGAGGATCCACCTCCGGCGTCTGAAGAGAGGATCCACCGCCGTCTGAAGAGAGGATCCTCCGCCGCCAAAGGAGAAGAAGAAGTCCCACTGGCCACCAATGTTAACCCCCCCTGGCCACCAATGTTAACCCCCCCATGCCACCAATGTTAACCCCCCCTGGCCACCAATGTTAACCCCCCTGGCCACCAATGTTAACCCCCCCTGGCCACCAATGATAACACCCCTGGCCACCAATGTTTACCCCCCCTGGCCACCAATGCCCCCTGGCCACCAATGTTAACCCCCCTGGCCACCAATGTTAACCCCCCTGGCCACCAATGTTAAAGCCCCCCTGGCCATCAATGTTAACACCCCGTGGGCACCAGTGCTACAAAGGGGGCCCTGCCTACTAATGTTACCCATTCTGAAATGTTGGGAGGTATGTGACGACATATGTTCTAGCGCCCGTTAATTTAACGGGCTTAATGTCTAGTAAATTATATTTTCTGACTGGTTTATGTGCTGTAATGGGCATATTTATCAAGGGTCGAATTTCGAATTAAAAAAGCTTTGATATTCAAAAAGACCAACTGCAGTTAAGTCAAAGTTTTTTTTGGTCGAATAGGTCAGTTTTTGATCGAATAGGTTCGTATTCGGCCAGATTCTAATTGTACGAATCGAAGGGATATCGAATTTGATCAAATTTGATTCGAAGTTTTTCTCCAAAAAAACTTCTATTTTTCAAAGTCCACCAATTGACTCCAAATAGGTTCTAGGAGGTCCCTCATAGGCTAAAACAACAATTAGGCTGGTTTTAGATGGCAAATGGTCAAAGTCGAATATTTAAAGAGACAGTACATGATAAATTTCGATATTCGAATTTTAGAGTTTTTTGCAAATTTAAATCAAATTTGGACTATTCCTTAGTCGAAGTACACAAAAAATAGCTTGAAATTCGATTTTTTTTTCATTCAAAAATTCACCTCGACCTTTGACAAATCTGCCCCTAAATGACGTAACCTATAGCAAACTATGCACCTTTCATTACATAACCCCATAAGAGTCCATAAACACACCAGAGCTCAGTGTACACAGCAGACAATAGTAAGCCAATAACTGGCAACTGGCGAAAGCAGATGGCAAGCAGTAACAAGTCTGTTTAATTGGCCAATGGTCAAGAAAGGTGGCAGGTAGTGATAAGTCTGTAAGACAGACAAAAGGTCAGGGCAGGGGTTAAACCAGGAGATCAACAAAGGAGGAAAATGGCAAGGCTGGAACATACTAACTCACAAAATATCAGGATTTACAGTAGGACTTGGGGCATGTTTACTAACATTGGAGATGAATATCTGGAGAGATTAGACCTGAGAGATTCTTGTGCTATGACACCTGGGGCAGCACTCTCAGATAATGCTTATCAATTTTTAAGTGATATTATGCTTTTGTTATTATCCTTCATTAAAGAAAAACAAAATTATATGCACATATTTAAAAAAAAAAAAATCTTTTATTGTGATCAAATCTTAATCAAGCACTAAAGAGTGTATGTATATATATATATATATATATATATATATATATATATATATATATATATATATATATATATATATATATATATATAAATTAACAGCAATTTTGACGTCTAGTTCGTAAAAAGGCAAATCTGAAATTGGACAGCAGAAGGAAAACTTAATTAATAATAGGAATTTCTTATTTTAGCAAGATACATTATGATCATTTTCATATTTAAAAAAAAAACCAAAAAAAAAAACCAGGACCTGTGATTAAATAGTTGGTTTTTTTCTAATGACATTAAGGGGCAGATTTATCAAGAGTCGAATTTCGAGTTTATGGGAGTTTCTAAAAACTCAGATAAACTCCCATAAACTCGAAATTCGAAAAGAAAATGACCAATCAAAATGTATTTAAATATTAGATTTTTAAAATTCGGGTGAATAGGATCGACCTGCAAACTCGAATCTAATTTGTTCGAATTTCATTAAAGTTTTTTCACACAAGAAAAAACTATTTTTTTCAAAAGTACACCAAATGACTCCAAATTGATTGTAGGAGGTCCCCCATAGGCTAAACACAAATTCTGCAGCTTTTAGGTGGCAAATAGTCAAATTTGAATTCTTAAAGGGACAGTACATGATACATTTCACAATTTTTTTCAAAAGTACACCGAATGACTCCAAATTGATTGTAGGAGGTCAAATTTTCAATTCGATCCTTGATAAATCTGCCCCTAAGAAAGAAGAACACAATAAGACTATATACTACAGTAAGAAAAAAAAAACAAGACCAATAAAACCACTGCTGAATTACCACTGCAGTAATGTGAATAGATATCCCAGTTCATTGATTTAAAATTATTTAAAATAATTAAAACAATTGATATAGCAGTTGTACACCTAGGCATATGTACAGGTAAGGGTTCTGTTATCGGGAAACCCATAATCCAGAAAGCTCCAAATTATGGGAGGATCATCTCCCATAGACTCCATTTTAACCAAATAATTCAAATTTGAAAAAATGATTACCCTTTTCTCTTTAATAATAACCAGTACCTTGTACTTGATCCCAACTAATATATTATTAATCCTTATTGAAAGCAAAATAATTCTATTGGGTTTGTTTAATGTTTAAATGATTTCTAGTAGACTTCAGGCATTATGATCCATACTAAGGAAAGATGCCTTTGAAAAACCCCAGGTCTTGAGCATTCTGGATAGCAAAAGATTTCAGATGTTTATTTATTTATTTTAGAAACTTCAGCACTCTGCACATATTTTCAACAAGTCTTTGGATTGCACTACTGGTACCCAAGCATTCCATTTATTTTGCTCATATTTTTGCTTTTAGCCACAAAAGTTAGCATACATTGATGTGTGTTTTAGAACCTGGGTCCTAAAGTGGCTTCAACTAAACTACAAATAGAGGAGAAAGAAATAAAGTCAAGGTTGTTTTTGTATTAATTTTTTTATTTACCGTTTTAATCGTCATGCCTGCAGGCCATTATTTATTCTTTTACAGTTGTGATATGTCTATCTATGTCTGTGTGTGTGTGTTATTTTACCTATTACTCCATTTTTTCCCATGTTGCTTTTACGCTTTCTTTTCTGCAGCAATGTTATCTTAAATTAGCAGTGGCATAGAAAAGAGAAGCAAGAGCAGCAATCTCATTTATTGTAATTGCATACAGAGGCAATAATGGCACAGCAGATTTTGACCTTTAAGATTACTGCAATCTGTGTCTGAAAGATTTGTGTGATTTACTATAATGTTTTATGCTTCTAATTTGTACTACTAATTTTCTGATTATTTCTGTTACTCTGCAGTCTGATATGCCTTCTTTTCAACAGTTATACAAAGGATTTCATTGAACCCATCCACAGATATCTCTCTCCACTCTGTCTATTCATTTCAGCTGCCTGCTGATGCAAAAAAGAGGTCCAATTAGCTTTGCTATATTCTTTTCTTAAAAATACAGCAACTGCTTCCATTGCTTTATTACTCTTCATAGAAGTAGACCAGTTAGGTGTACATTTTAATCAAAGATCAGCAGCACTATAACTGGTATCCAATAACAGACGTGTCTCTAATATTTATGGTTGCCTTATCAGATCTCTTTTTAATCATATAAAGGTAAATGTGTAGCCTTACGGAGCATATATTTTTAGATGGGTCAGTGAACCCTATTTGAAAGCTGGAAAGAGGCAAAGGCAAATAACTAAAAAACTATAAAATATAAATAATGAAGACCAATTGCAAAGTTGCTAGCAAATGGACATTCTGTAACATACTAAAAGTTACATCAAAGGTGGACCACCCTAAGTCTGCTAAAAATGATTTAAACATTAAACAATGCCAAAAGTATTGTTTTTAAAAATTAGACTTATTTGCTTAAAAGTATATCTATGGGAAATGCTCTTTCCATAATGTCTAGCTTTTTGGATAACAGGTAAATGTAAACACTGATACTAGTGTTACTTGTTCTCTGATGCACAGTGAAAATAGTTTTAAATCAACATAGGTTTTGTGAATGAGTTTGTATTATTTAAGAGTATGTATTTCACTCCTTCAATTCTTACTGCATTCCATAATGCTTGTGTAGCCATGTTTAAAATTGTCTGGAGTTCACCAGAACACTCTTTATTAACCACAAAATATAAGACTTAGTAATACATTGAAAGTGATCAAAGGAATCACAGGTGGCATTCTATCTGCCCCAACTTACCCCAACCTCAAAAGCCCTGAAAGCAGCTCACTGTATTCCCGCATAATCTGGAATTTTATTGTTGTTCATTTGTGCCTGTGCCTACATAGTCTAAATTCCATAAGCTAGCGTATATACCCGAGTATAAGCTGAGTTTTTCAGCATCCAAAATGTGCTGAAAAAGTCTAGCTCGGCTTATACTCGGGTCAGCGGGCAGTAGCTGAGATTGCAGTCACTTTTAATCATTCCTATACCAACAGTTCACTTGGGGAGAGACTGCAATATCCCACATTGCCCTCTGTTGGTTATATGAAAGAATAACAGTGCGCCCTCTGTTGGTTATATCAAAAAATAACAGTGACTGCAATATCACACAGCACCCTCTGTTGGTTATATGAAAGAATAACAGTGTGCCCTCTGTTGGTTATATCAAAGAATAACAGTGACTGCAATATCACACAGTGCCATCTGTTAGTTATATCAAAGAATAACAGTGCGCCCTCTGTTGGTTATATGAAAGAATAACAGTGACTGCAATATCACACAGCACCCTCTGCTGGTTATATCAAAGAATAACAGTGCGCCCTCTGTTGGTTATATCAAAGAATAACAGTGACTGCAATATCACACAGCGCCCTCTGTTGGTTATACGAAAGATTAACAGTGATGGCAATATCACACAGCACCCTCTGCATATGGTAGTGGGACAGTGGGACAATGCACACAGTAATCCGTTTGGCAATTCTCTGTCACCATCAACTTTGCAAAGAAGTCCGGTTGATCACTGGGGGGGTCTCTTTGGTGGAATGTGCGCTGCTGGGAGACAGGGCTGTAGTTGTGTCTAGGCTTATACTAGAGTCAATAAGTTTTCCCAGTTTTCGTAGGTAAAATTAGGTACCTCGGCTTATACTCGGATCGGCTTATACTCGAGTAAATACGGTATTTGTTTCCCAGTAAAAATATTTTAATAATTGTCAGAAACATTCCTTCTTTTGCACTAGTAAGTAGGTATGATCGAATTTCTTAAACTGCTGCAGAATTGTGGTAAAAATTGTCTTTTTGAATAAAACAAAGCATACTTTTTTGTATGGGAAAAAACATTAGAAAAACTCCCATTTGAAGTGAGAAAAAATAACCATTGATTACAAAGCATTTGGACATGAAAAAAAGCAGGGAGAAACATTTTTATTGCCTCCAATGCATTTGGAGCAAGAAAAAGTATGGCTAAAATATCCCATTCCAATGTATTCAGCAAAATTGTCTTTTTCTCAGTTTTTAGAATATTTTTTTTTCAAAGCAAAATGTTTAGCAGTACAGGTTTCATACCTACTTACAGTCTAAAAAGGCAGAGTACAAAGCTGAAGAGGAACTTGAAAAGATTCCAAAAAACTTCTTAACTGCAGTCAGTTACGAACAAGTTGAGGACAATATTTAAGTAGCTCTTTAAAGGAATGGTAGCACCAAAAGATGAACATATTGTATATGCATTTATCTATAATCTGCTGTTGCCCTGCACTGGTAAAAAATACATTTTTGCTGTAGAAGCTTTACTATAATTTATAAGTTCAGTAGCTATGGGGACAGCAATTCAGGCTGGATAAGGCAAAATGGCACAGACATAGTAGATAATGGATAAGTTCTGTAGAATACAAATCATTTTATTCTTGTAAATAGGGCTGTCATATGTTATTCATATTAATTGGATGTTTATTTTCATGAAAAAGTTTATTTGCTGGATATTCAAATACAAACATGTAGGGGCCTATTTATTAACTATCATGTAAATATGGTCTAGTTTTATAAGGGGAAAACTCAAATTTTTAGAACAAAAAATAAACTCAAATTTTTCGATATTTATTATGCCCGGAAGCTGCTAAAACTTCGAATCCGAAAGTACTCCACCTAAAACCTGCAGAAATCAAATAGAAGTCAATGGCAGATGGTCCCTATAACAATTGGAACATGTTTTTTACCGTCAACATAAAAAAATAGTTTTGGGCTGTTTGAGCTGGTTTTTATATAATAATCTGATAAATGCAGTGACAGCTTGAAAAATGGTGTACGATTCAACCGTCAAATCTAAAAAGTTGCACAATTTGAATTGTCCCGCTATTTTGTTGTGGCTTTTTCTTGCACCGATTTTTTTTTTTTTGAGAATAATTACTGGTAAATTAAGGGGATTTGGGATTGAGAAAAAGTCCAGTTTTAGTAAATAGGCCTCTTATTGTAAATAAAATATTTTCACTTTACTGGTCCTTTAAAATGTGATATTTGAACTTTGTAAACATACAATTATGGGTCCATTTTCTAACAACTGAATTGCGAATTGTTTTTCCATGAAAAATAATGAAAAATTCATGGTTTTTCTATATTTATAAACTACTGAAAAAATTTGAGACTTAAGTGTAAAAACCACAAAATCCTTTAATGCCACACTTTGCCATCAAGGCCACAAAGGCCCAGACCTAGGACAGCAAAATATTAGGGACAGCACGCTGCTCAGCCACTTTCTGGGAAGCACTGGGGGTGCCCAATTCCCCAGTGCTCTGGCACATGAGGTCATGTGGGAGGGAGGTAGTGCAAGCGGGGCCGCGTGGCCTAGTGGCCCTGCCCTGGAAATCCGGCCCTGGTCGCCAGGTAAAAGTTTTTGAGGTGCTGTAGAAGTGATTAAGAGGTGCTCTGAACCTATTGGACCATTTTAAATCAGAATGTTAAAAACACTAAAATTCAGCCTTTAAATAAGTCCCTGACTGCAGAAGTGTTTTTCAAATTATTAGGCCAACCTTACTCTTTGCTCTATTGACACATGGCCACATGGGGCTATCAAATAGACTATCACAGTCCTTCTGTGGCATCACCCAGAAAGTTTTTCATGCTTGTGTGGCTTTTACATTTTTACGTGTCGCTCACAGGTAGGGATGTCGCGGACTGTTCGCCGGCGAACTTGTTCGCGCGAACATCGGCTGTTCGCGCTCGCCGAATGTTCGCGAACGTCGCGCGACGTTAGCCATTTTGGGTTCGCCTTACCTGGCGCTTTTTTTTGACCTCTCACCCCAGACCAGCAGATACATGGCAGCCAATCAGGAAGCTCTCCCTCCTGGACCACCCCCACACCCCCTGGACCACTCCCCTTCCATATATAAACTGAAGCCCTGCAGCGTTTTTTCATTCTGCCTGTGTGTGCTTGCAAGAGCTAGTGTAGGGAGAGAGCTGCTAGTGATTTCACTGATTTGAGGGACAGTTGATAGTAAGTTTGCTGGCTAGTAATCTACTTGATACTGCTCTGTATTGGAGGGACAGAAGTCTGCAGGGATTTGAGGGACATTTTAGGGTAGCTTTGCTGGCTAGTAATCTACCTTCTACTGCAGTGCTCTGTATGTAGCTGCCTGCTGTGGGCACTGATCTCTTCTGATCTCATCTGCTGACTGCTGTAATAACCCAATAGTCCTTGTAAGGACTGCTTTTATTTTCTTTTTTGTTGTTTTACTTTGCTACTTTAACAGCCAAGTGCTATTAGTCTAGCTGTGTTGGGGAGTGGGACTGGTGTGCTACTGTGCTGCTCCTAGTAGTTCAGCAGCACCAACCCGAGAATATTTTTTTTTTTTAATATACATATAATTTTTTTTTTATTTTACTTATCTTACTGTTCTTTAAGGTGTCCAGTGCTGTTTGCTGTTCTTCATAGTAGTGCACCAATAGTAGTGCACTTGCAGGCATTATTTGCCCAGTGGCCATCTAGCTGTGTGAGCTTGTTCACATTCTGTCTAAATATCAATAATAATACCGTCTCCAGAAACACCACCTGAGTGACGTTTTTCAAGCAGCAATAATATATTCCGTATCCACCACTGCTGTAGTGTATACGTTGACCTTGTAGGCATTATTTGCCCAGTGTGTTCTTCTTTTTCAAACCACTGCCACTTAGCTGTGTGAGCTTGTTCACATTCTGTCTAAATATCAATAATAATACCGTCTCCAGAAACACCACCTGAGTGACGTTTTTCAAGCAGCAATAATATATTCCGTATCCACCACTGCTGTAGTGTATACGTTGACCTTGTAGGCATTATTTGCCCAGTGTGTTCTTCTTTTTCAAACCACTGCCACTTAGCTGTGTGAGCTTGTTCACATTCTGTCTAAATATCAATAATAATACCGTCTCCAGAAACACCACCTGAGTGACGTTTTTCAAGCAGCAATAATATATTCCGTATCCACCACTGCTGTAGTGTATACGTTGACCTTGTAGGCATTATTTGCCCAGTGTGTTCTTCTTTTTCAAACCACTGCCACTTAGCTGTGTGAGCTTGTTCACATTCTGTCTAAATATCAATAATAATACCGTCTCCAGAAACACCACCTGAGTGACGTTTTTTCAAGCAGCAATAACATATTCCGTATCCACCACTGCTGTAGTGTATACGTTGACCTTGTAGGCATTATTTGCCCAGTGTGTTCTTCTTTTTCAAACCACTGCCACTTAGCTGTGTGAACTTGTTCACATTCTGTCTAAATATCAATAATAATACCGTCTCCAGAAACACCACCTGAGTGACGTTTTTCAAGCAGCAATAATATATTCCGTATCCACCACTGCTGTAGTGTATGCGTTGACCTTGTAGGCATTATTTGCCCAGTGTGTTCTTCTTTTTCAAACCACTGCCACTTAGCTGTGTGAGCTTGTTCACATTCTGTCTAAATATCAATAATAATACCGTCTCCAGAAACACCACCTGAGTGACGTTTTTCAAGCAGCAATAATATATTCCGTATCCACCACTGCTGTAGTGTATACGTTGACCTTGTAGGCATTATTTGCCCAGTGTGTTCTTCTTTTTCAAACCACTGCCACTTAGCTGTGTGAGCTTGTTCACATTCTGTCTAAATATCAATAATAATACCGTCTCCAGAAACACCACCTGAGTGACGTTTTTCAAGCAGCAATAATATATTCCGTATCCACCACTGCTGTAGTGTATACGTTGACCTTGTAGGCATTATTTGCCCAGTGTGTTCTTCTTTTTCAAACCACTGCCACTTAGCTGTGTGAGCTTGTTCACATTCTGTCTAAATATCAATAATAATACCGTCTCCAGAAACACCACCTGAGTGACGTTTTTCAAGCAGCAATAATATATTCCGTATCCACCACTGCTGTAGTGTATACGTTGACCTTGTAGGCATTATATGCCCAGTGTGTTCTTCTTTTTCAAACCACTGCCACTTAGCTGTGTGAGCTTGTTCACATTCTGTCTAAATATCAATAATAATACCGTCTCCAGAAACACCACCTGAGTGGCGTTTTTCAAGCAGCAATAATATATTCCGTATCCACCACTGCTGTAGTGTATACGTTGACCTTGTAGGCATTATTTGCCCAGTGTGTTCTTCTTTTTCAAACCACTGCCACTTAGCTGTGTGAGCTTGTTCACATTCTGTCTAAATATCAATAATAATACCGTCTCCAGAAACACCACCTGAGTGACGTTTTTCAAGCAGCAATAATATATTCCGTATCCACCACTGCTGTAGTGTATACGTTGACCTTGTAGGCATTATTTGCCCAGTGTGTTCTTCTTTTTCAAACCACTGCCACTTAGCTGTGTGAGCTTGTTCACATTCTGTCTAAATATCAATAATAATACCGTCTCCAGAAACACCACCTGAGTGACGTTTTTCAAGCAGCAATAATATATTCCGTATCCACCACTGCTGTAGTGTATACGTTGACCTTGTAGGCATTATTTGCCCAGTGTGTTCTTCATTTTCAAACCACTGCCATCTAGCTGTGTGAGCTTGTTCACATTCTGTCTAAATATCAATAATAATACCGTCTCCAGAAACACCACCTGAGTTGTTGTTGTTTTTGTTTTAAAAATAATGCCAGGCAAAGGCAGGCCGCCACACAGAGGCACTAGGGGCCGTGCTGCTATGCTATCCTGTGGCCCTAGGAAATTGCCCAGTTTTAAAAAGGCAATGACCCTGAACTCCCAAAATGCTGAAGAGGTAGTTGACTGGCTTACACAGCACACCCCATCCTCTACCGTTTCTAACTTTACCACAACATCCTCATCCTCCACTGCTATGGGCACCCCACGTATCACTTCCTCCACCACCGGCGCCACTTCTTCACTGGAGTCAGAGGAGTTATTTTCACATGAGTTTCTTGAACTGAGTGATGCGCAACCATTATTGGCAGAAGAAGATGAAGGAGATGAGGACGTTACACCAGATTTAATTCTGGCAGAGAGCACAACAGAGATGGACATAATGAGTGATGACGAGGAGGTCCCCGCTGCTGCTTCCTTCTGTGAGCTGTTAGAAGAAATTGATGCATCTGAGGAGAATGATGATGAGGAGATTGATGTTTTGTGGGTGCCCAGTAGAAGAGAGCAAGAGGAGGATAGTTCAGATGGAGAGACGGAGAGTCAGAGAGGCAGGAGGAGAATAAGACTTAGAAGAAGCAGGGAGGACAGCTCGCAGGGAACAGTAGGGCAACAACATGTATCGGCACCTGTGGTCAGCCGGCCAACGCACCCGCCATTGCCGCCAATGCCGCCGACTTCTACTTTTACCGCCAGATTGCCAGCCTCAAAAAGGTCAGCAGTGTGGGATTTTTTTAATGTGTGTGCCTCTGACAAAAGCGTTGTAATTTGCAATGAGTGCAGTCAGAAACTGAGTCTTGGGAAGCCCAACAGCCACATAGGTACAACTTCTATGCGAAGGCACATGAACGGCAAGCACAAAGCACTTTGGGAGCAACACCTCAAAGGCAACAGGCAAACTAAAAGCCACCCTCCTTCTGGTCCAGCATCTTACTGCTCTACCTCTGCTGTCCTTGACCCGTCTGAACCACCCTCCACTCCGCCTTCCACCTTGACCACCAGTTCCCATTCCCAGTCATCTGCCCCCAGCCAAGTTTCTGTGAGGGCCATGTTTGAGCGTAAGAAGCCAATGTCTGCGAGTCACCCCCTTGCCCGGCGTCTGACAGCTGGCTTGTCCGCACTCTTAGCCCGCCAGCTTTTACCATACCAGCTGGTGGACTCTGAGGCCTTCCGCAAATTTGTAGCAATTGGGACACCGCAGTGGAAGGTACCCAGCCGCAATTTTTTTTCAAAAAAGGGAATACCACACCTGTACCACCATCTGCCCACTGGGTGAACTTGGTCATGGCTGGGAAGCAGGAAATGTGTGGCTCAACAACGACAGTGGAGTTGGTGTCACCGCCACGGATTGCACGCGGTTCTGCCACCACCTCTACTCCTCCTTCGCTCTCTACCTCGTCTTCTTCCTCTTCTTCGTCCTCTGCTGCTGGGTCCTCCTCCTCCACACCTGTGCACCCCCAGCTCCCCCTAGGCTATTCGACGTGCCAGGTACGCCGTTGTCATGCTGTCTTGGGGATGACGTGCCTGGAAAGCAAAAACCATACCGGATCTGTACTCCTGTCATCTCTGCAGTCACAGGCCGATCGGTGGCTGACCCCACACCAACTGAAGATCGGAAAAGTGGTGTGTGACAATGGAAGCAATCTGTTGGCAGCACTGAGACTGGGCAATTTAACACATGTGCCCTGCATGGCACATGTTCTGAATTTAATAGTACAACGTTTTGTCTCAAAGTACCCAGGATTCCAGGACGTTCTCAGGCAGTCCAGGAAGGTGTCGGCCCATTTCAGACGTTCCTATACAGCCATGGCACGCCTTGCTGACATTCAGCAGCGGTACAACATGCCAGTCAGGCGTTTGATTTGCGACAGCCAGACTCGCTGGAATTCAACGCTCCTCATGTTGGAACGTCTGCTGCAACAACAAAGAGCCGTCAACGAATACCTGTTTGAACTGGGTGGTAGGACTGGATCTGCAGAGCTGGGGATTTTTTTCCCCCGTTACTGGGTGCTTATGCGCGATGCCTGCAGGCTCATGCGCCCTTTTGAAGAGGTTACAAATATGGTCAGTCGCACCGAAGGCACCATCAGCGACCTAATACCCTTTGCTTTCTTCCTGGAGCGTGCCGTGCGACGAGTGACAGATGAGGCTGTAGACCAGCGTGACGAGGAGCAGGAAGCGCACGATTTCTGGTCGGAATCACCAGAACGAACCCAGGCACCTGCTGCAACGCAGGGAGAGGTGTCAGAAGTGGAGTCAGAGGAGGAAGGTGGCTTTGTGGAGGAGGAGGACCAACAGGAGCAGGCTTCCCAGGGGGCTAGTGGTGACCTTTTGGGGACCCCTGGTCTTGTACGTGGCTGGGGGGAGGAGACCGTGGATGATGCAGTCCTTGATAACGAGGAAGCGGAGATGGATACCTCTGCATCCAACCTTGTGAGAATGGGGTCTTTCATGCTGTCATGCCTGTTGAAGGACCCCCGTATCAAGAGGCTTAAGGAGAAGGACCTGTACTGGGTCGCGACTCTACTAGACCCTCGTACAAGCATAAAGTGGCAGAAATGTTACCAACATACCACAAGTCTGAAAGGATGCTGCATTTACAAACCAGCCTGCAAAACATGTTGTACAATGCTTTTAAGGGTGATGTCACTTCAGGAACTCATCAACATTCCAGGGGCAGAGGTGCCAGTAATCCTGCCACGAGCGCATCTGCAAGGACAAAGCACTTTGGCCACTCTGTAACGTCAGACATGCAAATGTTTTTCAGTCCAAGGCAGCGGCAGAACCCTTCGGGATCCACCCTCAAAGAACGCCTCGACCGGCAGGTAGCGGACTACCTGGCATTAACTGCAGATATCGACACTCTGAGGAGCGATGAACCCCTGGACTACTGGGTGCGCAGGCTTGATCTGTGGCCAGAGCTGTCACAATTTGCCATGAACCTCTTGTCTTGCCCCGCCTCAAGTGTCCTCTCAGAAAGGACCTTCAGTGCAGCAGGAGGGATTGTAACTGAGAAGAGAACTCGCCTAGGTCACAAAAGTGTGGATTACCTGACCTTTATTAAAATGAACGAGGGGTGGATCTCGGAGGGTTACTGCACGCCGGAAGACTTGTTCTGAGTTTCTGATTCTGACTCCCCATGCAGCTGTCCTTCTCTGCACGCCTCATGACTCCACATACAGCTGTCCTTTAGCGTCCTCCTCCCTCCACCACCGTTACAAACTAGGGTGCAAACCCTACTGGTTTAATTTGAATCCAGGTAAATCCTGAGTTTTTCTGGCCTCTGTGCTTCAGTGGCTGCGACCAAAAAAAACAGAATATTTTCAGCATTTATATGGCATATTTTTTCTGGCCTCTGTGCTTCAGTGGCTGTGACAAAAAAAATGAATATTTTCAGCATTTATATGGCATATTGTTTCGGCCTCTGTGCTTCAGTGGCTGCGACAAAAATAAATGAATATTTTCAGCATTTATATGGCATATTTTTTCTGGCCTCTGTGCTTCAGTGGCTGCGACCAAAAAAAACAGAATATTTTCAGCATTTATATGGCATATTTTTCCTGGCCTCTGTGCTTCAGTGGCTGCGACCAAAAAAATTTAATATTTTCAGCATTTATATGGCATATTTTTTCTGGCCTCTGTGCTTCAGTGGCTGCGACCAAAAAAAACAGAATATTTTCAGCATTTATATGGCATATTTTTTCTGGCCTCTGTGCTTCAGTGGCTGTGACAAAAAAATGAATATTTTCAGCATTTATATGGCATATTTTTTCTGGCCTCTGTGCTTCAGTGGCTGTGACAAAAAAATGAATATTTTCAGCATTTATATGGCATATTGTTTCGGCCTCTGTGCTTCAGTGGCTGCGACCAAAAAAATTGAATATTTTCAGCATTTATATGGCATATTTTTTCTGGCCTCTGTGCTTCAGTGTCTGCGACAAAAAAAATTTATATTGTTAGCATTTATATGGCATATTTTTCCTGGCCTCTGTGCTGCAGTGGCTGCGACAAAAAAAAAAATTATATTGTTTGCATTTATATGGCATATTTTTTCTGGCCTCTGTGCTGCAGTGGCTGCGACAAAAAAAAATTAATATTGTTTGCATTTATATGGCATATTTTTTCTGGCCTCTGTGCTGCAGTGGCTGCCACAAAAAAAAATTAATATTTTCAGCATTTATATGGCATATTGTTTCTGGACTTCTGGTTCAGTGGCTGCGACAAAAAAAACATAATTTTTCAGGAAAGTACACATGCCTAATTTTTCAGGGTTCTGCAACAGTGGCAAAATCGCATCTTTTATGGTCACCGCAGGTGATCAATAAAGTAGACCAAAACTGGGCCCACACTGCAGAATCAGTGTTTTTTGGTTCACTTCACTGTACATTGAATTACCTCTGCCTGACCGTGCACGTGCGCACAAGCACGGTGACTGCTAAACACACCACTACAGAAATATTGCCACCAACAGGACGAACATCCTGGAGGTGACAAGCAACTAGTAATTAAAAACTATTATTTGCTCACTTGACGGTATCATTCATTAAAGCTCTTTGCGTCTTTTAGCGTTGCAGTAAGCACCGCGTTTCGTCTTTGCGTGTGAACAGGCTGTAACTTTTACACGACTTGATTGGCATGTAGACGCCGGACGTTTTAAAGCATTTTATTACACAGGTTTAGAAATGTAGTGTGATTTCTGCCCTTTACAGCACAAAACGCAGCGCTGTGTCAACAATGGATTTTTCAGATACATTTTTGCCCTTGATCCCCCTCTGGCATGCCACTGTCCAGGTCGTTGCACCCTTTAAACAACTTTAAAATCATTTTTCTGGCCAGAAATGTCTTTTCTAGCTTTTAAAATTCGCCTTCCCATTGAAGTCTATGGGGTTCGCGACGTTCGCGAACCGTTCGCATTTTTGACGCAAGTTCGCGAATACGTTCGCGAACTTTTTTTCCGACGTTCGCTACATCCCTACTCACAGGTAAAAAAAGGATGGGAACCCCTGCTCAATATGCTTCTTCAAAAAGTGCTTCAAAGGTGCAATGCCCTATTTTTCTGTAATGGAATTTCACCTATTGTCATTTTTGAACTGATTGGCCACACATTTGTTCTAGGCATAATAGCTTAAAAGTTTATACACACAGACAAAATGTGAATAGCATAGTCAATTGAATCCAGCTAAAAGTGAATATAACTGTACATGACCTACTTTATGCCAGCTTTTTAACTTTAACTATTACCAGCTTGGCTCATTATTTTAAAGAAAGGACTGTTTTATGGTATCTTAAAGCATTTTAACATCTCATAAAAAAGTGCAAGATTGCATCTGAATGTTATTTAGCTTTACATGGTACATACAGTAACTGTTTTACACATGCTGTTATGTACAAATATTTTACCTGAAACAATATCGGAGAATAAAATTTGCTCTGCCAATCAAGTCAGGAATGAAATCTTGACCTTCTCTATGTATCAAATGTCTAGTGGCTTGCTAATACATGCTGTAGATATAGCTAATTAATTGTATTATTCATGTAATCTTTCTTGAGCAAAACTTACAGTAAAATACAGTTACTAAAAAGATATACTTTTTTCTGTTACCTTGTTGGATTCCTGTTGCATTTCTATTTTGCTTGAAGAAATAGTGCCAAGTTAAAGATATGTGCAGCTTCACGTTTTCTTTATCACATATAGGTTTCTGTGTTAAAAATCCTTTATGTTGCACGAGAAGTAACTCTTACAGAGAGATTTTCCAAAGGTTAAGATGTTCAGTCGTGAAGAATTATGTCTTGCACAATAAACTCATTTTACATCTATGAATTATTTTTATGCTGCTGGTAGTGTTTTCCTGGTCCTTTACATGGCAGTGGGCACTAACGGGTTAACCCCATCGTCACATGAAGGACAGGCTAATAAATTAGCTGCCCTGCCCCCATACCACGTTCCTTTTTGTTTCCTGTCCTCGTCAGAAAGGCCCACCCCCGTGACGGGTGGACTAGGTTCCACGCTAAAGCTACAGGACCGGTGCATAAGCTGTGTGTGTCCTTGCAGAAGCCTGCTCCTGGGCTATGGCCTTGCAATTATTACAAATTCTCTAAGTTGCAATGCTTCAGGTCCAGTTTGAGACACACATGCAGTAAGATGTTGGTCTCCATGCCAACTGCTGGTGGGCGCATGTGACTTGTGTATGACGTAATTTCCGTAGGTAACTTCACAAATCACAGCGGCATTCGGCTCTCTCTGCTGTACTTTCTTTTGATGTTAGGAGCACACAAGTGGGCCTCTCATTTTTCTGCTGTAGCTATGAGCTCTCTGAGGCGTTTCCATTCAAGTTCAAGGTGGTGAGAGGACAGTGATGAGCCCATACTCTGGGAGTTGTTAAAGAAAAAGTCATTGTTGGGGTTCCTCCTGATCAACAGGGACAGGGGATATACTCTCCCATTTTTCTGAGAAAGAAACCATCAGGGGAGTTCAGAGCTATTTTGAACTTAAAGGATCTCAATAAATTCCTTCATGTAAGATTTTTCAAAGGGAGTTTGTTCAGTCAGTAATGCAAGTGGTCAAATTGGTTGGTCAAATTAGACTTGATGGATGGGTATGTTATCTCCATATACCAGTGGCTGCTGCACACGCCGTTCGATTTCTCGCAGTCCCAGGACTTTTACAAAACTTTAAGCACCCATGCCAGGACACTTAAGGCTCCAAGGCATAGAAATATACCTGTATCTAGACAACATTTTGACAAAAGTGTCAAATCCACAAATTCTGAAGTCTCACACCAAGAAAGTACTGAATGTCTTACAAAAGCACAGATGGATTATAAATCTTGAGAAGTCTGTGCTGATCTTGTCTCAGTGGTTGAAGTTCCTGGGGTTGATTTTAGACACCAAGGTTGCTAGAGGAGAAAGCTGCAGGAATTCAGCTCTTGGTCAGCTTCATCAGCCCTGCTTGGGCAACAGTTGATAGGTAAGCTGGTGGCAATATTGGAAGCAGTAAACTGGGCCATGCATCACATCAGACTACTGCAGTTGGAATTCTTGTGTCAGTGGGACAAATGAATTACAGATCAACATCAGATCATATTCATCAGCCAGAAAGGAAGGAACAACTTGAAGTGGGAAAGTCCATAAAACAGCAGGATTGGATTCATTTGACCACAGATGCAAGCAAGACCAGTTGGGTGCCCATCTGGGAATGGGCAATGGACCTGGGGCAAATGGAGGCCATATCAGAGGAAATACTTATCCAATTAGAAGGAACTCATGGTGGTGAAACTAGCCCTGCTGAGTTTCAGAACAGATTTAGAGGAAAAGCAGTTTTGATCTATTCAGACAATATGACCACTGTCAGATACCTGGTAAAACAGGGTGGTACCATATTGCACAATCAATATTTTGATGGGCAGAATGTGATCTTTTAAATATAACAGTTCACCTTCCGGGAGAGAGCAACATACAGTATAGGCAAATTGGCTGAGCAAGAAACCTCATCCGGGGGGAATGGGAACTGAACGGTCATGCTTTCAATTTAGCGGTGAAAGAATTAGATCACTCCTCGACTGACCTAATGTGACTTCTTTTAACTGCAAGTGTCAGATGTTCTCTTCCCAGTTCAATGAAGTAAGGGTGCTCTGATAGGACTGTTTTGGAATTCCCTGGAATTTTCATCTGGTGTATCTGTTCCCACCAATATAGCTACCCCCAGATGCCCGAAGAAGATGAGGGAAGACAAGGCGAGGGTAATTTTGATTGCACCGTGGTGGCCCAGAAGATTCTAGTTTCCGTAAAAATTCAAGCTGGTGGGGTTACCTCAAGTCAGAATTCCAGTTTTACCTGACCTGCTTTGTTAGAGGCTAGTAGTTCATTCCAAACAAGAATACTGGAAATTAATGGCATGGCTACTGAGAGGCTAAATATGAGGAATATAGGTCTTTCTGAAAAAAACTATTGAAACTATTGCTTGCTGCTAGTAAGCCATCGACTTCAAATACTGTAAATATTATAAGATCTGGAAAACCAGTGTGTTGACTGATAGATCGATTGATCAAGCTGTCACTGAGGACATTGTGGAATTCCTGCAGAAAGGGCTAGAAAAAGGATTAAAGTGATGGTCATAGGAAAGTGTTTTTTTTTTCAAAATCAGTTAATAATGTTACTCAAGAAGACTTTGGCGCTGAAATTCATTTTTCAAAAGAGCAAACTGATTTTTTTATATTCAATTTTTTAAATCTGACATGGGACTAGACATAATGTTATTTTCCCAGGTGCCCCCAATCATGTGGTTTGAACTTCAGTCACTCTTTACTCCACTTATTATGTTACTATGTTTTCAGAAAGAAACATTTCAGATTTTTGATAAATAACACCCTAATCTTCAAAGAGGACTCTGTGATTTTCAAACGAACTGAAAGTTTGTTCCAAAAATGACTAAAGAATTTAATTGTGTACTAGACATTGAGAGTTATTTACTAAACTCTGATTTTCTCTGGTCAGAATTTTAAAAGGAGAAAAACAATTGTTGCAATTGTACCTGGACAGGGTCAATGATATCAAAAGTGATGCTAACATTTTTTCCATCATTTGGACTTTTTCATAATTTTATTGAGTCTTTCCCACATCAGATTTTTCCAGTAAATATATTGATAAATACAGTAAAAATGTGTATGGGCGTTTAGTCAAAGTGGTTTTAAGAAAAAAAAACCATTGTGTTGCTGGCATTTTCTCCACAACCTGTAATGAAACAAAAAAGAATCTGGCTTAATCTTGACCTGGTGAGGTGTTTGAAACTGTACCTGGACAGGGTCAAGGATATCAGAAGTGATGCTAACATTTTTTCCATCATTTCCTGTCCTTCACGTGACAAGGGGGTTAATCCATGCCCACTGCCATGTTACAGTCCAGGAAAATAAAATCACGGTAAGTATATTATGATTTTCCAATTACTCATCATAAAGTTGTAGCCAACTTTTTTGATTTTTAAAATTTTTTTTGGGGGGGGGGAGTGTCACTGGTATTTTCTCATTAGACAATGTAAAACCATTAAAATACATTTAAAGCAACCGGTGCTTCCATTGAACTATTATTCAATTCAATATAGTAAAGAGTAGACCAAAATACTCCATTCTCTAGAGTTTTACCATAAAAGCCAATAGAATCTTTTATATGTAGTAGTGAGGAAAGCTTGAAAATAGTGAGGAACACTAGACTATTCAATTGACAATTCATCGTGCAAAATCTAATTTTACACTATAAGTACCCCCTCCAATAAAGCTTACTGATTTTTATGCAGATCTCTTAAACATATGCTACAAGTCAGTGGGTGTTTTTTCCAGAGCTGGCATTATGGGATTGATAACATTTATAAATCTGCTGCTTTGCTTTGTATTTGTGGAAGAGACATTGCTTTTACAATGGCTATTTAATTAAGCTTTGTTAGTTATCAAATTCTCTGCCCTTGTAGTCTCAAAATCAGTATTAGTATTGCAATTATGTGCTAATAATGTAAAATTGTGTATACTTAATAACTAATTTAGCTTTCATGGTTATGTAAATTTGCAGACTATGGTTATTTTTTATAATGGGTACCATATTTTTATTGATTAAGGATGTACATTGTTTGTGTTTTGTGAAGAGGATGAGAGGGGGAAAAATTAGTTATAATTTTAAAAATTTAATTTTACTCGCCAGTAAAGCACATACCTTATTGAATTTTTATATGAAAATTAAATTAATTCCTTTTTTTGGTTCTGTAAATATAATGTTTTGCTTGACTACCTTCAGATGCCTTTCTCATTGATATAAATTTTATTTCCAGTTGCATTCACTATTAAGCTGGTTATTTGTGAATGTTTCCAAGGTGATATTGTTTACAGGTAATTCTGTTTTGCAATTGATTTTTCAAGAAATCGCATGTCTTTTATCCTGTCCAAAAGTGGTGACCACAGTTTGCCTATATGTAAGTAGTTTATAAAACAAAAGTACTGTTGCCTGGTGCAAAAAGAATAAACACACAAAAAAAGCACGCATAGAATGATTGATGACATATTTTTCAGAAGAGCATTTTATATAACGGTATTGTTAATTCTACCTGTCCTTAGGTATAACCTGAATTCCATCTGAGTTTATCCCTAGATCCTCACCAATATGTATTGAGTGGATTGTAGAAGATAACTCACAAATATTCACAACTTATGAAAGGAAAGCTTAGCCATGTTCTTTTCATTGTGTTGGTAGGTGGGGTGAGAGATAAGATTTCATTTATTGAGGATTTATTTATAATGCATCCAAACTGTAAAGGTAGTTTTTGTTTGTTCTTCACTTGTATCATACTTACATAGTCAAATAATGTATTCATTCTTCATTTCACGTGTGAAACAAAATGTGGCAGACAAATCTAAAAAGTTATTTTTACCCATAAAAGTATTCATGATTGTTCAGTAACCTGACATGGGTCTTTAGCTGATATTTGTGTTTGTTTTTGTAACATATAAACAAACTGTTTATGTAAAGATTCAGCACCACCAAGGGATCAACAATATCCTTTTATCCACAACCTGGAGCTGGAACTTCCTCCTACAAATGCTTACTACATAACAGTAAATTAAATCAATCTGTAGTAGTGCAGGGAGCGGTGCAAAGTGTACAAAATGAGTACTATCCATTCTGCACTTTTAATGTAAGAGGTGTCCTTTAAGGACTATGGGACATTAGGCATATTCTCTTTTTTAGCTGGCTGCGAAGCACTTAGCATCACCAATCATGTAAAAGTTGGAAATTTCTGGACCATTACATTTTTATTTTCAGTCCATTAAGAGTTCATTCTCTTAATTTTGTCTCTCTTTTATCTAATTCATGGGACATTGGTCCATTCCTTGGCCAGTCATATGATAACCAATGGTTTAAATCCTTTGCTGCCTTGGCGGCAGAATACAGCTTGAAAATGTGGAACCCATGGATGAAAGAATTTGCCACATTGCCATCTGAAAAAAATGTCTAACATGTTTTTTTCCCCACAGCCTGCCCTCTCCTCTTTCTTTTCAACTGTAGTTGACTATATATCTTAAAAATGTTTGATCATCTTCTGGTAGTTTCTCTTGCTCTTGGTAATCTTGTAACAACATGAGGCGTTGCTTGCACATCCAACTAATATATTTCTGATCTGACAGCTTTCTTATGTTAAAGTCGAAACAAAAAACAAAATACAATAATAAAATTCCATTTCTCTTGAAACTAGACTTTTCAAAAATGTGTGTTTAAACGTAGAAGCTCTAAGAATCATCCTGTGTGGCTTAATACAGAAGTAAAGAAGTTAATGGGAAAGAAAAGAAAGGCATTTAAACTACAAATCTGTAGGGACAGAAGCTGCTTTTAATGAATATAAACACTATAATAAATGTTGTAAATCAGCAATCCAGAAGGCTAAGAAAAGAAATGAAGAGTTAATTGCGGTGGAGGTGAAAACTAACCCTAAAAAGTTTTTTAAATATATTAATAGTAAAAAGATGCAGGTTGAGAGTGTTGCTCCATTAAATAATGGTACCAGTATGGTTGTAACAGATACAGAAAAGGCAAATGTGTTAAATCAGTTCTTTTCTTCAGTGTATACAATAGAGGAGTCTGGGTTCACAGGCTCACTTCATAACTGCACAAATGGTTCAGCTCAATCTAGTCAGTGGCTGACTCAGGATATGATTCAAAAAGCTTTAATACAAATTAATGTAAACAAGGCTCCAGGGCCTGATGGCATACACCCATGGGTTCTAAGAGAGCTTAGTTCAGTTTTAGACCAGCCCCTATTTCTGATTTTCTCATTCACTGTCATCTGGTATGGTGTCTATGGATTGGAGAAAAGATGATGTTATTCCAATATTTAAAAAGGGATTACGATCTCAGCCTGGCATAAGCTTGACATCTGTGGTGGGCAAATTATTTGAAGGCTTGTTAAGGGATCACATTGAAAATTTTGTCCTAATGAATGGCATTATGAGCAACAATCAGCATGGCTTTATGAAGGATAGGTCATGTCAGACGAATTTGATTGCATTTTATGATGTGGTAAGTAAGATTCTGGACAGTGGGGGGGCAGTAGATGTGATCTATTTGGATTTTGCCAAACCGTTTGACACTGTGCCCCACAAACGACTGCTTTCTAAACTAAGGTTAGTTGGGCTTAATGAAGTCGTTTGCACGTGGATAGGAAACTGGCTACAGGATCGGTTACAGAGGGTGGTTGTTAATGGGACATTATCTACTTGGAGTAAGGTTCTTAGTGGGGTCCCCCAGGGCTCAGTATTGGGTCCACTTTTATTAAACTTGTTCATTAATGACTTAGGGGAGGGTATTGTAAGTAATGTATCAGTGTTTGCAGATTACACAAAATTATCCAGCCCAATTAATTCCATCCAGGATGTGACATCCTTGCAACATGATCTTGACAAACTGGCAATCTGGGCAGCTAAGTGGCAAATGAGATTCAATGTTGATAAATGTAAAGTCATGCACCTGGGATGTAAAAATATCCAAGCCACTTATACCCTTAATGGGACTGCACTCGACAAATCCATTATGGAAAAGGACCTTGGAGTCCTTGTAGATGATAAACTTGGCTGTAGCAAGCAATACCAGTCAGCAGCATCAAGGGCAAATAAGGTCTTGAGCTGTATTAAAAGGGGCATAGAGTCAAGGGAGGAGGGGGTCATTCTTCCACTGTATAGAGCACTTGTAAGGCCCCATCTAGAATATGCTGTACAGTTTTGGTCTCCATCGCTCAAAACAGAGAAGGGCAACTAAGCTGGTAAAAGGTATTGAAAATCTTAGCTATGAGGAAAGACTGGACAAATTGGGGATGTTCACGCTGGAGAAGAGGCGCTTAAGGGGTGATATGATGACTATGTATAAATATATAAGGGGATCATATAATAATCTCTCTAATGCTTTATTTACCAGTATATATATATGAATCAGTTGTACAGGCTGATACATTAGATAGCTTTAAGAAGGGGTTGGATAGCTTTTTAGCAAGTGAGGGAATACAGGGATATGGGAGATAGCTCATAGTCCAAGTTGATCCAGGGACTAGTCCGATTGCCATTTTGGAGTCAGGAAAGAATTTTTCCCCCTCTAAGGCAAATTGGAGAGGCTTCAGATGGGTTTTTTTTTGCCTTCCTCTGGATCAACTGGCAGATAGGTAGTTAATAAAAAAAAATAAAAAAAAAGGTTGAACTCGATGGACATGTGTCTTTTTTCAACCTTACTTGCTATTTTACTATGTATACATTTTCAGAGATGCATTTTACAATGCCATATGAGCTCAAAGAAAAAAAATATTCATGTTTACTTGACTATTGGAGCTATGAATATTAAGCAACTTTATATTACAAAATATAAATGTAGGTGTCAGGTTTGAATGAAAGTAGTAATTTGGCATAATTTACTTAGTTTTTGATGCATGCTATATAAAACACATACAGTGTTGTTTAAGCAGCTGTTCCATGTCTAATGCTAATCTGCCTGTATTCACCCTGTGCATTAGCTGCCAACACATCACAGACAAATGTCATATATTCTTAGATATAAGTTCTGTCCGGTGATTACTCATAGACAGCAGCATTTAGCATGAAGGCTGGCAGAAAGCAAAATAAATAAGCAGAAATCTTGGCAAGAAACCTCAGCTAATACATACACTGTCTTTTTAATGATGAGACAAAGCTTGTAATGAGAAACATTTGTATAAAATTAAAACTAATTCTGAATTGATGAAGGTAAAAAGACAGAAATCTTTCCCTAATTTAGTATTAAAATATATATATCTGTAGGGATCACAAAATGGTTTTAATAAATTACCTGACTTCATTCTGTACACAAATATTTTATATTTTTAGAGAAATATAACACTATAGGCATAATTTACTGTAGATGGCATTGTGAAAAAGATCCGCAATCATTTTCAGTACCTGAGACTAGCCCCTTGAATAAAGCACTCTCTGTTTCAGGCATTTCTCTATCCAAGAGGAGTTGCCAGTGGGAGACACACAAGTTTTACCCCTCCTGTCAGGCGCGTTTCAGGCATCAACGCCGCCTGAGGCGGCGTTCGCAATGCCGCCCCCAGGCTTACCATAAGATCTCCGACGGGATATCCGGTGAGGGGCGCATTGCTAGCGCAGAGTGCGAAATATCACTCTCAGCGCTAGAAAAGCCGAATTTCCGGTTTAATAACCGGAAATTCGGCTCTTAAAGTTACCAGGAGCGTCTTTTTGCCGCCCCTGGTAACTTCTGGGGAGCTGCCGCCTGAGGCAAGGTACTCACCTTGCCTCATGGCAGAAACGCCCCTGCCTCCTGTCCCCTACTCATCTCCTTACTTGCTCAAGTTTGGGAGTTGTAGGAGGCACAAGCCTCAGGCACAGACCTCACTATGGCTCCTTACAGCCTGCTGTGCTTTTGTAGGATTTCACTTTTCCATAAGTAAGGCCTCTTTAAGAATAACATATCACTTATTCCTCTTGATATGTGCTGCAAGCTTCTTTTGGAATAATTATTAATTCGCAGCCAGTCCTTATTTGCTAATCTGTAACATATTTCAAGTAGTGCCTGTTTCATTTTATAGTTCTCCTTTAAAACATATTCATTAAAACAAATGTTTTAGCCCCATTATATTATACTATTTATACCGAAACACGTGCATGAAATGTTAACTTGAAACTAAGACAGTGCTTGCCATAATTTGTTAGGTTTTAGTTAAAGATTTCAAGTTATGTATTACAGACTTGTAAATGTAACTCATAAAATTCATAACTTGGCAATTAAATTGGTTTGGGCTAGTAAAATCAGCCTTCTGATCAAAAGACTGATTAAAAAAGTATAAGAAAATTAATTTTCAGACAGATGGTGGTGTGATTTTGTTTACATATTTAAAACCATAAGCTGCAGATGGTGTGAAATTGATCTAGTCATATTAAGTAACCATTTATTATAAAACCATTTATACATAGAAATCTGTGCTTGTATTTTTGAGGATGTTCTTGCTGCAAATATGAATTATTAAAATATATGACATAGAAGCTCATTTCCTCACAAAAGAGAGTGCCAACTGTTTAGATCATGGCCACAATATATACAGTAATAAAAGTAGGGATTGCTTGACAGCTACAACAATGTATAGAGTTTGTGAATAAAGAGGATGCTCTAAAAATGCCTTTATAAGCATTTTTGTAAAAAAAAAACAAAAAAAAACCCCAGAAAACAGTATTAACTTTGTAAAAGAGGATCTAATGAAACACACATGATATGCATTTGTAGTCATAAAGAGAATCTATAACATACCCCCTATTGTAAAATATAAGAATATAATAAGTCACAGAGGAGTTTCATGACCATATAAAAGCATAAGGCTGAAGTTTGACAACATTTCATGCAAGTAGTGGGAATTTGGCAACCCTGAATAGATAAGAGCTATAGCAGTGATCTGGGAGATGTCAGTGATAATATGCTATACAGCATCTCCTAGATTTTATTTCCTGGAGGCTCACACCATTTAATCAAACAAGGAAAGGACAAAAATAAAATTGTAAAAAGTAACACACAAGAAAATACAGTAAATCCAGTTTTGTATGAGAAGGACATGTTTAAGTTAATTTTAAATGTTATTGACTTTAAGGAGCAGATTTATTAAAAAAGTTGCAGAAAAAAACAAGATAATGATAATAAAACAAAAATAATCCAGCTAAAACCTGCCGAAATAATGTACAGGTATGAGATTCGTTATACGAAAACCCAGAAAGCTCCAAATTACAGAAAGCTCTTCTCAAATAGACTACATTGTATCCAAATAGTCCAAGTTTTTTAAAAATGATTTTCTTTTTCTCTATAATAATAAAATAGTACCTTTTACATAATCCAAACTAAGATATATAATTAATCCTTATTTGAAGCAAAACAAGCCTTCTCTGGTTATCTCATGTTTATATGATTTCTAGTAGACTTGTTCGATTTGTTAGTAGATTTAAGGTATGAAGATATAAATTACAGAAAAATACATAATTCTGAACTGAGAAAGCCAGTCGGATGACTAGCAAAACATCTTCAACAAAAAAGAAAATACAGCATGTCCAGGTCCTTCACAGGTTCTCACTCATCCTGGTTAAATAGGCACAATTGAGTTGGTGTTAGTTCATTGTAACTATTCATAAGATGCGTATGTGGGGATGTGAGGAGTTTTTTTTATATCTAGTGATGTTAAATATGTATTATGACTCATTAAAACACAAAGCATTATAGATTATTTTTTCTTCATTCTCTTTTTAAAGATATTTACAGTGTACAACTTTATTTTAGTGCTCACAAAGCTTATTCTTCTTAAACCAGAAGAGAATGGTCTTGTATAGGAAACCTGATCTATGATAGTACCTTGGCCACTACTAGGGCAATCCAGTAAATTAAAATATTTCATTCACAGTTTGTGTTTCTCCTGTACACTCCTAGTCACATAAGCTGGTTGTCCTACTTCCTGGACAAAGCTCATGCCAAGTAGCGCCTCTTTTTCATAGATAACTAACCAGAGTAGAATGTATTTATTGCACAGTGCCACCAAATTTTAACAAAAATACAACATATTAATAACAGTTCATAAAAGCTAGAAAGTAGATGCATAAGTGAGAGGGCTTTCTAGGTTATACATAGGCCCTTAATATAGTTTGAAGTAGAAGTTTAATGGAGTGACCATGCATGTATAGAAGAATGTATAGAAGAATGGTTCAGCAGTTCAAGTATATGCCTGATGCTTTTACATTAACTTTCTTACCCCCTTTTTTCCCTACGAGGGGGCTGCCATATTTGTACAGCATTAGTCTGTTAGCATTAGAAACTCTAACTGACAGGTTGAGAAGGGACAGTCAGGTTGACAAAACAGTCCGGTTTAGGAACTTCAAGTAACAATTGTTCACAAAAGCACAACTATCAGTGAAAATGATCAGCATGACCTATAAGTAGCTTTTCATGTAGATTAATATTTTGAAATAACATTTTTAGTGTCAGTATCACTTTAAACACATATCCAAATAATACTTTTTTTTAGAAATGATTTCCTTTCTTTTTCACAGTAATAATAAAACAGTACCTTGTACATGATCCGAGCTAAGAAAGCATTAATCCTAATTGAAAGCAAAACCAGCCAATATGGAAAGATCTGTTATCCAGATTCCAGGTCCAGTGTATTCTGGATAACAGGTCCCATTCCTATACCAACAACTCACAAATACTAAATAAGTGCAGCTAATACTGTTTAAATGCTTTCGCTGTGAAAGCTCCACCAATTGGTAATCACAATTGATAATCACACTTTTCATGCTTACTAAATATCTTGGAGATTCTTGGAAGACTCAGGGTTTTATTTTCTTGCTTTCTAGATTTCTTGGAGATTCTTGGAAGACTCAGTGGTTTTTTTTCTTAAGGCCTGAATGTTTTTTTTTTTTATAAAATCAGGCGTTTAAAAAAAAATCACAAAATGTAATAATAAATAATTAAGCGTTAAAAAACCGAGCTGCTTAGATCGGAGTTTGTAGCAGAAACTATTGAGATAAATTAGGACCTTGATAAATAACCCCCATAGTACTAGTTGTTGTATTTCATAGGACTCTGTAATATATCATTTCAGGCATTTCATTTTAAGGACATTTTAATTTAATTGTAACTTTTTCAGGCCTATGTTACTATAGGAAGAACAGCATTTATTTATTAATTTTGTGAAGTTTATATCTCCTAAATTTGTTTGTTATTGTGAATAATAAATGTGTATACATGTATTTTCTGTATGTAATTGACAATATTTTATTTTAGGGTAATATCTTAAGCAACTGTTCATTCCTTGAATATTCAGTTTAGGATTTTTAGGATTCCTAATCTTGTAACACTGTCTGCAGAACCAAATTCTTTAACAGATACATTTAGTTTTTCTGTAACAGACCTATATAGCTATGATGAACTTGTTTATTCATTTCTGAGGGCTTTTATATAGTTGCAGTTCTCAGCCACAAATAATGGGTTCATATGATGAATCTATTATTTGCCAGTTTTGTTTGAAACTGTATGTACTGTAATTATAAAGCATTTCCTAACTTAATGAAGGTTCGGTATATTATTAGATGGTTTTCTAACAGAAGTTTCATTAAGTATCTTTGGAAGATGGAATGTATGAATTTAATTAAAATGAGTCTGATTAATGTGTTTCATATTTTATCAAAATGTATATGTTCTGGGCTGATTAGAGATTTTAACTAAAATGTAAATTTCTACATAAAAGTGTATCCTCAGTAATTCTGAGTTCGTTGCATTTTTTAAATAGGGCAATATATGGCTATCATTTACTCAACAGAAACAAATGTAATAAATGCAGAAAGTTCTTATTCTTTAGGGGATTATGTAAGCAAAATTATTGGGTTATTGAGTTATAAGGCATTTGCTTTTAGTCTTGCATGGTTTCAACAGTTCCTGGAAAAGCAACTTTGTCAAAATATTTCATATGTATCCATCTTCCTTTTAGTTACTATGGTGCATGCATAAAAGTTTATGAAAGCATTTTCCATAGGTCACTCCTGCTATCTGTGGATTAAACACCTCATATATCAACCTAATATTTTCTCATTTTCAGTTCCTTACTTGCATTTTTTAAATAGCTAAATTAAAGAATAGTTTTCTATTCTCATGGAATATTCTTTAAGTATTAAGCTCAATTGAACTCTAAAAGACAGACAGTAGGCATATCCTAACTACTGGTTTTGCCCTTCTTTGAGTTTGCAGATTTTCTAAACAGAATAGACAGGCAAGCAAAGTTATTAAAAAATCATAATCAATCCAGTACCTCTCCCTCCTTTAAAGGAGGACTACACCCCTCAAACAATGTAGGTCTCTATAAAGATATATTGCATAAAACAACTCATATGTAAAACTCTACTTCATGTAAATAAACCATTTTCATAATAATATACTTATTTATTAGTATGTGCTATTGGGTAATCATAAATAGAAAATTGCCATTTTAAAAAATAAGGGCCGCCCCCTGGATTGTATAATTCACAGTGCACACAAACATACCAAACATACTATATTTGTTAGGTCACATGAGCCAATTAAAAGAGTTCTGTCTTTTGCTTCCACACGTCTTCCTGTTACCGTTAGAGCTGCAGTATTTCTGGTCAGGTGATCTCTGAGGCAACACATAGACCATAACAAAATGGTGGTTCAAGGCAAGGTAAAAGGACAATATTTACTTAAATATATATTCCAGTTTGACAAGATTCTTTAATATGCCACTTAATTTGATATAAACTATCTGTTGCTCAAGTATTCATTTAGGGGTATAGTTTTCCTTTAAGAAACCATGTGCTTTTTAGAGATAATGTTAGAAAGGGGTGAGATGGACTCAAAGGAACCAAAAACAACATCACTGTACATTTAGAATATTAGAAGCAAAATACTTTTTTATTATGGTAAAATATTAGCATCTATTTGTAACATTTACAGCAAAATATTTATTTTTATATAACGTATAATGTAATGTAGTAATGCTGACTATATATTGATTATTCGGGTTGACATCTTACCTGTAAATGGCTGAATAACATATCTGGAATGAAACTCAATGGGCTTAAGATATGCTGCAAAGGCAATAATGGTCAGACGAAATGAAAAGGAAAGTGTATTTTAATTACAGTAAGAAAAAAAATCATTTTTCAGGAAAAGAGAGATTTATACTGAAAGTCATTAGGAAACAATTGGTAAAGCCTAATAGTGAGTGTCATTAAAGGAAAGGTTTTTATCATGTCTGGAATATTGTTTAAATATCTGTTTTACTGAAGTTATTTCCACATCTAATTTTCCACATAATATCTTATCTCGGACAAATATCTCCTCGTCAGTATTTGTAGATACATTAGAAAATGGTATGTTGGCTGGAAGATCTTTCTTTTTTTTTTTCCCAAAATGGGTTTGACGATTTCACTTTCAAAAGTTATTTGAGAATTGGTTTGACTGATCTCTGGTACTATCAAAACTTGACTGCCTTAAATTGTAGAAAATAGCATAGGAGGACAATTTCATTTGTGACCAGGGATGGGCGAATTTGGGCCGTTTCGTTTCGCCAAAAATTAGCCGCCGGCAAATGTCGCAGACGCCCATTAAAGTCTTTGGGCGTCAAAAAAAATTTGTCGCGCGGCGAAATTATTGTCGCGCGCCTTTTTTTTTGACGCACGTCTCCATACAAGTCTATGGGCGTCATTTTTTCGGCGAAACGAGGTGAAAAAATTCGCCCATCCCTATTTGTGACTGAACTCTTCATAATCCAACTAGCTGGTAGTTGTATACACGCTGAGAGGTCATTAGAAATACATTACATATATTTTATGACAAATTCAAATTTAAAACAAATTAAGGGTCTCCCAATACCCTTTACTGGTGCTTTAAGAAGGATTCATTCCAGTGTAGAAAATAAGACGTCTAAATATTTTTTCCCCGCATTCAATGTCCATCAGGGATTAAGGGTACTGAGCTGTGCTGAGCACTAACACCCCAGAGGAAATAAGTGTGTTAGACTGCAAAAAGCAATAGAATACTTTCTGACAAACTCATACCTGTCTTTAAATGCATTTTGAAAAGTTTATATAACAAGAGATCCAAAAATCCTTCTGAATTCTCCTTTTTCGCGGCTTTGTTAATATTTTCCAGAATGGTCAATGGTGTTGGTGGCTCTTTCAGCTGTTCTTTCTAGACATATTGTTAGGGGACAATTGGCATTAAGGTGTATAAGCATCTGAGTGGGTCATACCAAATGACAATGAAATTGGTATATTGTAAAAATGAATTAGATACTTGATAGCAGCTTCACCTTTAATTGATTTAAAAAGGAGGGCATCATAATTCCATGCGGGATCTTTGTTCAAATGCAGATAACAGATTATTAAATATCTCTGAAAACAATCTCATTGTCTTTGACACTCATTTGGAAAGGGTTGTACACAGAGTCAAACATTTGTACCTATAAGAGTTAAGTATGAGTACATTTAGTTAAAATCTTTAGAGAGAAAAGAATTGTCAGTAGTAGCTATTCTAAAATAGGGCTTACGTAGTTGGTTAAAATTTATGCTTATTTAATCCAAACTATAAAGAAATAATGAAAAAAAAACAGCTTTAAGATCTTTGATATATGATATCCTTGAATAAAATAATGTTTACAATTTTTAACTGACAAGAATTTAGTTTACCATCACAACTGTATTTCTCTGATCTTGAGTGCTTAATCCTATTTACTGCTACAAAATCTAGAATTCCATGGGAATATATTTTATTTATGGCTGGCATTGAAATTAAATGGAATGAAACTCTAAGATACGATATATATACTGCTAATGTATACGTATCTACACTAGGTGAGATTTGCCAATAGTCTGTGGTCATAAACAAATTAATTAAAATTAAACAAGTTAATTGCATTACACACCCTTCACATTTAAAACATATTTTAATATATATCCATCCATAATAAGCACATTCCAGCACTTCATACTACCATAACATACAAAAATACAATCAGTAAAATCAGTTGTATTGTAAATACAGGTATGGGATCTGTTATCCAGAATGACATGGGGCTTTCCGGAGAACGGATCTTTCTGTAATTTTGATCTTCACACTTTGTCTTCTAGAAAATCATGTAAACATCAAATAAATCCAATAGACTGATTCTCTTTTATTAAGGGCTTGGAAATAATGCAGGAGCAAACACTGACAGTGGTAGCGCAACATAAGACACTTTATTGATTACACTCACTATCCCAACTGGAGAGGAAGTGCCACAGCAAAGACTGGAAAGGCTGTGGAATTCAGAAAGGAAAAAAGAGGGAAGAATTGGGTCAAATGTCTGAGAAGAGTACCAAATTGAAATGATACAACATTTTAATTGATGGGTAGAAAAACACATTGATCTGTCCTACATATTGTTTCTTGAATTTATTGCATGTGTGGGGTCTGATAAATGTATCCCCTATCACATTGCATTCCTCAGAGACAGGTGACAAGGACCTAGTTAGATTCCCACTTAGGTTCCATATGAGAAGTGTTCCAGAGGTAACAGGATAAACTCGGAGTATCTATGTACCACTGGTGTCCATTCTTTTGCTGTTAAAGTTGCATTGTACCCTGCCGCCACACTGTTCGAAGGCACACTCCTGAAGAATAAATAAAGGTCTCATCTGGAGCACGTTTGGGGAACATTTGAATACATTCTGAACAAAAACTGCTGTCTGGCAACAGCAGTTGCCAATCATTTTGCACAGTGTTCCAAAAGGCCCCTGCTACACTTCTTGGAATAAAGAATATCATAGTAGGCCCTAGAGTGGGTCAATATATGTATAGACCTATTAAAAATGTGAAAGAAGCCCACTAATCCAGTCATTTTGGAGAACTGTTGTACACTATATATCTGATGTCCTTGATTTACCAAGAATACTATCGCCCCTGATATGCCTTCTCGGAGTTGAAGAGGACATGGACATCAATAACCACATTAGACTGTGTTATCTTCAACTTCTTTATTACGCAAAGAAAGCCATTCTCCTAAACTGGAAGGCTACTGGCCCACCATCGCTAAACTTCTGTCGAAGTCTTATAAATAACTCATTGTCTAACCAAAAACTGACATATCTTGCCAGAGGTTGCCCGCAGAAGTTTGATGCAGTTTGGGGCACTTGGGTATCATTTCATGACGAGAACAATACGACTATTGTCATTTAACATAATCAACTTTGACATGTGATGTATAACTGTATGAACATCCTTCTCCTCTCCCTGCTCCACTTCTTCTTCCTTCTTTCTTTTCCTGCTTTCTTCTCTTTAATTCGCTGTTTTGTGTTAATCTAAAATGCAAAAATAAAAACTTTAAAAAAAAAAAAAAAATGTGAAAGAAATTATATTCTATTTACAAGCACAAGGCAGCTTAATGGAATAACTGATGAATCCAGTTTATTGTCCATGTTATATGGTACTTTATATATTAAGATAATTAATACTTTTACAATTTATATTCCCTTAAATAGTGTGTTTTCATGTGTTCAGTGTATTAGGCAGTATGTACACCTTCTAAGTATGATTTTTTTTTCTGGTCGTTTTTCATTTTTTTTCTTTAAAGGGGAAAACACCATATTTTTGTAAAAAATATATATATATAATTTTTCGTGATATTTAATCCATCTCAGACCTGCCGAGTTCATGTAGAAGTCAATGGAAGATGTCGTGATCTGCTCTGAGTTTTGTTCGATGATCCGAAGATTTTGTGTATTTCAGGTGATAATCCGAAAAAGTCACAGGTTTCAGGCATCAGATCTGAGAAAGTTGGAGTTTTCAGCAACAAATCTGAAAAATTTGTACAATCCAGATTTTTTCAAGTACCTACAATGTACAACTCTACCTTAAAATAAATTAGAAGAAACTTTGCTAAAGACATGCATGGCTTGTGCCCAAACATTAAAATAAAGAAAGGACACCTCTATTCAACTGTATCTAGCATGTCTAAAATTGTCTAAGTCTAAAATTGTTTGAATGTTTACAAGCAATCTTTCATCAGACAAGCTTTCATGCATCAGGTGTTATATAAGGTGTTGATGTAAGCACATATAGTATGCGCTTACATCAAAGTATCATGTTTAGTGCTATGCAAATTTTTTCACCTGTCATGGATTTGTGGTCGAAATTCTTCACTTCGCCATCTGCAAATTTATTCACGAAAACATTTTGGTGCAACAAAAAAGTCACCAACACAAAATTTTTGCCAAGACAAAAAAGTCACCATAAGAAAAAACGCCCATTTACTTAATGCATTTTGGCAAAAAAGTTGCTGAGACAAAAAAATTGGCACAAGAAAAACACTCATTAACTTTAATTGATTTGGAGTGAGAAAAAATCGTTGCTCGTGTAAAAAAAATTGTCATTGTAAAAAATGAATTTGCCGCCTGTTGACTTCAGTGTGTTAATTGATTTTTTTTGCTGTTTCATGAATTCTTTGGTAAAACGAAACAGTACAGATTTGCTCATCACTAATCATGTTACAAAAGCCACACATTATTACTGAAAGTTCAAACAGGAGTCCACCAAAGTATCTCTCTTGCTGGATGGAATGAAAGCAACACACACTTAAGTAATGAAAGTGAATACAGTAAATAATGGATATAGGTGTCCAAGAAAGATAATAACAACCAACCTAAAGCCCCAGAAAAGACTATAGTTAGTAATTTGAGATATTTGTAAATAAAATGTTACACAATCAAAACAGGTTATTCAAAAATTACAGAAATAAAATCCAACAATTGTAGCTGTAAGTTTTAGTTTCTTTGCTTCTAAGCATAATATATATATGGCAGCATAGCAAGTTTTGGCACACTCAATTTTGTGCTAATTCTTTAATCTCTGGTTTTACAGTGTTTTTTGTAAATTCATGTTTCTGTGAACTTGACTGACACAACAATTAAGTTTGCAAGCCTCAAATTGGGGATTCATTTCTATAGAGAAAATTCTATTAGATTCTATTAAACATGCTGTTTATTGATCCAGAGCTTTAGTTCACTTAAAAGCAATTAGACTGTTCACTGCATTATTGTAGTAACACCAATAAGTCTGGGTCAATCTCTATTAAACCTGTAGCTATTTATTGTGGCTGATGTTGGGCTGACACAGAATGCAGAAATTATTGAACACTAAAGTTTTATCATTTTTATTTAAATGTACAATTTTTTTTGAAATACATAACTCACTTTTCTCCCTGTATGTTTCTAGCCATCTCCTCCATTGCCCTCAGAGCCTCTGAGGCTCATTTACAAACAGTGGGCAAACTTGCACCTGGGCGTAACCCATAGCAACTAATCAGCCTTTTTGAGCCAGCTGCAGGCTGAACAGTGAAAGCAATCATCTGATTGGTTGCCATGGGTTACTGCCCAGTTGCAAATTTGCCCACTGTTTATAAATGAGCCCCCCTGTCTTTTATGCCATTTACACCCACTGCTAACTCGTATGGAAGCTTTTTTATTCTGCTCCTTACCTCTGGAATTCCAGCCCTGAATTGTTCTGTAGGGAACACTCTTTCAACCTCTCCAAAAAATACTCAGATCACCTGAAGTAGAGGAAGTAGAACTATCTGGTCCAGTCTTTGAACTTACAGGCCAATGCCCAAATGTCTGTGCAGTGCTGCTCTCTTTTTTGTGCCTGTATGCTATCCAAGCACTTAGCCTGTAGGCCAGTGTTGGACTGGAGCCCATCTGCCAGATCTGTTGGTCAGACACAACCAAGGGCATTAATTAGGTTACACTAGCTTATGTATGGGCAGAACTGTGTTTATTCTAATTCCTTTCAGGTACTTTGAGCAAGCCCATAGAACATCATAAAATAGTGTCTCAAAGTTAAAAAATGTAAAGCAGAAAGATTATTTGAAATATATTAGTATATCAATTATTTGCTGGGTGAATAATCTTTCAAAACAAATAGATACTTTTATAAATAATGTACAGTAAGTATGTATGTATGCAAGTACATCTCAAAGGGAACAAAATAGTGGCTCAAGGTAAAAAATTTAAAACATGTAAGTTGGTACATATATGTTAATTATTTGATAGGTTAGTTAGACATTGACATATACATTAAGGGGCAGATTTACATAGGGTCGAATATCAAGGGTTAATTAACCCTCGATATTCGACTGCCGAAGGTAAATCCTTCGACTTCGAATACGGAAAAATCGTTCGATCGAACGATTAAATCCTTTGAATCAAATGATTCGAAGGATTTTAATCCAGTGATCGTATGATTTTTCTTAGACTAAAAAAAGCTAAGAAAGCCTATGGGGACCTTCCCCATAGGCTAACATTGCACCTCGGTAGGTTTTAGGTGGCAAAGTAGGGAGTCGAAGTTTTTTTAAAGAGACAGTACTTCAATTATGGAATGGTCGAATAGTCGAACTATTTTTAGTTCGAATCGTTCAAGTAGAAGTCGTAGTCAAAGGTTAAAGTAGCCAATTCGATGGTCAAAGTAGCCAAAAAAAAACATTTGAAATTCAAATTATTTTTTAGTCTATTCCTTCACTCGAGCTAAGTAAATGTGCCCCTATGTGTTGCCTATTTATACTTTCATACACATAGACCCCTTTTTGAAAAGGAATGGAGAAGGAAATGAGGAACTCTTGTGTTGTTCCGAATTATTCATTATTTCCAAAAGTTACACTAAACAACAGAGGAAGCTTTCATACCAACAACATTTTTCAGATCTTTGGTTTTGCACTTCCGAAAATAAATTGTATTGCTTTTTATGAATCTTCTATATTATCGCATCCAATTTTCTATTAGCAGGTCAGGATTCTAATATCTAATGAAAATGCTTTTACAGTGACAGAAATTGATTCCTTTAAGTATTTTACACACAGACTAACCATTCGCTTCAAATATATTTCATTTTACTGTCCCATCAAAGGGCTTCTAAAGACTGTGTAAAGTTCAGTTTAAGCTTTTCAGATGCAGCTATGTTTAATTTATACAATGGGATACAAGGCTGCCTTCTGATGTCTTGAAATAAAAATGGAATATGCATAATAGTGTTTACTTAAAAATGAGGGAAGAGATAATTTAAAGCTTTCATTCATGTTTTGAATATCACATAATGCTTTTGAGATATGTTAATGCATTGCATTTTGAAAGTTCAGAAGTAAACTGCAGAAATATATATCTAGGGGCACATTTACTTAGCTCGAGTGAAGGAATAGAATAAAAAAAACTTCGAATTTCGAAGTGTTTTTTTGGCTACTTCGACCATCGACTACGACTTCGAATTGAACGATTCGAACTAAAAATCGTTCGACAATACGACCATTAGATAGTCGAAGTACTGTCTCTTTAAAAAAAACTTCGACCCCCTACTTCGCCACCTAAAACCTACCGAGCATCAATGTTAGCCTATGGGGAAGGTTCCCATAGGCTTTGCAAGTTTTTTTGATCAAAGGAATTTCGTTCGATTGATGGATTAAAATCCTTCGAATCGTTTGATTTAAACACAGAACAAAAATGGGAAGTCCTTAAAATGCTATTTAATAAATATACATGTCAGTATATTCCCCTTGTAAGCAAGGAACGTCGTTGCAAAGCAAAACCATTTTAGTTTAATAGTGTTGGTGTTGAGGTGGGTAAGAAAAGGCGTGCTTTAAAGGCTTTCAAGTTAGCTGGGACAGCCAAATCATTTATACATTTCAAGGAGGCTAATAAATCATGCAAGAAAGCTATAAGGCAAGCTAAAATTGATATGGAAAAGGATATTGCAGCAAGCAGTAAAAAGAATCCAAAATTATTTTTTAAATATATTAATAGTAAAAAAAATTAAGCAGGAAGGGGTGGGAACTTTAATATCAGAGGGGGTCAGTTGGTTGATGAAAACAAAAAAAATGCAGATTCTGAACACATATTTTTTGTCTGTCTTCACAAATGAGGAACCAGTTAATGAAGATTTCCTTCTTGATAGTCCCACTTCTGGTAATACAAACAATGATGCATGGTTCACACATGAGGAAACTCAAAAGAGACTAGAACATGTTAAGATAAACAAAGACCGAGGCCAGATGGTATTCATCCCAGGGTACTTAGTGAGCTTAGCTCTGTGATTGCCAAATCTCTTTACTTATTTTTTTAGGATTCTTTGAGGTCTGGCATAGTGCAGAGAGACTGGCAAATTGCTAATGTGGTGCCGCTATTCAAAAAGGGATCCCGTTTTCAGCCTCAAAACTATAGGCCAGTTAGTCTGACGTCAGTAGTAGAAAAGCTTTTTGAAGGGTTAATAAAGGATAAGATACTGGACTTCATAGCAAATCATAATACTATAAGTTTGTGCCAGCATGGTTTTTATGCGTAATAGATCTTGCCAGACTAACTTAGTCTGAAAATGTAAGTAGGGACCTTGATTTTTGGGATGGCAGTGGATGTGATTTACTTAGACTTTGCTAAAGCATTTGATATAGTGCCACACAGAAGGTTACTGATTAACCCCTGCCGGAGACGCAGCGGCAGACTCCGCCGCCCCCTAGACCACCAGGTTGAGTCCTTACAGAGTGGTGGTAAATGGAACATTTTGTAATTGAACCAGTGTTATTAGGGGAGCACTAAAGGGCTCTGTACTAGGTCCCTTGCTTTTCAACTTGTTTATTAATGACCTGGAGGTGGGCATTGAAAGTACTGTTTCTATTTTAGCAGATGATACTAAATCATGCAGAACTATAGGTTCCATGCAGAATGCTGCCAATTTGCAGAGTGATTTGTCTAAGTTGAGAAACTGGGCAGCAAACTGGAAAATTAAGTTCAATGTTGATAAATGCAAGGTTATGCACTTTGGCAAAAAGAATATAAATATGTACACTAAATGGCAGTGTGTTGGGAGTTTCCTTAAATGAGAAGGATCTTGGGGTTTTTGTAGCCAACAAGTTGTCTAATTCTGGGCAGTGTCATTCTGAGGCTACTAAAGCAAATACAGTTCTGTCTTGCATAAAAGGGGCATTAACTCAAGGGATGAAAACATAATTATGCCTCTTTATAGGTCCCTGGTAAGGCCTCATCTGGAGTATGCAGTGCAGTTTTGGACTCCAGTCCTTAAGAGGGATATAAATGAGCTGGAGAGAGTGCAGAGATGTGCAACTAAACTGGTTAGAGGGATGGAAGACTTAAATGGTGAGGGTAGACTGTCAAGGTTGGGTTATTTACTCTGAAAAAAAGGCGCTTGTGAGGGGACATGATTACACTTTACAAGTACATTAGAGGACATTATAGACAAATAGCAGGGGACCTTTTTACCCATAAAGAGGATCACTGTATCAGAGGCCATCCCCTCAGACTAGAAGAAAAGAACTTTCATTTGAAGCAATGTAGGTGGTTCTTTACAGTGAGGTTGTGGAATGCACTGCCGGGTGATGTTGTCATGGCTGATTCTGTTAATGCCTTTAAGAGTGGCTTGGATGATTTCTTGGACAGACATAATATCAAAGGCTATTGTGATACTAAATTCTATAGTTAGTATAGATATGGGTATATATTTACAGTATATTTATGTTCACTTCCCTGATTACTGACTGGTAACAGGTTAGAGAACTGCAAAGAAGGGAGTAGTATTCTGGCTATCGCGTTAGACATCTGATCACTCCAGCCTTTATAGATTACATTTTTGGCTAACTAAAATATTTTTTTATTTTGCACAGCCTATGTATTTACCTAGTTTCAGTTTTACACTGAACAAACCATTTAAATGAGATAAACAAGAGAAGGCAACAGTGTTCTGAATAATGCATATATATGTTTTCTTCTTGGTAGAGCTTTAACAGCAGTAGATGAACTGCATTCACAGACAATGGTTTTCAGAAATATTCCCAAGCTTATGCAGTGATTTTCATTAAAAATCATGCTTGTTTTCAATGCAATGCTGCCTGAGGGCCCAAAGATCACAACCATCCAATATTGGCTTTCAGCATTGCCCCTAAGGTACAGAGAATTCTCCAGATTCTTTGAATTTTATAGTATGTACTATAGATAGTGATGGTAGTATGTACTATAGATAGTGATGAGCGAAATTTGCAAAACGGCAAAAAAATTTCAAAACGCATTGAAGTCAATGGGAGTCAAAATATTGATTGTTTAAAAACATGCCTCAATAGAGAACTAAGGCCTTACAGGTTTCAGGTCAAAATCCCTTAATCACAAACTATCAATTATGACATCACCACAAACTTATAAAGGCTCACATGTAACACCATCTATAAGAAGTATTGCATTATTATAATGCCTATCATATAATCACATTCTATTAATTTACATCATTACATCATACACTAGACTGATAAATCAATATTAAATACTTTATAGAAAATTCTAATAATTCTATTATTTAAATTAAATATGAGATATACCATATAATTTAGGTCCTGGGGGGATTCATGTACACAAGGTCAAGGACCAGTAACATAATTATTTTTTTTAAAAAATGTGTTTCTTTTTAAAGGAGAAGGAACGCTACGGAGGTATTTTATTGCCAATAGATTAGCTGCAATAGTGCAAGCTAGAATGCTATATTTATTCTGTAGAATGTGTTACCATACCTGAGTAAAAAGCTCTAGAAACTCTCTGTTTGTTTAGGATAGGAGCTGCAGTATTAACATGGTGTGACATCACTTCCTGCCTGAGTCTCTCCCTGCTCTGGGCTCAGATTACATCAGAGAAGGGAGGGGGAGGGGAAGAGGAGCAAACTGAGCATGCTCTTGCCCAGGGCAATGAGGTTTAAGCTGAAGGCAGGAAGTCTGATACAGAAGCCCATGTGTACACAATAGAAGGAAAGAAATGCAGTGTTTCTTTTGACAGGGGACTCAGAGCAGCACTACTTTGGGGGTTTGCTGGTATATTTTGATGGACCTTTCTGATAAGGCTTACTTAGTTTTAACCTTTCCTTCTCCTTTAATGAAAAAAAAACATCAAGACAGTTTTAACTTTTAAATTGCACATGTTTTTTTAAGAAATTACTTATTGCTTTGCGATTTAAAAGTTTTTTTATGTTTTAATGTTACTACACCCCTTCTTGAGGGAACCTGCAACCTTTCAATGATTTTTATCCTGGATACCTTTTGTTGTAAAATTCTTAAAGTGTTTGCCAATAAGCCAACTTTCTATTTCTGTAGAGTAAATATACATTTTAAACTGTGAATTGAGTGCCCCACTTAGTTTGTTGCAGCTTGTGCATCCTAGGAGATAAACAACTTGCTTTGGATTGCAATTACTAAAATATCTATTCTTGTATTCTTTTTTTTTTAGTTGTCTTTGAAGGAACAGTTCAGTTTAAAAATAAAAACTGGGTAAAAAGATAGGTTGTGCAAAATAAAAATGTTTCTAATGTACAAAACTTTGTAGAGATAACCATGCTTGGGGACAACAAATTACCCAATGTCGGTGTCCCATGCAAACATGTTTAGTAAGTATGGAGTACATCCTTTAGCTGTGGATCTCTATATAGGATGAGAAGAAAGTTCTGAATGCTTATAATCTACACTGTATTATGTAGTAAAATAAATACCGGAATAATATTTTTTATTCTGTTTTTGTTATTATTTCTTTCAATCTTATTTCGACAAGTTCTTCTTGACTCCTGTTTTTATCCTATTGGTATGCTGATCATATCAAATCATTGGGATAACCTCTAGCCTGTGATTTTCCCATAAGACTGTGAGATTGTTTGTAAAATAATTGCATGGTTGAATAATTACATCTGTAGTGAACAAATTGTCAATTGCGGATGCTGTTTACAGCATGGCTTGGATAACTGCTATTGGCTTTAAGGGTTACCTGCTCTGGGTTTAGAGAAAACATTAGTTGTGATTGTTTCTGTGGAAATGTCCCTATTAAAAGTGACATCAAAAAAAATGTCAAATCATGATGGGGGAGTGCAAGGAAGGAAAGACAGGTTTTAGTTATAGGGAATTCAGTTATTAGAAAGGTGGATAGGGTAATCTGCCATAAGGACCCTTCATGACTAACAGGGTCCTGCTTGCCAGGGAATAGTCCAACTTCGATTCGAATTTGAAAAAACTTTTTTTTTTGAAGTACTGTCTTTTTAAAAGTTCGACTTCGACCATTCGCCACCTAAAAGCTGCCAAAGTGCTGTTTTAGCCTATGGGGGACCTCCTAGAACCTGTATGGAGGCAATTGGGGGAGTTTGGGAGATCGAAGGTCGAAGTTAAAAATCTTTGAAGTACGATCATACGATTGGAAGTAGGCCGAATTCGGCCCACTTCGACCCCAAAAAACTTCGACCACCATTCGATTGGTCTTTTTGAAAGTGAACTTCAAAGTTTTTTTTAACTTCGACCTTTGATAAATATGCCCCCTAGGTGTAAATTTGAGAGTGAGGACTTCAAAGGAAATTTTCTCAGAGACATTACCTGTGCCACGAGCAACGCTAAGAAGACAGCAGGAGTTTAGGGATATTAATGCGTGGCTGAGAGCTTGGTGTAGGGATGAGGGTTTCGGGTTTTTGGAGAACTGGGCTGATTTCTCAGTTGGCTACAGACTCTTTGCTAGGGATCGTCTGCACCTCAATGATGATGCTGCAGCAGTTTTGGGGGAGAAGATGGCTAGATGGTTGGAGGAGATTTTCAAATAGGCATGGGGGGAGCAACGGTACCAGATTAAGGTTAATGGAAACAAGTTTATGAACTTGTTGCATGACAATTTTAAAGGACAGGTTGTTGAGGAGCCAACCAGAAAAAACTCTATTTCTGGATCTAGTGATCTCAAATGACTCAGAACGTATAGCAAATGTGCAAGTCATTGAACCCCTGGGTAATAGTGACCATAATGTTATATAATTTAATGTATGGTGCAAAAAAAAAATTAACACTGGGGCAACAAAAACCATGAATTTCAGAAAAGCTAATTTTAGTTCCTTGGGGGCTGCCATTCAGCATTGATTGGGGCATTACGTTTTCAGCTAAAAACACAGAACATAAATGGTTGTCATTTAAAATTATATTAAATAATTACAGTTCTAAATTTATTCCCTTAAGGAGTAAATGTAGAAGCTTTAAGAATCACCCTACATGGCTTAATATAAAAGTAAACAAGTTAATAGGAAAAAAAGAGAAAAGCATTTAAAAACTACAAGTCTGTTAGGACAGTAGCTGCATTTAATGAATATAAACACTATAATAAATGTTGTAAATCAACAATCCAGAAAGGAAATGAAAAGTGCATAGAGGTGGAGGCTAAGACTAACCCCAAAAAGTTTTTTAAATATATTAATAGTAAAAATATGCAGGTTGAGAGTGTTGCTCCATTAAATATTTGTACCAGTATGGTTGCAAGAGATACAGAAATGTGCTAAATCTGTTCTTTTCTTCAGTGTATACAATAGTGGAGTCTGAGTTCCCAGGCTTGCTTCATAGCTGCACTGATGGCTCAGCTCAATCTAGTCAGTGGCTGACTCAGGATAAAGCTTTATTAACAAATAAATGTAAACAAGGCGCCAGGGCCTGATGGCATACACCCCCGGGTTCTAAGAGAGTACTATTTCTGATTTTCTCCGATTTTGCTTTCATCTGGTGTGATACCTATGGATTGGCAAAAATCTGATGTCATTCCTGGCAATTATAGGCCAGTAAGTTTTACATCTGTGGTGGGCAAATTATTTGAAGGCTTGTTAAGGGATCACATTTAAAATTTTATCCTAATGAAAGGATAGGTCATGTCAGAAAAATTTGATTGCTTTTTATGATGAAGTAAGTAAGATGCTGGACAGTGGGGCAGTGGGGGGGGCAGTAGATGTGATCTATTTGGATTTTGCCAAAACGTTTGATACCGTGCCCCACAAATGACTGCTTTCTAAACTAAGGTCTGTTGGGCTTAATGAAGTTGTTTGCACATGGACAGGAAACTGGCTGCAGGATCAGGTACAGAGGGTGGTTGTTGATGGGACATTCTCTACTTGGAGAAAGTGAGGTCCCTCAGGGCACGGTATTGGGTCCACTTTTATTTAACTTGTTCATTAATGACTTAGGGAAGGGTATTGTAAGTAATGTATCAGTGTTTGCAGATGACACAAAACTATCTAGCCCAATAAATTTAATCCAGGATGTGGCATCCTTGCAACACGATTTTGACAAACTGGCAATCTGGGCAGCTAAGTGGCAAATGAGATTCAATGTTGATAAATGTAAAGTCATGCACCTGGGATGTAAAAAATATCCAAGCCACTTATACCCTTAATGGGACTGCACTAAGCAAATCCATTATGGAAAAGGACCTTGGAGTCCTTGTAGATGATAAACTTGGCTGTAGCAAGCAATGCCAGTCAGCAGCATCAAATGCAAATAAGGTCTTGAGCTGTATCAAAAGGGTCATTGAATCATGTCAGGAAGTGGCCATTCTTCCACTGTTTAGAGCACTGGTAAGGCCCCATCTAGAATATGCCATACAGTTTTGGTCTCCACTGCTCAAACAGGACATTATTGTATTAAAGAGGGTACAGAGAAGGGCAACTAAGCTGGTTAAAGGTATGGGAAATCTTAGCTATGAGGAAAGACTGGTCAAGTCGGGGTTGTTCATACTGTAGAAGAGGAGCTTAAGGGGTGATATGATAACTATGTATAAATATATAAGGGGATCGTATAATAATCTCTCTAATGCTTTATTTACCAGTAGGTCTTTCCAGCTGACACAAGTCACCCATTCCAATTAGAAGAAAGAAGGCTCCACCTAAATATTAGGAAGGGTTTTTTTACAGTGAGAGCTGTGAAGATGTGGCATTCTCTCCCTGAATTAGTTGTACTGGCTGATACATTAGATAGCTTTAAGAAAGGGTTTGATGGCTCATAGTACAGTTGATCCAGGGGCTAGTCTGATCATTTTGGAGTCAGGAAGGATTTTTTTTTCCCTCTGAGGAAAATTGGAGAGGCTTCAGATGGGGTTTTTTGCCTTCCTCTGGATCAACTTGCAGTTAGGCAGGTTAAAAAAAAGTTAAAAGGTTGAACTTGATGGACGTGTGTCTTTTTTTCAACCTAACTTACTATAATAATGTCAACTGTGATGGAAATTGGTGGAAGATACAGACCATAGTATTCTTCCTGAGTAAAACGTGAGGTCCAGTAATTTTTGGGTGTTCAAATATATCATGGATTGTTTCAAGTGCTGCAGCGCATGAGACTTCCAGCACAGTGTACTGTATCTACTGAAAGTCAAGTTTTTCTTTTCTAACTGTACTATTAAAGTTAATAAAAGACAACATATCCCTTAGTGGGAATTATCTAAAATCTCAACAACATACTGTATCTCTAAAATGTGAAGGAACTGAATCATTCCTGCGTAGTACGATGATTACTGCTGAATTCACTTAGAATGGTGCCACTTAATTCACTACTGTGGTGTTGCAGTGTGCTCATACTAGAATACTTTCATTTATCTACATGGCTTATTTTTGTACATTTTGTAGTACAAAATAGCCAAGAAAATCCTTGTAGCTCATCCTGACAAATGTGGAAAAACAATCCAAAATCCTGAGACTTTGATCACAGTGCTTAAGGTATATTTTAGTGGATTGGCTTCAGTCTGTGAAGGTTTTTCTTTATGCATTTCTGCCTCCATTTTTTAAAAAATCTGTAGTCCCATCCTCACCACTAGTAAGTTAAGGGCTTTCTATTTTATCATGAGAGTTTAATAAGGATATTCAAGAACCTTTCAGAAATCCTGATGCAGAGGGGAATTTTAATCAAAGAATGAAAATTCAGTGTCTTGTATAGGGAAATTACAAGACCAGAAAAAACGCTGATGGTGACATGAGATAAGGGAAAGCACCACTAGTGGTTAATGTAGATTTTTTATTAAAGGAATGATACCATTGTGCTGAACTGTGGGATAATAATTTTGTGCTTAGATAGCCTTTACTTATGGGTGGTGGGATGATTAGGGTGGACCTATGTAAAAAAAATGTAAAATCACTAAATCCATTCAAAGATTTTGGTGAGTCATCCAAAGTCTGGAGCTATACAGTTATACAATTTTGTATAGTGACAAACAATTCATTACTGGAGTGGAATTACTTTAATGTTAGTCATTATATACTGCCAATGTAATAATAGGTCCTTGTATTATTTATGGTATAACAGGATATTTCATGGGTAATAGCTGGATTCATTGTTGGCGGTATGATATGTGTAACTGGTGGAATAAATTAACACATTTTATCAAGTCCTTCAGTATACAAAATGGCTATGCCTATAAGGCTTTTGTTAATGATAAATCACATTTCCTAGCTACCGATTCAGGATTTTAGGCTTATCAAATATTTTAGATTTTAGGAATCATTCTTGAACACATGGGCACAAGAGTGTGCCCCTTAGTGCTGATTTTGCCCATGTCCCATCAGAGATATTATGTTGCTGTCTGTGCAAAATAGAGCCTGACAAAAACACCTTAACTGCAATGTAATTTTGCCTTCCAATTTACTTGAATTAATGTTGGCAATATTTTGACAACATTTGGTGTTTTCACTAATAGATCCTATACCTGTATTACTTTAAAGCAGTTCTTGTCAGCTCTGTATTTATGCTACGCAGGTGTCTGACAAAAAAGTATAGTTTTTAACAATTACCATGAATATATTTATACTCACCTCCCATATCTAGGGGTAAATACAAGGTATTTCTTGGATTTACATGGATATGAAAATGAGAGAGTTTGCTTCTATATGAGAAACATTTTAATTATCAGTGCAAAAAATATTCTAATAACTATTTACTCAAGTTGAGTCCTATCACAAGAGTAAATAAACATCAATCTTTGTAATATGATATAACATAAATCAGTGCTGTGTTTTTGAGCATTGCTTTGTGTCTGTTTTATGGTTAAATACAGCTCCACCACATTGTCACCTTATGGTCACCTTCAGTTGACTGCCTGCAATGCTAGCAGAACAAGTAGCTGTCATCCACTAGACTGCCACGCATGACCTCACCGGCCCTACCTGACAATCTCTTCTGAGAAATCTTTGGCTGGCAGCTGATAATAGAAACTGTTGTGTGATGTGATCCCACAAGCATTTTAACTCTGTTAGGAACAGACTTATTTTGAATATCCAAAGTAGCTCAAAAACAATCCATGGTACAAAGACACATTTAAAAAAAAAACTGGAATACCTGTAAAGCAGGTTGCTGTAAAATATCACTCATAAAAGGTACATATACCTTTGCATTATCATTCTGTTTCCACGGGGTGGTTCTCTTCTCCTAGTACATTTATATTAACATATGGGTATATTAAAGTGAGTTTATAGACTTGTTCACTGACATCAATGGTAAAATTAAGTTTATAATGAAAGTTAATAGGATAAATTTAAAAAAAAATGTATTTGGGTATGCCTGGGTTACATACAAAGATCACCACGACAGCAGCTACTGTGTATATAAAAGCATATACAATATAACTACAAAAATAACTCTGCAGTTATTAGACATTGACTGGGGTAATGGGGCTGCCAAGTTAGAAAAAGCTAGCAGGTTTGTTAATTTGCTGAATGACAGCTTTTTATTTCAGCTCCTTCAAGAACCTAATAGGAATGATTCTCTGTTGGACCTTTTAAAAAAAACTAATAATACTAAACTCATCTCTAGCATTTGTGTGGGTGAGCATTTAGGGAATAGTAATCATTAGTTGGTCTTCTTTGAGATTATGTTACAGCTCTATAAGGGAGTAACTAAAACACTATTTATCAAAATCCGAATTTATCCGAATCTATCTCATTATTTACATACTCCGACCAAATCTGCACAGGTTATTTCCCCTTTGTTATGCCAGGGCAGTATTGCTCTGGCATTACAAGAGTTAACCCAGGAAATACTTGGTCTCATGCTCATAAAGAGACACTTGACTGCATATCCCACCAGGGGGCTGTGGAAAGTTGACATCCATATCTGCCTTCTGAGACAATTTGGAGTCACACCATTTGGGCAAGGAAGCTGGGCCAGTCAGTTCTTTGTTTAGTTGATTAAATTAGAGAGCTGTGGACCTAGAGCAGCAGGGGGGTATAGTTAGTAGAAAAATATGGATTATAAGAAAGGATCAATATCTCCTGTGTCATAGGATTTACATCCTCATAACTTACATATTGGTTATGAGGAGGTCACATGCTTCCTAATTAGGGATGGGCCCATAGACTTGTATGGCATTGTGTGTCAAAAAAAAAAAGACGTTCGTCATTTTGCCGACGGCAAACTTTTGGCGATTACTTTGTAATCTTTTAGCCAGTTATCTATCCAGGTACAAATACTATGTTCCAGGCCAACATTCCTTAAAGGGATACTGTCATGGGAATTTTTTTTTTTTTTAAATGAATCAGTTAATATTGCTGCTACAGCAGAATTCTGCACTGAAATCCATTTCTCAAAAGAGCAAACAGATTTTTTTTTATATTCAATTTTGAAACCTGACATGGGGCTAGACATATTGTCAATTTCCCAGCTGCCCCAAGTCGTGTGACTTGTGCTCTGATAAACTTCAATCACTCTTTACTGCTATAATGCAAGTTGGACTAATATTAACCCCCCCAAGCAGCCAAACTACAGAACAATGTGAAGGTAACCAGATAGCAGCTCCCTAACACAAGATAACAGCTGCCTGGTAGATCTAAGAACAACACTCAATAGTAAAAACCCATGTCCCACTGAGACAAATTCAGTTACATTGAGAAGGAAAAACAGCAGCCTGCCAGAAAGCATTTCTCTCCTAAAGTGCAGGCACAAGTCCCATGACCAGAGGCAGCTGGGAAATTGACAAAATGTCAAGCCCCATGTCAGATTTCAAAATTGAATATAAAAAATCGGTTTGCTCTTACCTCAATGAATCCTGAAAAATTAAGTAAAGTGGTTTGACAATCACAGAGCTAAGCAAGTACCCAGTGGCGTAACTAGATGTTACTGGGCCCCACAGCAAATTCATGTTAGGGCCCCAAACATATCCAGAGGTTGTCCTGTTTTACCAAAATGTATTGAAATTGTATATGAATTTGAGCCTCATGGGGCCCCCTATACCTCCTGGGCCCCCTGCAGCCGCAGGGTCTGCTTCCTCTATAGTTACGCCCCTGCAAGTACCCTTGGATGAATACCAGCTGGTCCTGGATCTTTTTTATCTTAATAAGTTCTAGTCTCTTTTGAATTTCCTCATGCGTGAACCATGCAACATTTGTATTACAGCTGTATTACTAGGATTGGGCTATTAAGCAGGAAACCTTCATTAATTTGTGAATCCGCATGACTCAGGACTTAGTGTGAAACATCTTCAATACTTTATTGTTGTGGAGACTGATGTTTCGGCCTGAAAGAGGAGGATACACTGCTGTCCTCGTTGACTGCTTTAAATTTTTTCTATTTACTTTCTTTTCTCTTTGTCACTATTACATAACTAATTTGGGTGCTGTCACCACTGTTTTACAGAGTCTCTGTTTTTTTCCCTTTCTCTCTCTTTTATCTGTTCTACAAATTTGTTTCCATCTTATCTGCATTTTATCAGTGGTGATAAAGTAACAAATTAAATTGCTAAAACTTATATTTATTAAAAGAAACATTCTTTTATAGTTTAACACCTCGTATATACCAGAATATTAGCATAGCTAATAGGACCTGGGTAAGGTAATAAGGTATGGTAATGAACTACGCACATTTTTTATGATAATGAAGTTTGCTGATGTCATAATCCGTGTCTCACATTTCCTCCCACCACTGTGTGTTTAAGTTTGCACTATTTGCTGGGTTTCTTCACTTTGAGAAAGGTCTGAGTGCAGCCCGAAATATCAGTCTCCACAACAATAAAATATTCAAGATGTTTCACACTAAAGGTCATACATACACGGGGCAGATAAAGCTGCTGATATCGGTCGTTTGGACCAATTTGACAGCTTATCTGCCCATGTATGGGGGCTTCCGACGGGTCTTCCCGATCGATATCTGGCCATGATATCAATCGGGAAGGTTTGATTTTTAACCAACCGACCCGTCGGAGCCCCTTGGCGCATCGTAATTCGATCGTTCGGCCATACGGCTGAACGTTCGAATTACCCCTGATACAGCCATGCCGTTAGTGGCGATGTCGCCAAACGAGCGGATCTTTGAGTCTAAGGCCACCTTAAGACCTGAGTCGTGTGGATTCACTTTCTCTGCTATATATATCCACATATATATATATATATAATTATTGAAAAGACCCGAACTCCATTTCTTGCAAAATTCTAATTCTTTTTAGTGTGTACAAAAATTGGAGTGCGGGTCTTTTCAATAATTATATGCATAAAACTTTGGAACTTGCACCCGAATTAAACTGAACAAGTCCGGATTTTGAGTGCGGCTGTCTTTGTCGCAGGCGAAGTGCACGATCAATTGGAATGATACAATCGATGCAGGGATCAAGTGTTTTTATTTGTAACACAGCATTGTCCAATGTTTCGGTCCCACCTGGGGACCTTTATCAAGGTCCCCAGGTGGGACCGAAACGTTGGACAATGCTGTGTTACAAATAAAAACACTTAAATTCACCTTTACTAGAGTGTGCTGATCCCTGCATCGATTATTTATATATATATATATATATATATATATATATATATATATCTTAGTCGGATACTAGTGTGGGCTACAAACAGAATTACTGTGACAGGAAACACAGAAATGTATTCCTCCTTTTAGTAAAGAGGAATCATAGGCTTAGCTGGTTTCTTCTGCAAAATGTGAACCATATATTAGGTCCTAATGTCTCTCTTAATGGGAGAGAGCCAAGACTGAAGTGGTGTTACAAATTACAATATTTGAGGATAGAAAATGAAAAACAGTATTATTTTTGCTGCATCTATTTGTACAGCACAAAATTTATAGCTTATATACAATTACTGGTGGACTGCTGTAGGGTAAAGAGTTTTATTTATTTTAAGTATTGCTTGCCTGGATACAAGTCATTAAGTAAGCATTGGTTTGCAGTATTTTAAAAGAAAATATTATATTTCAGATTGTGGCTTGATTATTTCTTACAATACACTCTATAAAGCAGCCATTATGCCTACCAGCCAATATTGTAAGTAATGATTCTCCAAGCTGGAATTTTAAAGCCCAAAGTCCATCAAGTTCCACTGTTGCCAATCTGCTTATGAGATGGCATAACCGGTAGCTCAATCTCATGTGAGCCTGCAGCTTTCTTTTAGACAGAGGAGAAACTGCACACAGACATCATGCTTCTCTTGCTTCAAGAAGACATAACTTTTAAATTAATTAAATTTAAAAATGGTTTGTCCTTCTTTGGAAAAGGTGCTGAACATTTTTGTCATACAGAAATCATTTTAAACTCCCTATTTAAAGTGATAAATAGAGAAATCTTGCTTTTAATTATGGGACATTTATGACAACAGCAGCAGCCTGAAGAAGATTTCTTACCTTTTTTAAGAAAAAAAAGCTAAATGTGTTAATGCATCACTAACACGTTTTAATTTATTTATTGGCAATATATTCACTGAAAAGAACAAATGTGAAATAGAGATTCACTAATGAGCAGAGCTAAACATATCATTTAATCAAGTCCTGTTTTTTCAAGAAGGGAAAATGTATTAAACATGTTCATGAGTTATTGCTTTGGTTCACAGGAGGTTTGGCGACACTCAGATTTGCAGGGAAGCGGTTCAGCAACATTTACGCCGGCAACAATTTACAGCTCATCACATAATTGCAAGGATGAGAAAAAAGTTTACAAGAAAACAGATAAGGAGTAATAAAAGAGTAAGTAAGTGCTAATTTACTGAAAAATGATGCTTTCACTATCAATACAAAAAAACAGATCCCTTCCAGTTGAGATTTTTGTGAAGATTAGATTAAATAAAATATGCAATTTATTTTATTACCATAATGAAGCATACCCATAAACTGTTTTAAATAACAAACACACAAAAAAAATTGCTCTGGCCCAGGGTATCACTGTAGGAGCTGACAGGCACAAAATGCGTAGGGCATTTAGGAGATGTTCTTTTTTCATGAAAACCAATTAACCAGGATATTTTACTTTATAGTTGTGGCCCCATGGTTTTTCCAGTATGACTAAAGCCCCCTTCATTGGTATTGCTGTAGGTGATTGAGCTGAAGTTCTGGGGCTGGTGCACCCTGACCACTATTTCAACTTGATGAGTGAATCAACATTTAGGGGGTTATTTATTTATAGGTCGAATTTCAAAGTTTTATAAATTTTTTAACTCTAATAAACTCTAATAAATTCGAGTGTACTCACAACTCTAAAGGGAAGTAATTTATGAAAAATAAGGAACGACCCAAAAATCCCAATCAAATTTGAATCGAGTTTTCCTTTGAAATAAACTTGAAAGTCAGGAAGGCAATTAACATCTTCAAATGGTTCAATGTACCTCTGCCATTGACCACATGAACTCGGCAGGTTTTAGGTGGCAAAGTATTGAATTAGAACTGTTTCCAGGGTCCAGACGTGATAAATCTCACATTCTAATTCAAATATGAGTTGGTGGTTTTAAATTGGAAATTGTGAGTATTACACTATATAAAAATATAGTGTACATACACCATTAGTCACCACCTGCAATTTTCAGTAAAACCATTAATGATTTACAAAATATCTACACAAAAAATATTTCCTCGAGCCCCCCACTCAGGCATAAGTGATAAAAACATATCACTCGCTTGCACTTCAAAATCAGTTGTCGTTGAATGCAAGAAGAAAGTCATACAGTACCTGAGCCAGGAAAGTAGATGGATCACAATTCCCAGAAGGGAACATAAAAAGATTGATTGCACCCTTCAAACTACACAATAAAAATACACACACTCCTTTGGGAAAACATTACCATAAACACTATAACAATGCAGTAAGTTTAAGGTAGCAAGTTTTAAAGAATATGAAATAAAAGACTGTGGGTGATAGAAAATGCTACTGTTACAGGAAGTAACACAACAAATGCACAGATTGGATACAGAAGAACTCTATGGATTCAATAAAACTTGATCTAAAAAAGTTTGCATTTAACTATGCGTGCCCCAAACTGTTTTCTCTGCTATAAGAATTTACCTGGATAGTTTGGATTAAATATATATCATTGTAATGCATTTAAATTAAAATATAACCTTTAATAACAATGTATTCAAATGCTATTCTGGACTAATATACCTAAAATCAATGGATTACTTTGATCAGGTTACAAAAAGATCTTTGTTTGACCATTAAGTCCACATGAATGAATCGGTTACCTTGTCTCATAGATATATATGAGCTCAGTTGATTCTGTAGTGTGCAGTATTTATATGGGCCTGTTTATTAAACCTCAGATTTTTCTGGTCAAGTTTTTAAAAGGGACTTTTTAGAGGGAAAAAAACATGAATTTTTCAAGATTTATTATGCTCCTAAATTGCTTAAATCTGAAACTACTCCATCTAAAACCTGTGGAAATCATGCAGAAGTCAATGACAGAAGGTCCCTTTAAAGAAGTTTTATTGGTAAATTAAGGGGATTCGGGTTTGGGAGTTTGGTCAAATTTTTTTTAATAAATTGAGAAAAAGCTGAGTTTTAGTAAATAACCCCCATAAAATTGTATTGTGAAAAGTCAGAGCAAAACAGTCAGGGCGTCAGTTATTAAGCTCCGATTTTTCTTAAAGGGAAAAAATACAGTTTTTTACAATTACAATTTTTGGGGGGATTTATTAGTCTGATGGTGTTAAAAGTTCAAATAAAAAAGTACTCCAACTCAGACCTGCTGAGTTCATGTAGAAGTCAATGGCAGATGTCCCATTGATATCCTGATCTGTGCTGGATTTGTTCAATAATCTAAAGATTTTGTGGCTTTCAGGCACCAAAACAGAAAATTTGGAGCTTTCAGCGACAAATCCAAAAGATGGGTATGATTCAGTTTTTTTCATGATTCTATTGAATTTTTTCCCGCACAAGAAATTTTTGGAAAAAGAGGGAGTCTGTGCCGATTTGGTCGGAGTAGTTTTCAGAAAATTGTGAGAACTTTTTGTATTTTGATAAATAACCCCCTAAATGTACATACAAGGGACGGTGCTCAGGACATGTCATATGGGACCTGTTATTCAGAATTCTCAGGACTTGGGGTTTTCTAGAAGAGCTGTATTTCTATAATTTGGATCCATACTAAAATATGAATTAAACATTAATTAAACCTAATAGATGTGTGTGTGCCTACAATAAGGATTAATTATAATCAAGGTACAATGTGCTGTTTTATTATTACAAGGTGTTGTTTTATTATTACAGAGAAAAAATAAATCATTTTAAAAAAATCTCCATTATTTGATTAAAATTGAGTCTATGTCAAATGACCTTCCTGTAATTTGGAGCTTTCTAGGTTTACAGATTTGCAGATAACGGTTCCTAAGCCAGTATAGGGAACATAGATGGGGCTATTATTGTGAAATCAGATTTTCACGATTTTTCCAGATTTTTTTATCCGATTTTCAAGAATGTTACTGATTTTTTTATCCGAAAACTCAGATTTTTGCCTGAAAACTCCAAAAACTTCGGGCTATTGCACAAAACCTAGCAAATATCAAAAAATCATTGGGACTTATATGCAACCTTGACAGGTCTGAGATACTGGCACTAAAGTAGATCAAAAACACAAACACAAAATTGTACTAATTGTATTAATATCTTCTATTATGTGGTTGTGACAGTAAGTGGCTACATTTTATTTGTTGTACAAATAGTACATTGCTTTTACTGTACCCTCTCAAAAACTTTTTACTGTCACTTCCAAACCTCTAAATTATTGCTAGGGTAAGCGTGACTCTAATAAATGGATAACTAGTGAGATTCTAAAGTAGATGTTAAATAATTCATAAACCGCAAAAAATACAAAAAGAAAAATGTGCAGATTGTCTTAGCATAATATTGTCTACATTCTGCTAAAAGTGATTTTTTCCCTTTAATTACTGGAGCAAATAAAGAAGATAAACAAGATTAGAAATGCTTCATAAAATCAATTAATTTCATAATATTAATTCAGTGCAGATCTCTAATAGCTTAGAGACTTAAGGCTTTATTTTTCACTCTTCTAGGATCAATTTAGAACACCAATTTTAATTTTGGATTGAAAACTCATTAATGCAAAGTACACTGAACTACTCTGTTTGAAGACTAAACTGACATTAAAATTAGCTAAATCCTTCTTTGATGCAAAGGTAAACATGGATCAAAATGTTTTGAAATAATCTCAACAGCAATTGTGCATATTTATGAGTGTTTCTTTTTAACTCGCAGTAAGATACAATTATAGTGTTTTTTTTATTAAAAAATGTTAATTTAATCAATAAAAGAGCTTTTCTGTAGTATTCATCTTCAAATTCATAAATATACATAAAGTAATAGTTTTTTTGTATTCTTCTGTAGTAGCTTTATTCAGCTGGTTTGCAACATTATTAGAAGTCAGAGCCAGAAGTGTAGAAAGTAAACATTAGAAATGTCAGATGTGAATAGCAATTTCATTGACAAATAATTTTTTTTTGTAATCAAGTTTTGTTTATTAAACAAAAGTGCAATACAATACGTAGCAATTGTACAGTGAAATAACATCAAGAATTACAGAAGATAAGCAGAGAAATAACAGGTTCAAATGTATCATAATTGCAGCCAACCTCCCATTCTATCATCATTACGCATCATATATTTAACGTAGTTGTAAAACAAACATAAATTTGTCACCGCTTCAAGTGTCCAACAACAGATCTATATATATAGAGAAATTTTCCTTATTATCTGAATTGCCATTTGCAGGAGCGAATTGCAGACACATATACACAGGCAAGTCAATAAAGCATAAAGTCTAAAAACAAGACATTGCAGAAAAGCAAGTATGAGTATAAACGTCTGATGCATATATAATACCAATTAATCGAGCTTCGCAATATAATCCCGCCAAGGTGACCAGACAGCCATATAAGTACCATATTTATTATTCAGAAAGGCTGTCAGGTCTTCCATGAGGCAAATATCATTAACTGCGCGGAACCAAGCGTCACGACTTGGGATATCCCTCAGCCTCCATAACTTGGGGATTTGGGCTTTAGCTGCCATAAGTAATTGTCTCAATAAGTCAGACTTTGAAAAATCTTTAGGTTCAAATTTGTGGAATAAGAGGATAGCAGGGGCATTCCATCGAACTCGCTCTCCAATAACTTCAGAACAAACCTCCATTACCTCTATCCAATAGGGTTTTATTAGAGAGCATGTGAACCACAGATGTTCCAATGTGCCAACCTCACTATTACACCTCCAACATAATGAATTGTCTATAAGGCCCATGTTTTTAAGAACAACCGGCGTCCTATACCACCTAGATAGTAATTTGTAAGATGATTCCTGCATCCTGTTACTAATGGAACATTTAGATACAGTCCGAATGATTTTACCCCACTCCTCATCAGTCAGTGATATGCCAAGATCTGATTCCCATTTCTTAGTATATGCAGGGAAGGCAGGATATTTTTTATTGATAATTGTTTTATATAGAAGCGATAAAACATGTTTTAATGGGGCCGTTACAGAGCAGATTTTTTCGAAATCAGTTAAAGGTCTGGTGAGAGAACCTTTAGATTGGAGTGATTGTAAGAAATGGTTCACTTGAAAGTATCTCCATGTATCTTTGCTGTCCCAAACCTCTCTTATCTCCTCTCCTTGAGCCCGTAATCGTAGGAAACAGTTAATTGAGGGATTAGCCACCCTAAAGGCTGAGTCGTAACCTTTGTCTATGCGACTAGGTGGGAATTCTACATTATCATATAGGGGCATCAATGGTGAGGGGTAGGGCGCCAGCAAATATTTACTATTGAGTTTATGCCATACAGTCAAGCTATTATCAATGAAAACATGTGCCTTTGCCAGTGGAGTGATGTTGTCTTTATGTATCCATGGCAAGCAGGCTAAGGTATAGTCCGTCCATACGTTCGCCATGGCACGCCATTGAATCGACGAAGAGGGGGTAGTATATTCTAGTATCAGAGAAAGGATTGCTGCGTGATAATAGGATTCGAAATCTGGCATGGCGAGGCCACCCAATGAGACAGGTTTGAATAAAGTGTCTCTACGTAACCTCCCTTTCTTTGATTGCCAAATAAAGGAAAATAAAGCCCCATTTAAGTCGGAAAAAAACATTTTTGGGATTGCTATTGGAAGCGTAGAGAAAAGGTAGACAAATTTAGGCAGAACATTCATTTTAATACTATTAATCCTTCCCTTCCATGTCAGAGTTTTCTTACTCCATCTCAAAAGGGACTGTTTAGTCTCATTAAGAAGTGGCACATAGTTCAATTCAAAAAGGAGTTTGGGATCTGCTGAAATATGAATACCCAGATATTTCAAGCTAGATTTTTGCCATTTAAACGGGAAGGAACTTTGGAGCTGTTGCTGGAGGGTCGAGGTAAGATTAATGGATAAAGCTTCCGATTTCCCCATATTGATCTTATAATTAGATAATTTCCCATACGAATGAAGCTCTAACAAAATATTAGGGAGGGAAATAATCGGATTGGATACTATAAGAAGAAGGTCATCTGCAAAGACCGCCGTTTTATGTTCTTGAAGGGGGGAATGTAATCCTGATATGTCCACATTTTTCCGAATTGCTACTAATAGGTATTCCATGCATATCACATAAAGCAAAGGGGATAGGGGGCAGCCTTGGCGTGTACCGTTGCGGATATCAAAGGGTGTGGATAGGATGCCGTTAACTCTAATCTGCGCCGATGGTATAGTGTAAAGGGCCATGATCTTGTCAGTAAACAATTTAGGCAAACCCATAGCTTCCAGCGCCAGTTCTAAAAAGGTCCAATTCACTCGATCAAATGCTTTCTCTGCATCTGTAGATAGCAACAAAGAAGGCGATTTCCTATTGCCATTCCACAGGACACCGTTAAGCACTCTAATTGTATTCTCTTTAGCTTCTCGCCCCTGAACAAATCCAACTTGATCTCTGTGAATACCATGTGGGAGAATAGGTTTTAGACGTTGTGCCAAAATTTTTGTATAAATCTTTAGATCTAAGTTCAGCAGTGAGATCGGTCTATAATTTCCACATATTGTGTGGTCTTTATCTGGCTTTGGAATAAGGGAAATATGGGCAAGTAAAAAGGACGGGTCTAGGGGATTGTCCTTAGATATAGCATTAAAGAAGGGAAGTAAAACTGGTAGGATAATGGGTTCACAAAGCTTGTAAAATTTAGCAGTATAACCATCGGGGCCAGGAGCTTTGTTTAATTTCAGGTGTTTAATGGCTTCGTGTAACTCAGGACCGGTTATGGGGTCTACAAGGGTTTGCCTAAACCGTTCCGGCACCTTAGGGAGGGCATTGGCCTTTAAGTAAGCTTTGATTTTCTCCTGTAAATCAGTTGGCTCTGTCCCCGATAGGGTATTAAGGTTATATAATTGTTTATAATAGTCTCTAAAAGTTTCCGCTATCTTAGATGGAGTCATATGAAGATGGCCGGCGGAGTCCCTAATTTGTCTAATATTGGCACGTATTTGCTTACTTTTCAGCGCTCTCGCTAGTAGCCTCCCCGTTTTGTTGCCATGTTCATAATATGTTCGCCGAACTTTAGAGAGAACGTGCTTAACTTGGTTATTAAGAAGTTGGTGTAGTTCTAATCTAGCTGAGGTCAATTGAGCTAATAAGGCAGGAGAGAGAGTATTTTTATGTTCCCCTTCCAAATATAGAATCTGATCCAACAGTTGACGAGTACGATCCTGTCTTGCCTTTTTAAGCCTGGAACCATGTTTGATCAAAATTCCCCTCGCTAAACATTTCATTGCTTGCCATTTGGAGTCAAGTGAAGCTGTGTCGGGCCTCCGTATATACTGCCAAAGTTTCCCGGAGTTCCCCAATACAATCTGAGCCATCTAAGAGTGATTCATTTAACTTCCACCTCCAAGGGATGTTAGGATTGTGGGGTAATTTCAGTGTTAGTTGAACAGCTGCATGATCAGACCACAGTATACTATGTATCTTACAGAAGGACACCCAATCTAAGTGCTGTTGCGACATTAGTATATAGTCTATCCTAGAATAGGATTGTTGGGCATTAGAAAAAAATGTATAGTCTTTTTCATTCTCATGAAAACATCTCCAAGTGTCTACCAATCTAGTACGATTCAAAGCCCGTTTAATTCTATTAATAATATTGTGGGGGAGCGGAGAAGAACCTCTCGAAGTGTCAAGCAAGGGGTTGAGCACCATATTGAGGTCCCCACCAATCATTATGAGGCCCTCCGCAAATGATTCTAAAACCTGCAGCAGTTTGAGCAAATAAGGAGCCTGGTGTCGATTAGGAAGGTATACACTTCCCAACGTGCATTTAGTATTATACAATAGGCCTTTAACAAAAACATAGCGACCTTCCTCATCCTTTATAGTATCAGTACAGTGGAAAGTAGTATTTTTATGCACACCTATTGCCACCCCTTTGGTTTTAGTAGCAGGATTATTGCTAAAGAACCATTGAGAATAGTTTCCAAACTTCGCCAGCACAGTATCAGATCCCTTAAGATGAGTTTCCTGCAACATTAAAATGTGAGCTTTCTGCTTATACATTTCCCGAATTATTTTACTTCACTTTTCCGGAATGTTTAACCCATTGGTATTCAAAGATATGATATTAATATCAGACATTGTGAATCGGGGAGGTGTGTAAGGCAATATGAATGGACCGTCTCCCTTGTCTGTCAAAAAACAAGGTCTGAAGATAGGACAAATTAAGACATATTGTTGCAGCGCAATGACAAAAAAAAATAATAACAAAACCAAAAATCATAAAATCGTGAACTTGTTGTAATCTAAACAGAATACGTCGATATTGGGGTAGTGTTAGCCTACTCCATGAGTGGCTAAAAATCGACAGACACTGTCTGTCAGAGACCCCTGGGGGGGTGATAAACACCATAACACTGGCAGGGGAAACTTGCAGTCACCATTCCCGGTGTACATAAAATAATCCTAAAAGGTGCGTCCAAACTGGAGCAATATGATTAAGGCTAAAGCGGAGATATAAGTGTAACATCACAAATAGTATAGTAAAGCAACTGTTAATGTCAGAGAAAACATACTCACAAAGCGTACCACGGATGTGAATAACCTAAAAACACATTAGGATATGAAAATCATAGTCCCAAGTGGGACAAGTAAAAGCAAAAATAGTCAAGTGTCATCCTCAACCTTCAGGTTTTTGGCTCTTCTCCGGTGTCATCTTGTGCTTCTTCTTCTTACTCTTAGGTGTAGACACCTCTGTCCAGTTGTCTCTGTCTGGTAGCTCTGGAATCGCTGGAGCCAAGGTAAGTTTTTCCCAGTCTGATAAATCTGGTTCCTCAATTCCACAAATTCTGCAAAATTGGGAGATGTCATCAGGGCTTGTGAGCGATGTTGTTCTGCCATCTCTGGTGACTTGGATGCCAAAAGGATATGTCCAACGATATAAAAGGCCCTTGTCTTTCAGTCGCAGAAGAAGTGGTTGTATGGCTCTGCGCTGTTGCAACGTGTACCAAGAGAGGTCTTGTAGTATGATAACCTCCGCGTTCATAAACGGAATGGATCTCAATTTCCTGGCTTTAGCCAGTATATCTTCTTTCAGACCGAATCTGGTAAGACAGCAAATGACATCTCTCGGTTTATCCTTAGGGGAACCTCTGGGTTTAAGTGCTCTGTGTGCCCTTTCCATATCAATATCGAATGTAGCAGGTTTATCTAGAACTTGCCTGAAAAGATGCGTCACAATGTCCATGAGGTTTTCCCCATCCGGCTGCTCTGGAATGCCCCTGAGACGAAGGTTGTTGCGTCTCCCTCTATTATCGAGGTCATCTAATCTCCTCTGCATGGTGGAGATAGTTCTCACATAATGGGCATTGGCAGTGGTTAGTGCCTCCACAGTATTTTCCACATGCTCATTCCTCGTTTCGATTTCAAGTACACGTGTGTGTAACGAGGTTATCTCATTTTTTATGCCAGTAATCTCCTCCTTCAGTGTGCTCTTAAATTGAGCTATCATGTCGGTTAAGTCCGTTTTAGTCGGAAGGGATTTAAAATGCGCCATAGTAATTTGTTCGGAACTTACAGATTCAGAATCCGATTCATCTGCGGGGCTTCTGGCACGCCGCGGCGCCATCTTGGATCCCTGTTGGCAGTGTTCAGGCTCCGTTGCATTAAAAAACTGCTTCAAAAGACGTTGCGAGTCTTTAGTTTTGAGGTTACGGCATTCCTCACCTCCATAGTCCTTAGGTTTACCGTGTTTACCCATAATTTCCGTCCGCTCTAAGCTTCACACCGGGAATAGGCTGCAGAGCTCTGGTATTATGCGACTGCCATGTTCGGCGGTAAACCACGCCCCCTGACAAATAATTTTAAAACTATTCAGAGTGTCTAATTTATATTGGAAAGTTTCTTGGAATTACATTACAAAACATTTTGGGAGGAGGATCCCTTTAGCCTGAGAGTTTAAATAATTAAATTTTAGACTTTTTGCACCAAGACTTTCTTTGTAGGCCCAACAATTTGTCAGAGCCTTTTTTGGATCATCCCAAGGTTAAAGATACCTTGTTTTTCTACCAATGTAATACAACCTCTGAAAGGTTTCTCAAATGCAGAAATTCTCTATTCATTACAAATCTCAACGTTTTGCTATAAACATAATCATTTATTCTTCAGAATCATATATATATCATATAATTTGTGTAAAAGGTTAAAATCCCAGATTGAAAGGAGAAATCAGTATATACTTATGGAAATACTTCCACTGAACAATAACTTCCACACTTGATAGCATAGTAGTACGTAATTTGGGCAGAAACTAATAAACAATACAGAAGAATCAATTCTTATAGATCTATAGCCATCATCAGAATGTATTAATGCATGTATTGAATTAGGATGCTTCAGATCAATTAATTTTAAACCAATTAAATATAAATGGCCACCTTGAATAGTTTGCACTTCTAGGAAAATTGATTAAATCAATATTGAAAAAATGATGGACAGTGGCTAAAGCTTTCTACACCATCTCAAACCAGTCATTCATTTTGCAGGAATAGCAATGACTATATATATATATATATATATATATATATATATATATATATATATATATATATATATATATATATATATATATATATATATATATATATATACACACATATATATAGATATATATAGATATATATATATATAGATAACCAAAGGAATGGTGCACTCGGTAGACAAAATTAATACCTGGGTGCCAGCATGGGAAATAAGCAGTGAAAAAGGATTGCGGCACTCACAGGGTTTTAGTGAAAAAACAAAAAATGTTTTATTATTAAGCTTCAACGTTTCGATCCCCCACAGGGATCTTCGTCAGGAGCAAAAACAAACAAACATCCAGCACCCACAACCCCCCAGATATATAAAGATATATATAGATTGATATATATAGATAGATAGATAGATAAAATAAACAAAAGCCATGAATATCTTGTAAATTATATCCTTATAAACAGTGCGTTCTGATGTCATCAGTTATAAACGGTGAGTAGTGATGTAATTTCTGTCACATGACTCACTGAAACTTGTGTATTATAATAAATAAACTAACCCCTGTTGCAAAATATGAGGATATTACAAGTGAGGATATTGGCCATCGATCGATCAAAGTAAAATAGTTCGATCGAACGTTTTGAACGATTTTACTTCGATGTGTAAAGACTAAGTAAAATGCATTAGAAGGTCCCCATAGGCTAACAAAGCACTTTGGCAGATTTAATTTGGCGAACTATTGAAGTCGAAGTTTTTTAAAAGAGACAGTACTTCGATTATCGAATATTCGAATTTTCAAACTATTTTACTTCGAATCCTATTCGATGGTCGAAATATCCAAAAAATTACTTTGAATTTCGAATTTTTTTACTTTGAAAATTCCCTGGAATTCACTTTGACCCTTGATAAATCTGCCCCTAAATGGCAGTGTGTTGGGAGTATACTTAAATGAGAAGGATCTTGGGTTTTTTGTAGATAACAAGTTGTCTAATTCTGGGCAGTGTCATTCTGTGGCTACTAAAGCAAATAAAGTTCTGTCTTACATAAAAAAGGCATTAACTCAAGGGATGAAAACATAATTATGCCTCTTTATAGGTCCCTGGTGAGGCCTCATCTGGAGTATGCAGTTCAGTTTTGGACTCCAGTCCTTAAGAGGGATATAAATGAGCTGGAGAGAGTACAGAGACATGCAACTAAATTGGTTACAGGAATGGAATATTTAAATTATGAGGTTAGACTCTCAAGGTTGGGATTGTTTTTTCTAGAAAAAAGGCGCTTGTGAGGGGACATGATTACACTTTACAAGTACATTAGAGGACATTATAGACAAATAGCAGCAAAGCAATTTTTTTCACTAAAAACACTAGACCAGAGAAACTCACCTTTAATAAATAGATCCCTCAGGGGTTTTGTAAAGACAATGTATACCTCAACTCTCCTATCTCTAAAAAGTGTTAAAGACAAATGCTTGGAGGTCAAAATCCACAGACACATGAACATGCCATATACTGTGCCAGGGATATAGTTATTTGCATACTGAAACAGAAAATTTGTCAGTAGAGAAGATGTTTTAGAATAAAGTCAAAATGACTGCTGAATAGTTTTATTATATACAGCATATCTGTCTTTTCTATTGAAGTCATTTTAAGTGACACATAAAATAAAAGCCAAAAGTCATTCGGAGCAGAGGTACTGTGAATATATCATTGTTGCTTTGTCTCTTTCATTTTTGTTTGAATGTGAATAAAAGTTTATTCTCAAGTCAAAAGCTGGAAGAGCACTATATTTTTATAATAAGATGTCATTAATATTATACATACATACCTCCCTCTGCTACCAGTAACAACATTCCACACTACTTTGTCATAACCCATTTTAATAAAAATGTCAAGGAAACATAACTATCCTACTATGTAACTGACTCAAGGACACAGTTAATCAATGTTCATTTTGTTTCCCATTCATTTTTAAACAATTAAAAATTCATATATGAGAAAAATGTTCTTCAGTGATAAAAAGTATGTAATTAATGTAGCAATTTTAAGCTTAAGTAATAGAAAAGTAGCATATAATTACGCATATAATATTTTACAGCAATTGTGTGCATTTTAAACACAGCTGTATTCAGGTATCATATTGTAGACTAGCCACCATTACAGGTAAACAAATACAGAAAACAAAGTTTGCCCGTGGCAAATTTTTGGCGAAGCGAAACAGGTCAAATTCGCCCATTGCTAGTTAATAACAGAAATAAGGCTGTGTGAGAATTTAGCACCTATTTCAGTAAATCAGCCCTGCAAGGTCATTTTGCGCCATTGACAGCAGACTACCAGCCCTGTGTTAGTAGTCTCATCAAAGTACAGCTGTTTGACATGAGAAAGGTCACAGTGAGTGACCAAACGTTGGCGTGCAAACCAATAAATGCACTTTGGTGTTGCTAAAAAGACCTGCAGAGTGATGTACTTCATAAAATAACTAAATATTCACAACTATCACCTAAACATTTGATTTATTTTTGAGGTTGTGCTTCTCTTTTTGTATTTTAAAAGATATTAAGAAATGTGGATCTGATTTGTTTTTGTGTTTGTGGTCAACGCCATATTCTTATTTTTTTTTCTTTGCTTTCTTTTTTTTTCTACTAGATAACATTTTACAGGTATCATACAGAATGGTTTGAATAAAAAGCATGCAATGTGTATTCATACTTCTCTGTATTTATCCCTTTATCTTTCTGTGAGAACAATCTTCTTACAATAGATTATGCTTGGGTGCCAGAGTCATGCCAACAGGTGAAGCTTTAATGTTTTCTCCTTTACTACTGTACTATATTTCTGCATTAACATAATAGGCACATTCTAAATAGAAAATCTAACCTTGAAATAGAAGCACATTGGCTATTCTACTCATTCCCCTAATTATATGTAGCATATGAATGAGTTTGTCCTCAGGGCAGCTCATGTCAATTCAAGGTTTTACTTCAAGTAGAGTAATATACTGAATCTAATCACAGCACTTTTTAAGAAAAGATACTTGCATTTGTCAGATCCTTTAGCAGTAACCAACTTTTTTTTCCCTTTGTAATTTTTAATAAATGTATATTTTTGACATATATTTTTTACGTTTACATAATTTCTTATTTGCAATTGTCAATACAATTCAGTTGTTTATAAAAACTATTGGCTTTATTTATTAATGCTCAATATTTTTTATTTGGCAAAAATACATAAATTGCCTGTGAAAAAAACTGAGCATTTAAGATTTAATAATTAGGTTTCCCACACAATCCAAATTGGTTACCTTTGCATGCAGTTTGCATCAGATATTATTGATTCAAAGGGGTATTAGAGGTCTACCAATGAGCAAAATGATATTCAACGGTTCAAAGCAGACAAACACATTTTGCCAGGAAAACTTGTATTACAGTATGGTAAGTTAGTGCCACTAACTGTACAGTTTTTAGAAGTAGAGGGGATACAATTAATTTGAAAGACTCATTTAATTGTTGTTGTGGATTAGGGATGGACAAATATTTTTGTTTAAACGAACATTAGTGAAACCCAGGATCAGGGTGAAGAGTCAGAGTCAGGAATGGGACTGGAGTGACAGTAGACAACTTAATTGAACAAAGCAGATGGATGACCAGCAGTGGCGGAACTACCGGGGAAGCAGGGGGTGCGAGCGGGCCAGGGCCTGCACCCCCTTAGGGCCCCCCGGCAGCCCGCGCGCCACTGAAAATGCGGGCGGTACGGAGGAGGGTGGGGCCAGGCTGTGCGTCATGCACCAGGGCCTGCCCCCCTCTAGTTACGCTACTGATGACCAGAATGGTGTAGCGGGTGTAGTGCCAGAAACAGGATGGGAGTGGATGGAGAGCAATTACAGAACAGCAAGGGATGGAGCAGACGAGGACTTTGGGACAGGATGGTGCCCGCATAGAATCAGATCAGGATGGTGACGAGCAGAAGGACTGGAGCAAGACAAACAGAGCAGAAGGACTGGAGCAGGACAAGGCAATGTACAGATGAGGCAAAGTACTGACAAGGGCCAGAGCAGGGAACCAGAGCTAGGGGCTGTGTCTAGGTGTTCAGTAAGGCCAATGTTCTGGCCCTGGTGGTGATGAGGGCTGACCCTATATAGAGCAGGGTCAGCCCTTTTTGGCTGACCCCCAACCCACCAATTAGGCTGCTGCTGGGAATAGGCTGAAAAGGCCAGGTGATAGTTAATGAGCAATCCTGCTAACTGCTCACCTTGCCCAATGGTTAAAGCTTAGCACCAGAAACCCAAAGGTACCTGGCTAGAATCCCAGTAGAGCCTTACAGAAACTTAGTGAAATATTTTGCTCATCCCTATTGTGGAGATAACTTTAACACCTTATTGATTAACTCTCTGAATTTGCTGATTCGCTAAGGGCAGCTAACACGCTAAGACCCATTTATCAATTTGTGAAATGTTAGAAGTTTTTTTTACTACTTTGAACAAACACTCATTTTTAAAAGATTTGCTTATTCATTTAAAAAATCCAAATTGAAAAAAATGTGATTGAATAAAATCATGAAAAAAACTTCAAATTTGTACTCTATCATTTTCAATGGGTCAGAAATGTTGAAAAACTTACACTGAAAAAAAAAACACTTTAAATTTGCTATTGACTTTTACATGAACTCGGCAGCTTTTAGATGGACATTCTCTAAACATTTCCAAGATCCTCTAGGCTGAAGGAGGATTAACAGCAAATAAAGGGCCAGATTTAATTGCGTGAGAAAAAGTTATCACATGAAAACTCATGGACGAGATTCAATTCAAAGAGATAAAACTTTTCTCCAAATTCAGTTCCAGTTTTTTCCCATAGACATCAATGGAGTTTTCATGTGATAAATAGTGAGATACATTTTTATGAACTGAATTACATCTCAAATTGACTCTCATTCAATACTTTTCACGCAATAAACCTTTTTCTTACAAAATTGAATGTGGTCTAAAATCTGGGAAAACAAATGTACCAAGGACCAGGTAACTCATGAGACCCACAGGCACAAATATTGTATTCCCTTTTTTCTTCACTTGTAACGTGATTGAAAGCAAATATCTCATTGGTTAGAACAGAGTTTGCAACTCTTATTTTACCACGCTACTATTAATGTAGAAAGACATAATACTTTTTTTCAATATCAGTACATTAGTAGAATGAACTGAACAAAAAAACTAAACAGGCAACAAAAATCAGGCATAATGTATGGCATATTCCTTCATGAGAGAATACAGCTACTATTCAAACATGTGAAAACCTGTTTCCAATCAAAAATTTGGATTCTGGGAATACTTACTCATAGGAGATAAAAGCAGTTATGTCTGTAAGTCCACATACAGTATATTGAATAAATTATAAGCTTCAGTCAATCACCCGGTGATGCATCAGGCAAGTGATAGACAAGGAGAATGTGAATAATGCGAAAAGTGGCACATTAGTAAACACTTCAAACTAAAAGGGGATGTTCACCTTTAAAATTAACTGTTAGTATGATGTAGAGAGTGATATTCTGAGACAATTTGCAATTGGTTTTCTTTTTTTATTATTTGTGGTTTTTGAGTTATTTAGCTTTTTATTCAGCTGCTCTCTAGTTTGCTATTTCAGCAATCTGGTTGCTGAGGTCCAAAAGTACCCTAGCAACCATGCATTGATTTGAAAAAGAGACTGAAATATGAATAGGTGATGGCCTGAGTAGAAAGATGAGTAATAATGACGAGTAATAAAAAGTAGCAATTGCAATGCATTTGTAGCCTTACAGAGCATTTGTTTTTAAATGGGGTCAGTGACCCCCATTTGAAAGCTGGAAAGAATCAGAAGAAAAAGGCAAATAATTTCAATACAATAAAAAATAAATAATGAAGTCCATTTGAAAAGCTGCTTAGGATTGGTCATATTATAACATATTAAAATTAACTGATGTACCCCATCAAAATGGCACAGGCCTGCACCACTTCCCTCAAGGTCAACATGTCTATAACTCAACATATTCACTGACTTAGTGAATTTTGGCAACTGAAAAATAACTTTTTTTTTTTGCATTTTTCTAAGTACTTTAAGTCCTAGTTAGCAGTCCATTTCCACCTGGAAACCACTTCAGGCCATAACATGTGAAGGTAGGATGAATCTCTCCTAATAATGCTAATGATATAAATCAAAGTACTTTTGGCAATGTCGTTCCCCTAACATAAAGCAACACAATATTCGGTAACTCCCAATGCATTTGAGCTATAACTTCCATCACCTTAACACAAGCCATACCAGGGACTCCCTTCCAAATAATTCTGACAGTTTCTTTATCTAAACCTAAGTTAAGTCCATATGGTCTGTCACTGGCTCTCTATTTCTAGCCCGTGAAATATAATAGTCTCCTATAATCCAAATGATCTTCAACTCAGGATCTGTGTAAAAAGAAATTAATTAGACAATGAATTTTGTCTGCGATTGCCAGTGACCACGTTTATTGTTTCTGGTCTTCACTAAAACCCAGTAAGGAGGCTTGGGTCGCTGCTCCTAGATGAAAAGAATCGGAGCTAAAATTACCATCTTGAATACCTAGTAGATTGACACATTTACCGAAAACACTATTGAATTGGAATCATTTTACCGGGGTACCATTCTGATGGGTAAAAAACTGTTGTGGGCCTGATCTGCAAAAAAATTGGGTAATTGTTTACAGGACAAAGGAACGTGTCCCAGATGGGACCGAGCCAAATGATGTTTCCCCTTCCTAACTGATCAGTTTTCGATTTTCAAAGTATAATCTTTAATCTCTGTAAAGTGAGATAGAAGACCATTAAGGGCAGAGACACACACTGCTATTTTGGGAGATTAGTTGCTCAGAGACAAATCGTTTGTTCTTTGGGTGACTATTCTCCCCGAACTGCCTTCCCGTTGGCTAAAATGTAAATTGCCAGCGGGATGGCACTCGGAACGCTTCGTTTTCCAAAGTCGCCAGAAGTTTCCTTGTGAGGCAACTTTGGGCGACTTCGGAAAATGAAGCATTCCAAGTGTCATCCCAACGGTGATTTACATTCTAGCTGGCGGGAAGGCAGTTCAGGGAGATTAGTTGCCCGAAGAAGAAGAAGCAATTTTGTCGCTGGGCGACTAATCTCCCAAAATAGCAGCGTATCTCTGCCCTTACAGTTGTCTTGATGGTGACTTCATCCTCGCTAATCCTAAAAGCCCCAAAATATGTTATGGAGAACAGGCACCTGATCAACTTGACTTCAAAATCATCAAAACAGACCAACTGCAAGCAGTTGAGTAACTTTTTCAGAATAGTTATAGGTTTTCTTTGGTCCACCGTTAGTTTAATCTTTGCCATGCCTTTTAACATATGACTAATGAATCTTAGTGAATCTTAGTAATGTCTTCCTGGCCATTAAGTTTTAAAAAGAAAGCAATGCCCATAAGCTGAAAATGCTGCCATTCCTGCGAATTTCGATGCAGTTTAGCGAAATGTTTTGCCACCGGCAACAATTCCGACGCCGGTGAAAATTCTGATGACGGTGACAATTTGACGAGCGTTAAAGTGGATGGCCGCCTTTAATTGTTGCTGCCATCGGAATTGTCATCGGCTGCAAAAAAATTTAGAGAAGCGCGGAAATTTGCCATGAATTTGCGTCTGGAGAATGGATTCGCCCATCACTAATGGTGAGCCTTTTGTTTGTTAATGTGTAAGCCCATAACTCTAGAGATACAATTATAGGGAATACTTCTAAAAACATTAAATTGTTTAGCAAATTTGTCCCCTGCCACTCTGGCGCCCATCTCTCTGCATTCCAATGACTTTGGAGAAAAGCTCCATAACCTCATGATTCGACTGCATCCGTGAACAAAATGATTGCCTCGTCTGAGAATTCTGTTTCAAAACTGACTTACCATTATGTGTGAAGAAAATCATTCCAAATGGACAAATCCTCTTTTAATGGTTTTGGAATTCTCAGGTGACACTCAATGTTAATGCTGCCAACCTTCTATTAAAAACTCTTCTTGCAGGGATTACCTTTGTTACAAAATTCAGATAGCCTATTAAAGATTGAAGTTGTTTCAGTTTGATTTACTTACAGTGCAATCCAAACTGAACCAGTTCCTTGTTTTTTAACCTTTTCTTCAGGTAAAAACGAAACTCCATTTTTAATGAATCAATTTCATTCCCCAAAAACTGAATTACATTACAGGAGGGAATGTTTTTTCCTATTCTAGGGGGATGCCGATTTTGACTGAACATAACTCCGGACTGAACATAACTCCGGATTAATGGCATCATTTATGGACCTTTTGGATAGGAAAGGTGGTGAATGAGTCTAAATTGACCTTTTTCCTTCTTAGGGACTAAGCCTAATGGTGATACTCAAAAACCCTTCATTGGTAAAGATTGAAATGGCCCTTCTACTCGTACTAATTACAGGTCCTTTTGTATCTTTGCTCTAATTGATTTTGGATCCGAGTTAACAGATTTTAGATTATCAACAATTGGCTGGGTACTTGTGTTTTCAACATAGGGAATCCAAAAGCCTACACTAAACCAAATCTAGTTAATGCTGTCATCTCATGCTTTGGGTTGAGTTTTAAATGGGGCTCCATGCTTGCCATCTTCATTGGGTTGCTCACCCTTTGCCATTTGGTATTTTCCCAATCCCTTAGCTTGGGGGTTAGACATGAACTTCTTGAGGCAACAAAAAGCAGGGTGATTGCCTCCACAGCCCAAACACTCATGCTCATATCCGCAATTACCCTGCCACTTGCAGAGCGACTCATTAAATGCCCAGCATGCATTGGGTTTTGTCACTGTCTGTTTCTGAGTACTACTTGTAGTGGAGTTCTGCACTCTATAAGACATCATACCTAGCCACAAATCAATGTCTTTAGTTCCCCATTACAAGTCCCTGTGTACTGACATCTGAATTTTTCTTCATAAATAAACCAACCAATACCACGAAACTCTTCTAAGCCTCAAGCACTATGTCAATATGCTTAAATAACTGTGGGCTAATTACGGCTTTTTGGATGATAAAAAATTGGCAAAGGTGCAGGTGGCCTGTAGCCAGTTTGAAAATGTTCTGGCTTACGGTCTTCTCCTTTGTTCCTCAGAGTCACTTTTGCTTTAATAAACTCTATTGCCGCAGGTAGCAGGGATAATATATTAACATATTCACCCCTATACATTTTTTCCTTGACAGACATAGCTAAGTGTAGCCCCAGTGATGAGACTTGACAATTAATAATATCCCTGTGGCATGATTTCTGGTACATCTGCACTTGCTTGGAAATGTACTGTGTCAGATGCTGTGCTTAATCAGGAAATCACTCCCTGCTCCCAGCTGAATTTCAGTTTACCTTGAAAAACTATATACAGGTATGGGAACTGTTATCCAGAATGCTCGGGACCTGGGGTTTTCTATATAACAGCTCTTTCCATCATTTGGATCTTTATACATTAAGTCTCTAGAAAATCATGTAAACATTAAATAAACCCAAAAAGCTGGTTTTGCTTCCAATAAGGATTAATTATATCTTAGTTGGGTTCAAGTACATAGTATTGTTTTATTACTACAGAGAAAAAGAAAATCATTTAAAAAAAAAAGAATCTGTTTTGATAAAATTAATCATTTTTTAAAAATGTGGATTATTTCATTATAGTGGAGTCTATGGGAGGTGGCCATTTTTAATTCAGAGCTTTCTGCATAAAGGGTTTCTGGATAATGGATTCCATACCTGTACTGTACATCATGATTTTTAAGACTACCTACACTTTGTAAAACTGCCCGAATATTTGTCTAATTCCACTTCTGCAATACAATAGGTTAATATATTTTTCATAATATAGGGATATATATTGCATCAGAAATATATATGATTCAAAAGCCACATGACTCCCAAATGTACCAATACCAAATATGTATACTTTGATTGAGATTTCTTGGGTTTTTAAGGAGAACAAAAACTCCCAGCATTACACAGCACTCCAGAAATTAGCATTTTTTAGATCACAAGGGCAGACATTTACCCCAGGAAACCATATGTTTTTGAAAAGAATGCATTTTAACATATTCAAAATGAATAAATATGCATTTGTACTTCAAACTAAACAAACAAATTATGCAATGCAATTGAAGCTTTTAAATAAATTTGGGGCCTTTTTGTCCAAAAACAGATACTTCTGTTCCAAAGTAATTGGCAGTTTAGTTTACATGTTATGTTTAAACTTTTGTGGGGGGGTTAGGCTTTAACCAACACTCGATCATGCGATCATGTTTTTCATTTCAATGATAAATAGAAAAATCATGTGACAAGCCTCAGGGTTTATTAAAATAATTAAGAATCTTTTTAATATAGTCTGTATGGACATTTTGCTAGTCCTGCCAGTCCTGTAGATTGCAAAAATGGTTAAACAAGTTATAGACATCTCTGCAGATGATTTAAAATACATTTTGGTATTGCTTAAGGGACAATTGCTCTCACAACGTGGAGTAGTCAAGTGCACTTAAAAGGGAAGATCGAAAGGCTATTGAGTCTTGTGTGATAGAGGGAATTTTCAAAGCAGTTCATAACATCTCTATCTGTGTCAAGTGCCATTACCATTTTCCTTTAAAAACCTATCATGAAACAAACATTCCTAGATTTAAGGAAAAATACCTTATGCTTTTGTCTGTTTCAAATAATCTGGATGGCAATATCTATACTATACTTAACCTTTATTATCAAGATAAATAATGCAGTAAATAGGACCATTTGCTGTGTTGTTGGTATTGGTCTGCTCAAAGAACAATGTGAATTGGCCACTTTACTCTGTATCTATCAGTTTCTGTTTTGGAATCGCTTTAAAGCCCTGATATAACATGAACTCATGAACTAAGCAAAAGCAGAGACCTGCAATCACCAAGCAATCTCAAGACTCCAAGCAAGTTTAGACTCTGAACACCTTCTGATAATATCAACCTAACTTTTCCCCCACCCTTTACATTATGGGTATTCCTTAGGATACCCATAATGTGGTACCCCAAGGATACTCCAAAACCTCTTAGAGATTTGTATCTTAATATTCCAAATTGTCCATTATCTCAAACTCTTATAGATGTCTAACGTAACCAATGACTGGCATTGCCCTCCATAATTGTCTGTAAGTTTATCTGAATTACCCCCCCCCACCTAAGGAAAGGATATAGAAACTTTTGAGATCAGTAATCTGCTTTTGCACTGGTATATACAGTATCTTGACAGCAGAGATTGTTTTAAAAAAAATGAAGGTGACTAGGAAAAAAAGGTTGTTACCTACACAGGATATTCAAATGTTGACAACTGTCTAATGGTGAATGATGTCATCACTGAAAAAATACAAAAATGGAAAATCCGAATCCCCCATAGAAAAAATTATATTATTATTATATTATTATTATTATTATATTATTATATTATTATATCCTTGAACACTTGAGACACACTTGATAAAGGGCCAACGCCCGAAACATGTTGTGGAGCATTTTTCCCCAATAAAAGCACTTTGCAGTCATAGCTACTGCCTTGGATTTGTCCTGCTTTCTATTATAATACTGACTCCTTGGTCCTTGAACACCAAAATCAGAAGCAAAGGTATCAGTGCTTCTACCCCAGCAGAGTAACCAGCAAGAGTATAAGAACTGGCAACAATTTAATGCAAGATCAGGTATACATAATAGGTGCAGTCATCGGAATTTACGTGCACCTATTTATTAATACAGAGCAGGTTAGCAAAATTTGGGACACAGATTGGAATTGGTAGATTAATACACAGAAAACCAATATTTATAACTTGCCTGTGTAAAGTTTCAGGGTTTTGGTTCAAATCAAATTTACAAGTATAATGTAAACTAGTACCAAAGAATCTCTATGGAAAAACTGTAGGCATTCCGTTGCTTTTGATTTTGTCCTGTCTTTTTCTATGCAGCCTGTAGCTCGTTTTGCTCACACTTCACCTGCACAAACTGGAGGTGCTGAAAGGTGAAGGCAGAGTTTGTGCATGTAACAGATCAGTGTTATGTAGGTTATGTAGACAGTGGTGTAACTAGAGTTTGTGGGGCGCCAATGAAGCACATGTTGGCCAGCAGATGTATACCTTGCAACAGATTTCCGCAGGTGGAACGAACTTCCGCGAAAGATCTGTTTAAACCCTGGCAGCGGCAGGACACCCCAGGACTTGGGGTCCCCCACAATGTAGTCCTGTGGGGATATTATTTGGCCACTGACTCCAGAATGGACACACATGTAGGTACAGAGATCTCACATTGGTGAGGTTTTACTCAATTAAATCCAATTACTGGATCTTTATAAATGTAAGGACAATTTAAAATCCTACATCAAATTTACCATATACCTCAACTCCACTATTAAATATTCAGATACACCATCTTCAAATGTTGTCCTAAATACACAAGACAATTGTTACAGATATCTATTTTTCAGACATTGTGAATCTGAAGTATTCTCTCAAGACATCTAACAGTAGACATCATCGCACAAAGCACCTTCAGCTTTTGTTTTGATCTATTTTCACAATCAGTTCTATTCTTTTTCATTGTGTTCATTGTGTCTCCTGAGATTTTCTGTCATGGCCAGAGTGGCTTAAATGTAGTCGGTAGAGAGTTTAAAACTTTGTACGGATACAGTGGAGTGATTTGTCATTTTATCAGACATCTCGGTGTCTGAAGTGTCAATGTCAGAATAAGATCATGAAGTAGATTGCCAGCCTGCATATATTTGTATTTAGGACAGTAAAATTTGGAATGGCTATTAGAAGAATATACTGCACCAGTCTTACTTCTGGTGATGAAATGTAATTCAGCATTTAACAGGTTTATTATTGACTTTTTTCAGCTTTTTCCTAAGATGTATCACTTTGTATTATTATTTATAGGAAGGGGGTAGATTGTTTCACACACAGTGAGACCAATGAATTTTCATATTTTACACCTACTGGAGAATAATGCAATATCATCAGAGAGCAACATAAATTATGTTTTCAGGTTATTAGGTAACAGGAAGATGTCATTAAAGCATGTAGGGACTCATAGGATCATGACCAGTATGGCGTCATTCCCTACCATTCCCTCATTTCCTTGTTGCTGGGTTAAAACTTATGTAACCATTTCTACTTATTTTACATACCCAGTTTATTGGCCAGTAGGTTGATGACAATATCCTGCCTCATTGTATACTTGGCACAGGGAGATCCTTCCTCTTTGTCGCGCAGCAGTTGATCTGGGTGGATGTCCATTGAGCCTGGAGTCAATGAGGCCACAGAAGTTTTACGCCCTAAAGGGACAGCCCCCTTAGAGAAGTCGGGAGCAGGGACCCCATGAACGAGGTTAGCCAGTGTGCAGGATAGCCACTGTTTTAGCACTCTCTAGTACTCAATGAGTATTAGTTAGCAAGAGCAGCATTTCAGCTCCAACACAGAGGACAGATGGGAGTAGCTCTCCCCCAGGCTCTGCTTGCCTGTAGTTAAGGGACCACAGAACTGACAAGGGAATTAGGTTATTGTTCTATCCCTGTCCCAAGTCTACTGTAAGTGGCACTTTTCCACCACGGCGGGTACACTTTTTCCGCACATGAGCTTTTCTGCACATGCATGAACATTGGGGGGGGGCGCGTAGTCAGCCAAGTTGCCTAGGGAGCCCTGCCTTCTTGGCCCCAGCACTGGCATGTCCTAAAAAGATTTTTTTTTACTTTTTATAGATACATTGGCTACTGCATTACTAACCCTGGGTCTCTTCTAATATAAAATTATATTAAATTAAGGTATGAAGATCCAAATTACAGAAAGATCCATTATCAAGAAAACCCAGGTCCTGAGCATTCTGGATAACATGTCCATACCTTTAGTGATTTACAGTATGGAGTGTAGCCTGTCCTAATGCCTTAAAAAATACAGAAAAGATATACATATACCTCCATATCGCACAACTTTATTTTATTAACTTATGTGCTTATTTACCAAAGATGATTGTGAGTTTTAAATATAGTGATACACAAAAAATAAAAATATTGGGAGCACCTAACATCAGTTTAGAGAAACAAAGATGGTGTGCAAGGTCAAAACATATAAATAAATTTAAAAAAAAATAGTATGATATATGAAGTATGATAAGCCTACCCCGAATGGAAAACGTAACTTTTAATATATACACATGTTTATAATGTGTATTAAAAGTTATGTTTTAATATAAAAGTATTTTCCCCTTTAAAACACCAACCTAAAAAAATCGGACTTTGAAATAATAACCCCTTCAATATAGGGGATATACTGTAGTACCTTTGACCACTTGACCTTTTGGGGCCTAACTTGTGTTAGCTATGTAATACCAGTTAGTACTTCACAGGAAGATTAACATGGCAGCTCACTTGTATGTCCAAATCAGTGCCTATAGTGATAGCACAAAACCATAACCATTGCACTTATAAACAGTGGAGAAAAGCCCCTAAATATAAAGCCCAAAACGAAGCCTTTCCATTTTTATTCTGTCAATATATTGTGGCACTTTTATTTGTTAGTCGACCTTCAGATACCCCTATTTGCTGTAGATTGTCAACAAATTATATTTATCTTTGTACAGATGGGAGCCCAGCCCAGTTTTGTATAACTAATGGCCTTCTATAAAGCATCAGAATGAAGGTTGCTTCTACAAGAATGCTGGTGTTACATATGTAATGACCGTGCATTCATGTAGTGATCTCGCAATCCTGTATTGATTTGTTTATCAATAAAAAACATATACTGTAGGTGCCATCATGATCTTTACAGAATATGCAGTGCAAAACTATCTGTATATAGCAGGATCTATCTCTAAGGTCAAGATAGTAAAACGGCTACTATTTCAATATATGTAGATTACAATGTATGCAGAATATTTGTTAAAAGACATTTCTCTCTGACAGCGATACTGATATGCTAATGGTGTTTACATATTTTTTTTTTTTTTACATATCAGGTCAATGTTTAAAAATGTTAACATTTATTTTGTGTACATTCTGGCCTCTGCAAAATAATTATCTCTGTAAGTGCTATTAGGCCTGAAAGGGATATTCATCAGAGAAATATAAGGCTTTGCTTCCATTATTTATTTATTTTTTTTAAATGGCTTTATTATTTGCACCAAGCAGAACCATGTTAACAAACAAAATGCAACATGCCAATACAATTGTAAATAGAGGTCAAAATATAAACTGAAGTAGATCTACATATTCTTTGACGTCCAATGATTAGAAGTGTACAGTAAGCATTTTATTACCATGAACCTTCAACAGATTACACTTCTGCACTCCTCCCACCCTGGAGCCCCACACCATTCCCCCAAAGATTATGTCATATGAAAGATCATCAAGGTGTTAGTTGGGTGTTCTCGCATATTAAAGCTTCCATTAAAGGATTTCTCCCTGCTAGTTCCTCGGACACATACCAGGTAGTGAATCTGAACACATAGGCAATTTCTCGTTGTTGAACAGGGGGTAGTATTTGTATGTATTTTGTCCAAGTGGCAAAAAAGGATGTAACTCTTCGCTCTCTATTAAGAGTGGCCTCCGGCCAATCCATACGGTAAGCATAATCAAGTTTAGTAAGCATAATCTCAAGTGAAGGTGGCAAGTTTGATGTCCAGCACTGTAGTATAGCCTTCCTACCAACCGCCGAGACAATGTTTGCTAATTTCTTGTCTACTTTTGGCACTTGCTGTGTCTCCAAAGATTGCCCACATGGGTGTAGGATATGACGGAATATGTAATGTGAGTTTACAATAGACGGTGACCTCATTCCAAAACTGTTTAATCAATGGACAGGACCATAAACAATGACAGAAGTCAGCTTTCAAGGCCTGGCACTTTGGGCAGGCGTCCGAATCGGACTAACCCACTTTTTTCCATATATCTGGCGAGAAGTACCCCCTGTGCAGTATGTTTAAAAACATAACATGGAAGTGGCTTGAATTTAGAAATGATAACAATTTGACATGTAAAGTAAATAGTTTGTCTCATGTAAGATATGGAATTTTTTGCAGCCATTTCCCTTTACCTCTATCAAAGTCCCTGTCAAACAATGGGGCTTTTAGGATTTTATACAAAAGGGAGGTGGAGGGTCGTATTGTGTCTGATATAGGCAATCCATCTGATTGTCTACATCCTGAGCTGAAATAGGCGAGTCACTGTTTGCGCATAGTACCTGACTTGTAAATATGAGAAAAAATTCCAAGTCAATGAGGGGTATCGTTCTTTGAGTCAGAGAGAGAGTAAGGATCTGTGGGAGTGCGCATTAAGTGTCTAACTTGTGCAAAACCCTGTTTTGCCCAAACAAGAAATGGGTTTCCAATATAGTTATTCAAAAACTGTGGGTTACCTACAAAAGGTAAAAAGGGAGACAGTGAAGGCGAGACTGAAAGTCTACGGCGTGCTGCACGCCAAGCTCTGATTGTGGTGTATATCAGTGGATTATCTTTGCTATCTGTGGGATTTGTTTCTCGTCTAAATTTAAGAGAGAAGTCAAAGAGATCTTAGGTGAAAGCGCCTGAGTTAGTGTAGGTAGTGCAAAAAATTCTCTATTATTAACCCAATCTGCTGCATAGCGAAGGTTACAAGCCAAGTTATATGTCTGTATGTCTGGGAGATTAATCCCACCCATTTATCCCACCTTCTCAAGAAAGGTCCCCATGTGGGACCGAAACATTGGATTAAGATGTAATCTTGTTGGAAAATAAAAGAGATTTGTTTTCACCATCTACACAGTGTGTGCTGATCCTCCATACACAGTATATACAACTTTGACCGTGCACCACTGGATTTACCTCGTTTGGAGTGCTGGTATTATACTTTTGTTGACTATACTGTATATATATATATATATATATATATATATATATATATATATATATATATATATATATATATATATGTGTGTGTTTGTGTGTGTGTGTGTGTGTGTCCATTTCCTTTTGTATATTTAAAGATCCAAGTAATTACTCCTAATAGATCCAGACATGGGTCATTACTTGAGTACATCACAAGCCATCTATTGCACTACTCCATCCATTGTAATTATAGTCTCTGAAGCTTGAGCTTTCAAAAGGAAATCACTTCATAAAACATAAGTACTGCATGTGCTGCATTTTTTGTCCTTTTGAACAGTAACACCATAAAAGTCGCTGGCAATTTAGGGTGAGATTTGAGGTACTGTACTTCTAACAGGGTTACTTTTTAGGTGATGATTTGATATTTGTGCTTGTTAATAAGTACAGGAAGCTTAACCAAATGTTGCTAGATGGGTGACAAGTCAAATGATACATACACTTCTATTTTGGTATGTGACCAATTAATATTGTGTTTATACAACCTCAAGACAAATCATTTATAGACCTTCGAGATCTATAACTAGATGATTGGTATGTGCATTGTAAGGTAAAATAAACTTACACAAATGACATGCCCTTTGTAATATCACCAGAACCAATGGAAAACAACAAAAAAAACATTTATGAAATTGGTGTGTACTAGGGATGTCGCGGACTGTTCGCCGACGAACTTGTTCGCGCGAACATCGACCGTTCGCGTCCGCCGAATGTTCGCGAACGTAACGCAACGTTCGCCAATTTGGGTTCGCCTTAGCTGGCGCTTTTTTTTGCCATTTCTCCCCCAGACCAGCAGATACATGGCAGCCAATCAGGAAGCTCTCCCTCCTGGACCACCCCCACACCCCCTGGACCACTCCCCTTCCATATATAAACTGAAGCCCTGCAGCGTTTTTTCATTCTGCCTGTGTGTGCTTGGAAGAGCTAGTGTAGGGAGAGAGCTGTTAGTGATTTGAGGGACAGTTGATAGTAACTTTGCTGGCTAGTAATCTACTTGATACTGCTCTGTATTGTAGGGACAGAACTCTGCAGGGATTTGAGGGACATTTTAGGTTAGGTAGCTTTGCTGGCTAGTAATCTACCTTCTACTGCAGTGCTCTGTATGTAGCTGCTGTGGGCAGCTGTCTGTCCTGCTGCTGATCTCTCATCTGCATCTGTTCTTCAAACCACTGCCACCTAGCTGTGTGAGCTTTTTCACATTCTGTCTAAATATCAATAATAATACCGTCTCCAGAAACACCACCTGAGTGACGTAGTGTGATTTCTGCCCTTTACAGCACAAAACGCAGCGCTGTGTCAACAATGGATTTTTTAGAAACATATTTGCCCTTGATCCCCCTCTGGCATGCCACTGTCCAGGTCGTTGCACCCTTTAAACAACTTTAAAATCATTTTTCTGGCCAGAAATGTCTTTTCTAGCTTTTAAAATTCGCCTTCCCATTGAAGTCTATGGGGTTCGCAACGTTCGCGAACCGTTCGCATTTTGGTCCGGACGTTCGCGAACATTTTTTCCGACGTTCGCTACATCCCTAGTGTGTACCACTGCTAAAGGGAATTTTAGATAAACAGTGTGATGGATTATGTTTCTACACAAGTATTCAAATCATGTTTTTCATAAAAATGTAGTCTGCTATGCTTTAATGTATATAGATTTGATTAGATTTTGAAGTTCTGTGTTTTGACAAAAACAATGTTTTAATAATGCATTTGTTGCATGCATTTTACATAAGTGCATATACATACCAGTTGTTCTACTGGGTTCATTAACTGGCTTGCTTATTCATAAAGGAAAAAGATATCAACAGTAAGGAAGTTGGAAAGAATATTCAATTCTCTATGAAAGAGACTTTGGGGAGTGGAACTCAGAGATAACACTATGCATTTTAATTTGTCCCATGGATATGTTGATTATGCTTTTGTTGATGTGTTTTACCGCTGGTTTTGTAATTAAATGACTATATCCCACAATTTAAAACACTTTATTTGCCAAGAGCATACATCTCTCAAATCTACTTTATAAACATTTCTGCACATGGCTTGGCAACAAAGCAAGCAGATGAATATTGCACATACAATCACCCATTAAACAGAGATGTAGACGTTTCTATTTAAAGGCAAAGTCACATGGAACGCAAAGCCTTCCAGATGTAGTATGTTAAATAGTTTGGGTAGCAGGTGTGCTAACAGGCATGTCTGATGTCTGATGACACTTTAGCTGCCCTACAGAATCTAATAGTCATAAATGTTACCATGCTGTATTACCCATTGCCTGTTAGTCCCTATGTGCAACACTGGCCATCGTTTACCAGTGGAGATGAGAATCACCATCCACAAAATATCTAAGCTGCTAAACAGTGAGATTTGAGGTCTATAGAACAATATTGTAATATAAAGAAATACTAAAACATAGCTTTTATTAATTAGGATTAATACATACATATTGTCCCTGTTATTCTCCACATCAGCTATGTTCTATAGAGCATTCTGGGAGAGATTCCTTTCCCTTACAGTTTCCCAGCTACCGTGCCACTGTAAATGGATGGATAGATAGACAGATACTAGTCAATATCTGGAAAATTATAAAAATGATTTAGCTCATATTTTTTAAAATCAGTATATGATTGAAAATGTCTCCCTTTTTTTACCTAATTACATTTCGAACAATGTCCGCATGGGAACCTTCATTTTACTCTCTGAAGAAGAAAATGTAACTGGTTTTGTTGGGAATTTCTATTTTTGTTGCTATTCTTCTTGCCTTAGTTGACTAGGGGATATTTTATCCTTAATAGTCGGTGCCCTTTTGAGGATAAGGTTAGGTTTCTCATCCAGGATTTTCTCCTGTATCTTGTCCTTCAGGAGAATATGCTAATGTTTTTTTGATAATATTAAACACCTTCCAGCTATCTCCACTATAATTTGTCACTATACATGGTCCTTTTCTATTCCTACTCTTTTCTTCTTGGGAACAAGTAATTGTTGTCTCTCTATCTGCCTCACCCTTTGTATATCTCCCAATAGTTTATACTCCATATATCCTTTCTCCATAAATCTCTCCTTAACATCAATCACTTGTTTTACAAAATCTTCCTTCCTGCTACAGTTCCATCTAACTCTCATGAATTAGATTAGGGATGCCCTCCAACCAACCATTTATGGCAGCTGTCTACCAATAAGTAAATGTTTACATCTACCTTTTTAAAGTTAGTACTTGTCTGAATCTGGCCCTCCACATTGGATATAACTAACTCTAGAAATACTACCTCCACTTTGCTTATGGTGGAAGTACGTTTTACGAATTACTATTCGGTAGATCAATGAACTCCTTCAATAGGGTTTCAGGACCCTTCCAAATTCTTATTACATCATCTATATAGCACTTCCAAAATAAAATATGGGGGCCGTATATGGACTGTTCCTCCCAAATGGACTGTTCCTCCCAAAGGCTTATAAAAAGCCTTGCATAGCTAGTCGAAAAAACACAAACAGACTCCCTGTAAGGGACCCCCTCCGGATATGATAGGACGTCCCGGGGGATTTATTGACTCTCTATGGAGAGATATGCCCAAGAGGAGAAATAAGATGGCGCCCGGAACGCAGCCAGCAGGTCTCCCTCTCCTCCCCCATTGCAGCAAGCACCAGAACCCACATTGCAAGAGATTTTGCAGGAAATAAGGGAGTCCAAAGTCACCTGTACTAGCCTCATCAGCACCAAAACCGATGAAATAAAACGTGACCTCTCCATTATAAAACTAGATCTGCAGCGGCTGAGAGAGAGAACTACCGAGGTGGAGCAAAGAGTGAGCAACCTCGAAGATACCTGCGCACCTCTCCCTGAGCGGGTTGCAGAAGTGCATAGGATGGCTACTGTTGGCTTCGCAAAAATGGACGACCTGGTGAATCGTCTCAGGCAAAACAACTTGTGCTTTGTGGGTTTCCCTGAAAAGGCAGAGGGGGAGAGACCTGAACACTTTATCGAGGAATGGCTGGCTAGCAAATTTAACAGGGCCAATCTGTCCTCCACCTTTGGCCAAACCCATCTGGAGCTCCACCACGGCCTTTGTTTGCCAGACTACTGAATGCTCAGGACCAAGATACCATCCTTACACTGGCTCGGAAGCAAGAGGCTCTACAGTTCCAAGCAGAGACGATCTCCATCTACACGGACTACTCTGCTGAGGTTCAGCGTCAGCGTGCAAAATTTATCGTAGTAGAGAAAAGGCTCCGGGAGGCAAAAATCATCTACCCTATGCTATACCCAGCCCAACTGCAGATCATGCTGAACGGGGCCTCTCATTTTTTACCCTGCTGCAAGAAGTCAGTAAATGGCTCAACACTCAGAATGAGCCAATGCTGTAGCGGTTGGCTACCAGGCAGTCCCAAGATGGAAAAAGTATGACGCCTGTTACAGGTACTGTTCAATTAGTTTTCTTTTTGCCCACTGCCTTTGGATACAAGCGTGGTATCCTGGATCTCACAGTTTAATAGGCTGCAAATACCACTTTGCTTAGTTCCTGCCGGCCAACTACGGTCACCTATTAAGGCCTAGTCACCTATAGAACTCCCGATGTTTTGTCGGAGAGCTGAGAGATGCCCGTTTTACATTTGAACTAGTGGCACTGTGTGACTCTTGGACCATAAAGGTAACACTAAGACACAGCAGAAGGACTTAATACTGCAGCTGGGTATGTTTTTGCTAAGGGGTCGGGGGAGTTACAGTGGAGTTTTCAAAGGTTTATGGGGAGCTGTTGCCCTACATTTGTATTATCAGATTAATTGGCTAATGGAAGGGGTGGAAGGAGAGGGAGAGTTTATGGGTAATGTTAATATTCAATGCTAATATGTTTTACTGTTTATGCTCAAGCTACTGGTTGCTATTCAATGTATGTGCATGGGGGTTATAGAACGCAGGTCCTTTATGGCTGAGAAATTAATAAGTTGGAATGTCCAAGGCCTTAATTGTCCAATAAAAAGGAGGCTAGTGCTAGAATACCTCAAGCAGAAACATGCCACAATAGCTTTCCTCCAGGAAATGCACTTAACAGGGAGTAGAACTCTGGCCTTAAAGAAGCCCTGGTTTGGATGGGCCTACCTCTCCACATATACAAACCACTCCTCGGGAGTTTCATTGCTGATCCATAAGAAATTTCCCTTTGTGCTGGGCGCAGTCAAATGCCAAGGGAAGATATATTTTTTGTGCACTGTTATATTAATAATATGGAACTTATCCTAGCGAATTTATATATTCCACCTCCCCTATAAAAGGGACTGTATAATTGAGTTAACACAATTCATGGCTCAGTACCCATATGCCCATACCCATGGGTGACTTCAACTCACTGATGGATCATGATTTGGATAAATGGGTCAGACTTGGCCAGCCCTTTAATGGTAGAACCACTGACCTGCAGCAGCTGGTGGATGGTCTGGGGATGGTAAAAGTTTGGAGGTATCTGAACCCCACCGCTAGGCAGTATTCCTGTTTCTCTCAATCCCACTTATCATTGTCCAGGATTGACTACGCTATAATTGACCAACCACTGTTGTCCAAAATAACCTCTGTTCACTATTTCCCTAGGGGATCTCGGACCACTCCCCTTTGGAGTTGGGGATTCAATTTCAGAAAAAAGAAAGGGTGGCGAGATGGTCCCTGAACCCGGTCTGGTTGCAAATTCTAGATAATAAAGATACATTGGAAACTGCCATACAGGAATTGAACCATTTGCCCCGGCAGTCCGGCAAGCTGAGGATATAATTGGGTTCAAGATACAGGACATTCAGGAAAAAATTCAATTATATGCTGACACTTTAGTATATTTGGGGGACAGGGGCCCTACTTGAAGTACCTTCTAGAAATTACAGCACACTTTAGGGAGCTATCAGGACTGCAAGTGAGCCCGACCAAATCAGTCTTGTTTCCAGTTGACCCGGTGAGACCGGTAGCTGGAGGGGAGGCGGTGGAGATGCCCATGGTCGATAAATTCACTTATATAGGGCTTGAAATAACTAAAGATCTGCACCAATATTCCAAAAATAATATTGACAAACAGATAAATTGGCTAGATGACAAATTTAACGTATGGGAGCAGTTGCCCTTAAGAATTTTAGGAAGGATACAGCTCATTAAAATGGCGGTCATGCCCAAATTGTTATATCCACTGTGGCACTCTCCTGTATAGATACCTAAGGCGAAATTTGATAACATCAACAAGAAACTGAGAAAATTCATTTGCGGTTAATCTAGACAGAGGCTTGGTCTACCAACCCTGATGAGACCAGTGGGGGAGGGTGGCATGGCACTCCCCAGCATGCTTAATTACTTCTTGGCAGCACAGCTTACCCATCTATTAGCAATTATAGAACCGCACTACCACCCACCCCTGTATAGATTGTGGGAACTAAGGTTGGGACTAGGAACAGTATCTATTGTATACAGAGTAGAGCCTTGCAGAAGGTTAATGAGTTATTTAACCTTACACACACTGATCCCCGTGCTCCACTCTGGGGAAATATTTTATGAATTAATATTGATGTATTTTTGGTTGAATTTACCTTATTTTAGGATAAATAAAATGAATACATTCTGTATCAACTTGGTTTTTAATAGCACCTTTTATTTGAGAAAGACAGATGTCTAAAAGCTGAATACAGTATAAAATGATATGCTTTGTACAATCTTTTGTTTTGTGAAATCCAGACTAATAAACTCATGATCCTCATATAAGTTTGCTCAAAGAAACCTATTACAAAGAGCAGATCATTTTACCATCATTTATTTTCCTATTTCTTGATCTGGATTGAAAAACACATTTTGTTCTTATAAGGATGAATGCAATAGGTAAGTTACCAGATAGAGTCTGATTCAGCGAAGCTGGATTGTCTTCTTATTTAAGCTTCCTAAATTATTAGATATTTGAGTTTCTTTGCTCCATGTGCAACTTTTAATTTCATGAATACGTGTAAAAATATGTTGCACAGTAGAAAAATACATTACAAATTAAAATCATTCAATACGAACATATTTTTAAAAATGAGTAAAATATTTTGCAAATGGTGTAAGAAGTGAACTAAAATAAACTAATGTTGTCCTTAGAATAACAACATGCATTTCAACCATGACAATAATACATTCAATTTTAATAAAGAATTATAAAGGAATTATTGTGTTTTTTTAATGGGACAGGCATTAAAGGAATTCTGTCATCAAAAGTGATCTTAAAAGCAATGGTGCGCAAAGCTTTCTTTTTTTTAAAGCTAACAACCATTTTTTTTAATATGTCCCCCATAGTATTACAAATTACTCACAACAAAAACACACATCAGATACGTTACTTTGCTAACATAAAAGTCATCCTATCCTTCTACTTTTTAGGTTTTTATTGAGTATTCAGCCAAAGAACCTTGTAAAGACCCCTTTGTATGTGAAAATACACCTAACTTGATTTTGTGGGTGATTTATCTGATACCAAATATAGATCAAGGTCACATATTGTTCGGAATTGTGCTTTCGTGGTTGAAAAGAACTTGCCATTAGAGGATACAAAACCATGGAATGTAGAGGTGCCACTGTAGCAGAAACAGGCTTATATTTGGTATGATATTTTACATTGCAAATGACATATTTTATAAATGAGCACACTAGAAAAGTATTTCTTCACTGTCTTGATTTATTCAGGACTGCCAACTACAATTCTCAGGGGCCTTAACAGGCCAGGGATTAGACTTATATTGAGTTAAGGACAGGTCATGCAAGTCAGAACAAAAATAATGAATGGCTTACCTGTAAGTGAGCTGGGATATGTTTAAATCTTTGCCTTTTAAGGCCCCTATGGTCTGAAATGGGATAGTCATAAATTAATGCTTCTATATATCTAAGGATTATGTCTATTCTATTACATCTGCTTAGAGTTTCTTTGCAAAATAATATATTATTGTATGATTCTGTTTTATATATTTGGCATGTGATACAGAATATGAGACAGTATATTTTTTTGACAAAAAGGACATTTGAAAGAAAGTTTACACTCATCCATCTACAATGTAATATTAAAAAAAGTTATTAAAATGATATACACATATTTATAACTGTCACAGAAGCATACTTTAAAAAAAAAGTAACATTAACAAATTTCTGAGTATCCAGCCTGTAAAATGTCAGGGTGGCTTCCATAATAGTCAATGGCTTCTGTTATAGCAGCAAACCTGAAGCAGGGTCATTGTTAAAGGGATACTGTCATGGGAAAAAAAAATGAATCAGTTAATAGTGCTGCTCCAGCAGAATTCTGCACTGAAATTCATTTCTCAAAAGAGCAAACAGATTTTTTTATATTCAATTTTGAAATCTGACATGGGGCTAGACATATTGTCAATTTCCCAGCTGCCCCAAGTCATGTGACTTGTGCTCTGATAAACTTCAATCACTCTTTACTGCTGTACTGCAAGTTGGAGTGATATCACCCCCCCTTTTCCCCCCAGCAGCCAAACAAAAGTACAATGGGAAGGTAACCAGATAACAGCAGCCTGCCAGAAAGCATTTCTCTCCTAAAGTGCAGGCACAAGTAACTTTTTTGTCTCAGCTTCTTTTTGTCCAAATGCATTAAAGTCTATGGGTGTTTTCTCCTTATACAAAGAAAAAACACATCGGCTCAGTCCCCAAGGTGTAAACAAAGTTAACGGCTCACCCAATGCAGAGTAGGACCCAGGTGTAAAAACCCTGGGTCTATCGTTGTAGGGTGCAGTTTTAACTGATATATAGCATTCAAAATTAACACAGCAATCTTGTATGAATAGAGATTCACCGATGATGTTGGGTGGCCCGGGTGCAGCGCCCGAACCCGTAGCTGGGGGAGTACCTCAATGTAGAAAGCAAAGAAGCACCTTGGGCCAGGCGGTATGATAAAAAAATCTTTATTCAAAAACAGCTAAAACAATGAACCTTACGTGTTTCGTATCCGAGGATACTTACTCATAGGCATGAGTAAGGCATTTTTTCTCCTTACTCCAAATGCATTCAAGTCAATGGTCGTTTTTTTCTTTGGGTGACTTTTTTGTCTCAGCAACTTTTTTGAGGTGAATTTTTGCTGCAGTTTTGCAAAAAGAAATTTGCAGATGGTGAAATGCAGGATTTCACTGCTGGTTCATGCCTGCAGAAAAGATTTGCTTATCACTAATGATCAGCTGTTTTAGAAAATACACACATTTTCACACTTTGAAATTCAAAGTTTTATGTACAATGCTAAAGTCATGTTTCTAAGTTGGCTTCTAAAGCAATGGGAATGTGAAGTGTACTACTTTACAGGATATGACAATTTTTAATCAACATTTATTGGTGTAGATTCGATTTAATGTTTGGTTTACAATGTATTGTTATGGTAGATTATTGAGTTATTTAATAAACACAAGGGTGCATCCCCTGTCTGCATTGCCTTTGAATGCCGGTATCAATTTTGTTTGCATGCTATGGTGGGAGTGTCGTTTCCATAGGGATCTGTTCACCAGGCAGAAGTAATATATTAGGGGCCCGGGTATGCTTGTGAACAATTTGTTACAGTATTGGTTTACAATGCATGCCTAGGCAGCAGTTATATATGTATATTAGTTCTATTCCCAAGTGAGCATTTAAACTATAAAAAGGATATTGATGCAGTCTTCGTTAAACAAAAATTAAGTTCAATCCCAACCTCCAATTATTTGAAGCATAGGTATAAACTGAGAAATGTTGTTTTTGGGAATATCTCGATCCCACTATTAAAGCCCCTGTATTTATATAAACAACCAATAGTCTCCTCAAGGCCATAAACGTGCTCACCCTTTAAACATGATGACCTGGGTGTACATACCACAGGTCCCACGCTTCTGGGCTCACAACACTTTTTCTAAATACGTAGAGGTTTAAGGAAAAAGCTGCACTCACCAAGGTAGACGAGTGACCCAGGTGCAATGCCCCGAACCCAGAGCTGTAGGGGACGTGCATTCGAAACCAACATTACTGGCAAGCACTCCGCAGTCCATTCGTAGGGTAAAATAATTAAAAACATTGCAGTCCTGTAGCGTTTCATATCAAAGATATGTTGCCATAGGTATACCTATGACGTCATATCTTTGATACGAAATGCGTCAGGACTGCAATGTTTATTCTGCTCAAATAAACTTGAATGATTTTACCCTATGAGTGGACTGCGAGTGTTATTGATGCAGTCTTACCACATTCAATTTTAATATTTAATAAATTTACAACCTTTGCAACAAAGGTAGCATCAAACCTAGTGAAACTCCTGTCTTGATTATATATATAAATATATATATATATATATATATATATATATATATATTTTTTTTTTTTAATCTTTTAATGACACATCCAAACTACTTGTAACTCACAAAAAGGATTCCTGATTCCCCAGCCTCTCCAGTCAAATAGCGTGGTGTCCGGAAAAGAGGTCAGCACCTCTCCAATATACATAGAGACGAACAATTCACCAGACACTCAACAGCAAGTGAAGTGGGGCAGACCCCTGCATGTTTATTCAAGTCTTGTGATGTAACGTTTCGGGGGCGGGCGTCATGTCTGACGAAGGGGCCCCCCCCGAAACGTTACATCACAAGACTTGAATAAACACGCAGGGGTCTGCCCCGCTTCACTTGCTGTTGAGCGTCCGGTGAATTTTTCGTCTACATCCAAACTACTTACATGCTGTCTACATCCAAACTACTTACATGCTGTTTCTAATGGAACATATATACAAATATAAATTGCTTTTTTAAACAGCACAGCTAAAAAATTCTTAATAAATGATATTCCAGTTAGGGGACAACAATGAGCACATCAAATTCAGACCGGACAATTCATTGAGGAATGCAGGTCTCTGTGCTTCTTTGTGACATGCAGGGCAGGTGGGACCTAAATGTTGGATTCACAGTGAAATAAAAAAAAATTGTCATTCATGTATCCTGGAGTGCTGATTCTCCTGTTTAATTTATATATATATATATATATATATATATATATATATATATATATATATATATATATATATATATATATATATATATATATATAGATATATATCTATATCTATAATATATATATATATATATATATATCTATATCTATATCTATATATATATATATATATATAGTCAGTTTGTTAAACCGGCACTCACCATCCATCAATCAAGTCCCTGGTGCTTCTTCAGGAAATAGCATAAAAATATAGTTAAGAGCACTCACGGGTATTGTGAAAAAGGCTTTTATTGGAGTATTACAATCTACCCCACACCTGGGGTAGATTGTAATACTCCAATAAAAGCCTTTTTGACAATACCCGTGAGTGCTCTTAACTATATATATATATATATATATATATATATATATATATATATATATATATATATATATATATATATATATATATATATATATATATATATATATATATATATATATTTGTAAGTGTTCCGACCTCCTATATTATGTAAATGTCCTAAATCTTTCCACTTTTTAATATTTAAATGTTGGAAGCCATGAATGTGCTACTTACTATACACATCCCAAATATATTTGTGTGTTGGAGCATTCCTTGCAAGAGATTTTAAAACACATGCCATGTTTTGAAAAGATTTTTTTTTATTGCTTTCCTGTAACAGTTTAAATTATATTGGTACAAAATATGACCTCTGGGAAAATCAATATTTACCTCATTGTCATTGATGAAGTTCATTGTAAACTGTGTGCCAAAAGAGAGAGAGAGATCTATCTTTGCACATCAAGTCTTATCATTTCTTTCCGTTTAATTTTAAAATTTGTTCTTGGAAGTGAATTCTTCATGCAGCCTTTATTATTGTCATATGACAAATACATTAAATAGCATATTATTAACATCCAGTCAAAGGTTCTCTTTTGATATGTACATAATAAAATAATTTGTGCACATAATTAGTACAAAATGTAAATCTGATTGGTGATTTCAGCCCCAATGCGGGCAGCAGTGTCTGCCTCTTTTTCAATGTTGAACCGTTCTGTTGACGAACACACACTCGTTGCAAAATTGCATAGTCTCCCCTACAGACAAGAAATATTGTGCCAACTGGGAGATTAACAGGTATAGGAGAAATTGCAGAATAATACTGTAATAGAATCCTTAGTAGAACTAAAAAGTTGCAGTAAAAAAGATGCTCCAAAGTCCGAATTCGAAAATATACCATCTAAAACCTACCTAATTCATGTAAAAAGTAAGGTCAGATGTCCCCTTAACCATTTGAAGATCTTTTAGCCCTCATGAAATGCTTGGAATTTTCAGGGTTTGAGATTGGTTTTCCAGAAAACTCAAATTTTTCGTGGTTGTCGGGTGTCTAAACATGAAAAATTCTGTGTTTTTTGCGTGACAATCTGATTGTCTTTGATCATATGTCTATTGATAAATTTGGATTTTAATTCCAAAGAATCAAGAGTATATCATTAAATATTATTTATATATCAATGACATTTTTTTTAAAATTTGCCAAGGCACTGAATATTCCCTAAGAGACATGGTCACAGATTTAAATATGCTTGACACCCTGGTACAGTTAACACTAACAATATATGGGAATGTGTCTATTTATATTGAAAAGTATGTATACTTGTATGTACCCTTTATCGTTTTGATTATTCAGACCGGGGTGCAGGTGCTTTCTGAGACTGTATACAATAATTTACTGGCACAAGGGCAGATTCTCCTGAATGTGAGTACAGAGATCTTTGCTGAAAGTTGATCTAAAAACAATTGTCAGTGCATGACATTTCTTGAATATGGGAAGAACCCATATCCCATATTATCTTGCTTAATTACTGCAAATAAAATATGCACTGGATACATGTATTTAAGTGTGATTTCTAACACACTAAACTGACTCTAAGCTGGCACTCACTGGCATCTATTTAAGTAGCTGTTTTTGTACAGTAGCTGTTTTTGTACAGCAGCTGTTTTTGTGCATGTATGTTGAAGGGTTAGATGCTGGAGTTCAAGTGGGATGGTATCCTAAGTGTCACACTACAGATACAATTGCTCTTGAGTTTGAAACAAGGCAAAGTACCACAGAAGAGAAGTTGGTGTGCTGCTAGTGAAATCAAAATCCAGGCCAAGGTCAGGGCAGGCAAGGGACAGTTGTAACAAACCTAGGGCAGGGCAAGCAGAAGCTTAAAGAGTCAAAGCTGAGGTAAGATCAAAGCACAGGAAATATCAAAAATTCAGTTCAGGAGCACATGAATCAAGTCCATACAGTAAGCACAAGCAGAGAAAACATACAGAAGCTAAGCATTGTAGCTGCCTCTTGGTTGAGGCAGCTAGCTACAGTGGCTATAGCAAAGGGTTATAAGAGCTACAAACTCAGGCAACAAAAGACGAGAACTGGCAGCCATTAGTGATGGTCGAATTTATGCGCCAGGCGCAAATTTGCGGTGAATTTCAGTGTTTCGCCTCTGGCGAATAAATTAGCGAAATTGACACCCAAGACAATTCTGATGCCGGCGACAATTCTAGGTACCTATTGACTTTAATGGGCGTCAGAATTGTCGCCAGCGTCTGAATTGTCGCCAGCATCTGAATTGTCGATGGCGTCAAAAATATTTTGACTCTGGCGTCAATATTTGCGTTTCACTAATTGTTCCCCATTTCGCTGGAAATTTGCTAATTTTTCAGCGAAATGGGAGAAATTCGCTACCATCACTACCAGCTATATACCACACAAACCAGAGTCCAGTGGCAAGAAGTCATGGCATCACAACATTAGCCTGTATTCTCTATCTGAACTGCTTGGTTTCACTGTTTATCTTGAAATTGTTTGCAGTTCAGCTCTGGTGAATGAAGCTCTTTAATACTAGATAAAAATCATACTATTCATAAAGATTGTGAATATTACTATTGCAATCAGTAAGATTAGGGCTTTCAATGCAGCTTTCACAAAGTATGAAGTATGAAGTTTAGCATTTTTTTTTTTATTTAAACATTTATACTAATGTCCTACTGTTTGTTTTATTATGGTTTGTTCAAGTTATAGAACATAGTTCTAGAAGAAATATGAAACACTGGAGGTTACATAAGGATTGCATCCCATATTAACAATCCACTTTGCAAATAACAGATTTATATTAGTAAACTGCATTTAACCTTCATCAATATTCTAAATCTCTAAACTTTTGCTAATCTGTTATATTCTGTAATTGTTTAAAAATAATGACTGTCATCATCATCTACTCAAGCACACTGAATATTTTAAGATGTACAGAATAAATCATATAAATGTGACATGAAACATATTGCTGTGGGTGGAAATAATAAAAAGAACTTTAGATGATGAAACCCCATAGATGTGCTGAAGAAACAAAGGTGTTAGATATTCCAAACTTTTTAAAATTTCACAGTACAGGAAAAACAAACATAGAGAGAGCTTCTGCTTTCTAGTTTTTAAAAACACAGTAATTAAGATGGCAAAAGAGTAAAATTTGAAATGCTGTCAATAAATAGGGATAAAATGACAATAAAATACAGAATCGTCTTAATTAAGTAATGTTACATGCTTATGTAAAATAGAGAATGTCAAAAGCTTTATGTTGTATGCCAGTAATAAATATGTAATAAGATTCTCAGTGTAATTAGCAAGCATGCATGACAAAGCAATAAAAGAGACCATTTCATTCCTACCTCCCAGAATGCTTAATGATAGTAATTGATCTTGGCAGACATTTATTCATCTGTTTTATTATTCAGTGGTAGTGAATCATATATGTTATTTTGTCAAAAACGTCCGGAATTTGGCAGTATTTTTTTTTCTTACTAAGAAGGGATTAGAATAAAATATTTAATTGATTTAAGTCATAATTAGTTGCTTTCTGAACTGAGTTTTCTCATGGATTCCAATGATATACATGCATGATTTGGAGGACTTATGGGAAATAAATTGTACATGTTGAAAACACCTTGTGTTGTGTGAATGTATTTATATCTAGAGCAATATGCATATTTATTGTAGTTCTTCATTTAAAGTAAAATTGATTTGTTAATTTTCACAGTTTTTATTATTATGAAAAATAATAAATGTAATTATGGCTAGGTTGTTCAATTTATTTCTACAGCTAAAGTACATTGATATGTAATGTCCCACTGGTATTTATTTCAAGGAACTATATTCATATGAATGAAGATTAGATATCACATGGATTCATTTGAACATATTCCAGAATGGGATGACTATGAAAGGGTTATGTTTATAATGCAGCAATGCGTTTTACCAAGTAGTAACAGGAGTTACTACTTGGTAATTCACTCACTAAAAAAAATAATTAAAGAATTTAGATTTATCAATTTGCTTCAAAAATATTACAATTGTTCGAATCCTTATTCTGTCATTTCAATAGCAAGTAACAATTAATGACCCAGTGTGATGTTAGTGCTCACAATGCTGCTACGTTTCCTCACCCCATATAACAGAATAATGTTTGGGTGCTCAAAGAAATTTGTCAAGATAAGGAAAGTGTTGATAAATGGGAAATATTGAACTGCTGGAATTTCATAATCTGCACCAAAATGTTTTATTACAATCAATAAAAATAATACTGTACATAGTAGATTTTTTTACTGGAGACAGAGTTACTTTGTTACCTCTAATATCCTTATATTTGCCATTGGGTTTCAATATTCAGTCTGTATTTAGTTCAACAAATTATACATATAAAATATTTCTGAACCCCCCCCCACCCAAAAAAAGGACAGAAGTGGCTATATGTTAGTGCACTGAATATTGACATGTAAACAATTGGAGTATGGTTTGAAGGGTGCTTAGCAAATAGGCGGCTAAGAATGAGTATTAATAGAAAATACTGTTACATTCTGAGAAGAATGAGTTTGTGATTCTAAGCTGATGCCCAAAGAAACCAAATGTTATGACAAAGTGAAACAAATCATGATTGGCTTTAACATTTCTAGTACTATAACTTTTTTCTCAAACATCACTAAAGTTTTATGTGATAAGACTTTCTTTTTAAAATCAGGTATGGGATTCATTATCAGAAACCTCTGAATTAAAGGAAGGCTACCTCACATAAAGCTTAATTTAAGCAAATAATTCACATTTTTAAAAATGGTTTTCCTTTTCTCTGTAATAAAAAAAATGGCATTTAGGGGCAGATTTACTAAGGTTCGAATGGTAAATTCCAATTCAAATAGTTATTTTAGACAAAACTCAAAATTTCGAGTTTAAAATCACCAACTCAAATTCTAATTTGATTGTGAGATGTATCACACATTTAATTCAATACTTCATTTAGAAGTCAATGGTAGAGGTCCGTTGAACCATTTTAAGATGTTAATAGCCTTCCTGACATTCAAGGTTTTTTTTTCAGAAGAAAATTTGATTTTAATTCGACTTGAATTTTTGGGTCCTTCCTATTCAATCGAATTTTAGACTTTAGAATTTTTTCTTAAATAAGCTCCCTTTCGAGTTGTGAGTACATTCAAGTTTATTAGAGTTAAAACTAAATCTAAATAACTCTAAATACCTCTAAAATTCGACCTTTGATAAATAACCGCCTTAATGTTTAAATGATTTTTAATAGGTATGGAATTTCAAATTGCAGAAAGATCTCTTATGCAGAAAACCCCAGTTGTCAAGTACTTCTCCTACAGCTGGTTTTGCTATTTATGACAATTTTTATGTTCTGGACTTAAGTGACAGGTCCCTCCCATCATTGTGCACTACGACCACTGGCCCAAACAACAATTTCTTCCTCAATAAATGGTGGCATTTTTATATGTTTGGAAAACATGTATTAACTATAAAAATTCCCTTTTTATATTTTGTTACTGTTTTTTGTTTTTGTATAAATGGATTATCCAACAAGTAAAACGTTTCTGTTTGCATAAGTGGTAAATGTTATACTTAGTATTATAAAAACATTACATTGTAGGCAACACAAAATGTTAGATAAACTGTACATGCAGATATCTTTGCAGACAATTTTATGGTAGATAAAATATACTACAATGAAACAGCAAATAACAAAAAGAAATTGATCTATGGAAAGAATGACATGTTATAATTTCCTTCACAGTAATGAATAGCACTTGCAAGCCATTCATAAATGTATGTATATAAATCTGTATTTAAATTATACTGCTTTTTAGAAGCACTATTCATTTTTACAATACAGTAATAGTACACACAATGCAATAAATACAACTATATAGATGTGCTGAAATTGGCATGTTGGAAGTAAGAATCTTCAAATATATTGTGTATAATGTGTTTGTAATTGCTAGTTGATCCAGAGAAAAAACCCATTTGAATTTGTCTCAGAGGGGGAAATACTCTTCCTGACTCCAAGATGGCAATCGGACCAGCCCCTGGATCAACTTGTACTCTAAGCTATCTCCCATAGCCCTGTACTACCTCACTTGCTAAAAAGCCATCCAACCCCTTAAAGCTATCTAATGTATCAGCCTGTACGACTGATTCAGGGAGAGAATTCCACATCTTCACAGCTCTCACTGTAAAAAACCCTTTCTGAACCTCATTTCTTGTAATCAGAATGAGTACCCTCTTGTCAACTGGAAGGACCTATTGTTAAATAAAGCATTAGAGAGGTTATTGTATGATTCCCTTATATATTTATACATAGTTATCATATCACCCCTTAAGCACCTCTTCTCTAGCATGAACAACCCCAACTTGGCCAGTCTTCCCTCATAGCTAAGATTTTCCATACCCAAGATTTTCCATCTCCATAGATTTTACCAGCTCCGTTGCCCTTCTCTGTACCCTCTCTAATACAATAATGTCCTGCTTGAGCACTGGAGACCAAAACTGTACGGCATATGCTAGATGAGGGCTTACCAGTAGAGATGTCGCGAACTGTTCGCCGGCGAACTTGTTCGCGCGAACATCGGGTGTTCGCGCTCGCCGGAAGTTCGCGAACGTCGCGCGACGTTCGCCATTTTGGGTTCGCCATTGTTGGCGCTTTTTTTTGCCCTCTCACCCCAGACCAGCAGGTACATGGCAGCCAATCAGGAAGCTCTCCCCTGGACCACTCCCCTTCCCTATAAAAACCGAAGCCCTGCAGCGTTTTTTCACTCTGCCTGTGTGTGCTGAAGAGATAGTGTAGGGAGAGAGCTGCTGCCTGTTAGTGATTTCAGGGACAGTTGAAAGTTTGCTGGCTAGTAATCGTTTTGATACTGCTCTGTTATTGGAGGGACAGAAGTCTGCAGGGGTTTGAGGGACATTTAAGCTTAGGTAGCTTTGCTGGCTAGTAATCTACCTTCTACTGCAGTGCTCTGTATGTAGCTGCAGTGGGCAGCTGTCCTGCTTCTGATCTCATCTGCTGACTGCTGCAATAACAGTAGTCCTTGTAAGGACTGCTTTTATTTATTTTTTGTTGTTTTACTACTACTACTACTACTACTACTATAAGAGCCCAGTGCTATTAGTCTAGCAGTGTTGGGGAGTGGGACTGGTGTGCTAATCTGCTGCTCCTAGTAGTTCAGCAGCACCAACTTTAATTTTTTTTTTTTAATATTCATTTTTTTTTTTATTTTACTTTTTTTTATTTTACTACCGCTGTAGTAGTGTATAAGTTGACCTTTTAGGCATTATTTGCCCTGTAGGCATTATTTGCACACTGTTTTCTTCAACCCGCCATCGAGCTGTGTGACCTTGTTCACATTCTGTCTAAATATCCATAATATTACCGTCTCCAGAAAAAACACCGGAGTCACTTTTTTCAAGCAGCCATAATATATTTTACGTAATCCGTATCCACCGCTGTAGTAGTGTATACGTTGGCCTTGTAGGCATTATTTGCACACTGTTTTCTTCAACCCGCCATCGAGCTGTGTGACCTTGTTCACATTCTGTCTAAATATCCATAATATTACCGTCTCCAGAAAAAACACCGGAGTCACTTTTTTCAAGCAGCCATAATATATTTTACGTAATCCGTATCCACCGCTGTAGTAGTGTATACGTTGGCCTTGTAGGCATTATTTGCACACTGTTTTCTTCAACCCGCCATCGAGCTGTGTGACCTTGTTCACATTCTGTCTAAATATCCATAATATTACCGTCTCCAGAAAAAACACCGGAGTCACTTTTTTCAAGCAGCATTCATATATTTTACGTAATCCGTATCCACCGCTGTAGTAGTGTATACGTTGGCCTTGTAGGCATTATTTGCACACTGTTTTCTTCAACCCGCCATCGAGCTGTGTGACCTTGTTCACATTCTGTCTAAATATCCATAATATTACCGTCTCCAGAAAAAACACCGGAGTCACTTTTTTCAAGCAGCATTCATATATTTTACGTAATCCGTATCCACCGCTGTAGTAGTGTATACGTTGGCCTTGTAGGCATTATTTGCACACTGTTTTCTTCAACCCGCCATCGAGCTGTGTGACCTTGTTCACATTCTGTCTAAATATCCATAATATTACCGTCTCCAGAAAAAACACCGGAGTCACTTTTTTCAAGCAGCATTCATATATTTTACGTAATCCGTATCCACCGCTGTAGTAGTGTATACGTTGGCCTTGTAGGCATTATTTGCACACTGTTTTCTTCAACCCGCCATCGAGCTGTGTGACCTTGTTCACATTCTGTCTAAATATCCATAATATTACCGTCTCCAGAAAAAACACCGGAGTCACTTTTTTCAAGCAGCATTCATATATTTTTCTGTAATCCGTATCCACCGCTGTAGTAGTGTATACGTTGGCCTTGTAGGCATTATTTGCACACTGTTTTCTTCAACCCGCCATCGAGCTGTGTGACCTTGTTCACATTCTGTCTAAATATCCATAATATTACCGTCTCCAGAAAAAACACCGGAGTCACTTTTTTCAAGCAGCATTCATATATTTTACGTAATCCGTATCCACCGCTGTAGTAGTGTATACGTTGACCTTGTAGGCATTATTTGCACACTGTTTTCTTCAACCCGCCATCGAGCTGTGTGAGCTTGTTCACATTTTGTCTAAATATTGATAATATTATCGTCTCTAGAAAAACCACTTGAGTTACTTTTTTTCAAGCAGCATTCATATATTTTACGTAATCCGTATCCACCGCTGTAGTAGTGTATACGTTGGCCTTGTAGGCATTATTTGCACACTGTTTTCTTCAACCCGCCATCGAGCTGTGTGAGCTTGTTCACATTTTGTCTAAATATTGATAATATTATCGTCTCTAGAAAAACCACTTGAGTTACTTTTTTTCAAGCAGCATTCATATATTTTACGTAATCCGTATCCACCGCTGTAGTAGTGTATACGTTGACCTTGTAGGCATTATTTGCACACTGTTTTCTTCAACCCGCCATCGAGCTGTGTGAGCTTGTTCACATTTTGTCTAAATATTGATAATATTATCGTCTCTAGAAAAACCACTTGAGTTACTTTTTTTCAAGCAGCATTCATATATTTTACGTAATCCGTATCCACCGCTGTAGTAGTGTATACGTTGACCTTGTAGGCATTATTTGCACAGTGTTTTCTTCAACCCGCCATCTAGCTGTGTGTATTATCGTTTCCAGAAAAACCAACTGAGTTTTTGTTGTTGTTGTTGTTTTTTTAAAAATAATGCCAGGCAAAGGCAGGCCGCCACGCAGAGGCCGTGCTAGGGGCCGTGCTGCTATGCAATCCTGTGGCCCTAGCAAATTGCCCAGTTTTAAAAAGCCAATGACCCTGAACTCCCAAAATGCTGAAGAGGTAGTTGACTGGCTTACACAGCACACCCCATCCTCTACCGTTTCTAACTTTACCACAACATCCTCCTCATCCTCCACTGCTATGGCCACCCCACGTAACACTTCCTCCACCACCGGTGCCCCTTCTTCACTGGGGTCAGAGGAGTTATTTTCCAATGAGTTTCTTGAACTGAGTAATGCGCAACCATTATTGCCAGAAGAAGATGAAGGAGATGAGGACCTTACACCAGATTTAATTCTGGCAGAGAACACGATAGAGATGGACATAATGAGTGATGAGGAGGAGGTCCCCGCTGCTGCTTCCTTCTGTGATGTGTCAGAAGAAATTGATGCATCTGAGGAGAATGATGATGAGGAGATTGATGTTTTGTGGGTGCCTAGTAGAAGAGAGCAAGAGGAGGGTAGTTCAGATGGAGAGACGGAGAGTCAGAGAGGCAGTAGGAGAATAAGACTTAGAAGAAGCAGGGAGGACAGCCCGCAGGGATCAGTAGGGCAACAACATGTATCGGCACCTGTGTTCAGCCGGCCAACGCACCCGCCATTGCCGCCAATACCGCCAACTCCGCCAACTTCTACTGTTACCGCCAGATCGCACACTTCCAAAAAGTCAGCAGTGTGGGATTTTTTTAATGTGTGTGCCTCTGACAAAAGCATTGTAATTTGCAATGAGTGCAGTCAGAAACTGAGCCTTGGTAAGCCCAACAGCCACATAGGTACAACTTCTATGCGAAGGCACATGAGCGGCAAGCACAAAGCACTTTGGGAGCAACACCTCAAAGGCAACAGGCAAACTAAAAGCCACACTCCTTCTGGTCCAGCATCTTACTGCTCTACCTCTGCTCTCCTTGACCCGTCTGAACCACCCTCCACTCCGCCTTCCACCTTGACCACCTGTTCCCATTCCCAGTCATCTGCCACCAGCCAAGTTTCTGTGAAGGCCATGTTTGAGCGTAAGAAGCCAATGTCTGACTGTCACCCCCTTGCCCGGCGTCTGACAGCTGGCTTGTCTGCACTCTTAGCCCGCCAGCTTTTACCATACCAGCTGGTGGACTCTGAGGCCTTCCGCAAATTTGTAGCAATTGGGACACCGCAGTGGAAGGTACCCAGCCGCAATTTTTTTCTAAAAAGGGAATACCACACCTGTACCAACATGTGCAGAGCCAAGTTACCGCATCTCTGTCACTTAGTGTTGGGCCAAAGGTCCATATGACTACTGACGCATGGTCCTCCAAGCATGGTCAGGGCAGGTATGTCACCTACACTGCCCACTGGGTGAACTTGGTAATGGCTGGGAAGCAGGGAATGGGTAGCTCAACAACAACAGTGGAGTTGGTGTCACCGCCACGGATTGCACGCGGTTCTGCCACCACCTCTACTCCTCCATCGCTCTCTACCTCGTCTTCTTCTTCTTCTTACTCTGCTGCTGGGTCCTCCTTCTCCTCCTCCACACCTGTGCACCCCCAGCTCCCCCTAGGCTATTCGACGTGCCAGGTACGCCGTTGTCACGCTGTCTTGGGGATGACGTGCCTGGAAAGCAAAAACCATACCGGATCTGTACTCCTGTCATCTCTGCAGTCACAGGCCGATCGGTGGCTGACCCCACACCAACTGCAGATCGGAAAAGTGGTGTGTGACAATGGAAGCAATCTGTTGGCAGCGTTGAGACTAGGCAATTTAACACATGTGCCCTGCATGGCACATGTGTTAAATTTAATAGTCCAACGTTTTGTCTCCAAGTACCCAGGATTCCAGGACGTTCTCACCCAGTCCAGAAAGGTGTCGGCCCATTTCAGGCGTTCCTACACAGCCATGGCACGCCTTGCTGACATTCAGCAGCGCTACAACATGCCAGTCAGGCGTTTGATTTCTGACAGCCAGACTCGCTGGAATTCAACGCTCCTTATGTTGGAACGTCTGCTGCAACAACAAAGGGCCGTCAACGAGTACCTTTTTGAACTGGGTGGTAGGACTGGATCTGCACAGCTGGGGATTTTTTTCCCCCGTTACTGGGTGCTTATGCGCGATGCCTGCAGGCTCATGCGACCTTTTGAAGAGGTGACAAATATGGTCAGTCGCACCGAAGGCACCATCAGCGACCTAATACCCTTCGCTTTATTCCTGGAGCGTGCCGTGCGACGAGTGACAGATGAGGCTGTAGACCAGCGTGACGAGGAGCTGGAAGCGCACGATTTCTGGTCGGAATCACCAGAACGAACCCAGGCACCTGCTGCAACGCAGGGAGAGGTGCCAGAAGTGGAGTCAGAGGAGGAAGGTGGCTTTGTGGAGGAGGAGGAGGAGGACCAACAGGAGCAGGCTTCCCAGGGGGCTAGTGGTGACCTTTTGGGGACCCCTGGTCTTGTACGTGGCTGGGGGGAGGAGACCGTGGATGATGCAGTCCTTGATAATGAGGAAGCGGAGATGGATAGCTCTGCATCCAACCTTGTGAGAATGGGGTCTTTCATGCTGTCATGCCTGTTGAAGGACCCCCGTATCAAGAGGCTTAAGGAGAAGGACCTGTACTGGGTCGCAACGCTACTAGACCCTCGGTACAAGCATAAAGTGTCAGAAATGTTACCAACATACCACAAGTCCGAAAAGATGCGGCATTTACAAACCAGCCTGCAAAACATGTTGTACAATGCTTTTAAGGGTGATGTCACTTCAGGAACTCATCAACATTCCAGGGGCAGAGGTGCCAGTAATCCTGCCACGAGCACACCTGCAAGGACAAAGCCCTTTGGCCAGTCTGTAACGTCAGACATGCAAATGTTTTTCTGTCCAAGGCAGCGCCACAACCCTTCTGGATCCACCCTCAAAGAACGCCTCGACCGGCAGGTAGCGGACTACCTGGCATTAACTGCAGATATCGACACTCTGAGGAGCGATGAACCCCTGGACTACTGGGTGCGCAGGCTTGATCTGTGGCCAGAGCTGTCACAATTTGCCATGAACCTCTTGTCTTGCCCAGCCTCAAGTGTGCTCTCAGAAAGGACCTTCAGTGCAGCAGGAGGGATTGTAACTGAGAAGAGAACTCGCCTAGGTCACAAAAGTGTCGATTACCTGACCTTTATTAAAATGAATGAGGGGTGGATCTCGGAGGGTTACTGCACGCCGGAAGACTTGTTCTGACTTCTATGCAGCTGTCCTTCTCTTCAAGCCTCATGACTCCACACACAGCTGTCCTTTAGCGTCCTCCTCCTCCCTCCGCCACCGTTACAAACTAGGGTGCAAACCCTACTGGTTTAATTTTTTCTGGCCTCTGTGCTTCAGTGGCTGCAACCAAAAAAACTGGGCAAACAATGTCTACAAGGTCAACGTATGGCAAAAAATGACTATTTTCAGCATTTATATGGCATATTTTTTCTGGCAACTGTGCTTCAGTGGCTGCAACCAAAAAAATGCATATTTTCTGCATTTATATGGCATAATTTTTCTGGCCTCTGTGCTTCAGTGGCTGCGTCCAAAAAAATGCATATTTTCTGCATTTATATGGCATAATTTTTCTGGCCTCTGTGCTTCAGTGGCTGCAACCAAAAAAATGCATATTTTCTGCATTTATATGGCATAATTTTTCTGGCCTCTGTGCTTCAGTGGCTGCAACCAAAAAAAATTATATTTTCAGCATTTATATGGCATAATTTTTCTGTCAACTGTGCTTCAGTGGCTGCAACCAAAAAAATTTATATTTTCAGCATTTATATGGCATAATTTTTCTGGCCTCTGTGCTTCAGTGGCTGCAACCAAAAAAATTTATATTTTCAGCATTTATATGGCATAATTTTTCTGGCAACTGTGCTTCAGTGGCTGCGACCAAAAAAATGACTATTTTCAGCATTTATATGGCATATTTTTTCTGGCCTCTGTGCTTCAGTGGCTGCGGCCAAAAAAACTGGGCAAACAATGCCTACAAGGTCAACGACGTTGACCTTGTAGGCATTGTTTGCCCAGTTTTTTTGGCCGCAGCCACTGAAGCACAGAGGCCAGAAAAAATATGCCATATAAATGCTGAAAATAGTCATTTTTTGCCATACGTTGACTCAACGTATATGGCAAAAAATGACTATTTTCAGCATTTATATGGCATATTTTTTCTGGCAACTGTGCTTCAGTGGCTGCGACCAAAAAAATGCATATTTTCTGCATTTATATGGCATAATTTTTCTGGCCTCTGTGCTTCAGTGGCTGCAACCAAAAAAATTTATATTTTCAGCATTTATATGGCATAATTTTTCTGTCAACTGTGCTTCAGTGGCTGCGACCAAAAAAATGCATATTTTCTGCATTTATATGGCATAATTTTTCTGGCCTCTGTGCTTCAGTGGCTGCAACCAAAAAAATTTATATTTTCAGCATTTATATGGCATAATTTTTCTGGCAACTGTGCTTCAGTGGCTGCGTCCAAAAAAACTGGGCAAACAATGTCTACAAGGTCAACGTATGGCGAAAAATGACTATTTTCAGCATTTATATGGCATATTTTTTCTGGCAACTGTGCTTCAGTGGCTGCGTCCAAAAAACTGGGCAAACAATGCCTACAAGGTCAACGTATGGCAGTTGTTTAAAGAGAACAGTAGATTACTAGCCAGCAAAGCTACCTAAGCTAAAATGTCCCTCAAATCCCTGCAGACTTCTGTCCCTCCAATACAGAGCAGTATCAAGCAGATTACTAGCCAGCAAGCTTACTATCATCTGTCCCTGAAATCACAGCTCTCCCCCTACACTATCTCTTCCAAGCACACACAGGCAGATTTTTCAGATACATTTTTGCCCTTGATCCCCCTCTGGCATGCCACTGTCCAGGTCGTTGCACCCTTTAAACAACTTTAAAATCATTTTTCTGGCCAGAAATGTCTTTTCTAGATGTTAAAGTTCGCCTTCCCATTGAAGTCTATGGGGTTCGCGAACCGTTCGCGAACCGCTCGCATTTTTGCGCAAGTTCGCGAATATGTTCGCGAACTTTTTTTCCGACGTTCGCTACATCCCTACTTACCAGTGCTCTATACAGTGGCAGAATAACCCCCTTCTCCCGCAAATCTATGCCATATTTTAATTCAACTCAAGACCTTATTTGCCATTGATGCTGACTGGCATTGCTTGCTACAGCCAAATTTATTATATACAAGGACTTCAAGTTCTTTTACCATTTGCATATTTTTATCATCCAGGTGCACATTTATCAACATTGAATCTCATCGGCTAGTTAGATTTAGTGATGGGCGAATTTGCGCCGTTTCGCTAGAACCCTTGCCTTAGTTCTCTCACTGTAAGACCTGCCAGCCAGAGTAGCTAAGGGCTCCTCCCGACATGAAAGGCAGCTGTTAAGGCAGAAGCAGAAGCATGAGCCATTTGTTTTGGTTTTGGGATACCAAGCGTGACAGCGGGCTTCGGCACCCCTAGGCCACTGGGTCCAAGCACCCGGCACCTGTGCTCGTAATCCCCCCATGCACATGCGTCAGAGTACTAGGGATGATGTGTACAGGAGTTAGGCGCTCCCAGTGCTCTCTGAATTGCGGCTAGGCTGCATGCCGCCCCTTTGCTCGCCACAAATCCGGGCCTGATAATATCTTATGCTATTATTTTAAACCATTACAGACATGATGCGTTTTTTTCCAAGTCACTGGTAAAGCATTCAAACACCAAAAAAAAAAACAAAACTGTATAAGAAGCCATGTAATGGAACACTTTGGGGACAGGTATATGCAGTTGTACCTATATACTCATTGTGAATCGCCATAATAATCAATAATAACAATGTAAGCTACTTCTGAGCACTCCAGTTTCATGCATAATGCCATATAAAGTATTTCCCAACACGAAAAAGCAAAAAGCAATCAGCACATTATATTACTGTAGCTTCACATACACCATATGTGTACTATTAAGTGATTAATCCACATAATTGTAATTTTTTTTAGCTGGAGAAACCAGGCAATGCAAATGTTAAGGTTAGGGATTGTTTCAGGACTGGCATTTTAAGATGAAAAGCCTAGGATGCTCAGCAAGATTTTCAGTCACTTTACATAACGTTTGATTATTTGTGATGTATCGAGGACTCAAAATTTGCTTTAGCTACAGCTTTAGGAAATGGGAAGGAATGATAACTTGTGTCACATGAGCCCGACTGCCCCACACTCTCTCTACATAAAGCAGGCATTCCTTCCTCAGCAGATACTGCAACATTGCCTACCTGGTCCCACTATACAACTGTATATTGCACTTAGGTGTTTTATAGTTTACTAACCATGGCATTATGCCAACATTTTCTTTGATATTTGACCCAATTTAGGTGAAGGAATCCTCTTTTAATTTCTTTTGCACCCCCCATGAATTGTTTAATAAAGCTTGGAATGAGAATATATCAAGTTTGAAGGAATGGTTTGAGCTTCCAGTTCACAATTATTTAAAAGCAAATGTATGTTATGGAAGTACCTGTTACGATTGGTATCTCAAACCCAGAACAAACCCCAAGTCATCCGCCTATATCAGCCACCTTTCGCTTCAGGAGGATCCCTCTGCTACTCAGGTTCCGGCAGGTCTTAGTGTGAGAGTACCAGGAGGAGAGTTCAGGGCAGGCAAGGGAACTGCACACCGTACAGAAACGGAGAACAAGAAACGTAGTCGGGGTCACAGGCTGGGTCAAACCAAACAGGAGAGGCAGTACAGATTCAGTAAACGAGAGAGTGGTCAGGGTTACAGGTCGGGTCAAAACACACCAATATCACAGTACCAGGCAGGAATCCAAGAGAGTAGTCAACAACTAGTAATGGTCAAGACAGACAGCAGACTAGACAAAAAAGAGAACAGCCAGGGTCAGAAACAACTTAATACACTTAGTAGAAAACACCCAGATCTGAAAAAAACATTTTTGTGCTAAAACTAACACATTCAAGTCACAGCTTCTAAAACTTGAATTTTAAAGATGTACTACAACTAACTCAAATGAAAAAATTGTAGTTGTTCGTGTAGTCAATGAATTGCCCTAGCAAAATTTAGGTGATTTTTTCAATTTGTTTTTTGAGTTTTTCCAATTTTTTTTGTAGTTTTTAGACCCATTAAAAATAATTCGTAGAACTTGAATTCACTACATTCAAGTTTTTTTTCATAAATTTTCTCATCTATCAAGCTTTTTGGATTAAAAATGTTTAATAAATTAGCACACATTCAAATTTGGCAAGTTTGTTAAGGGGTTGATTTAGCAATTTTCTAATTAATTAAATTCTAATTAATTTTTACCAATATTTATGTTTTTTTGACCTAAAACTCACAAACTCACATTTGAATGAGAGCTTACTTGAATTTTTTGTTAAGCACAAAAAATGCAAAAAACTATTCTGCATCTAAAAGCCAACTAGTTTATGTAGAAGTAAATTGAAATTGTCCTAGCAAATGTGATTTTTATAATTTGCGGTTTTCTAGTTTTTAAATGTTTTTGAGAGTTAGTTACATCGATTTTATTAGTTTTGATTAATAAACACATATTCAAGTTTGGTACGTGTTCCAGTTTTTTTTAATTAAAAATGAAAATTCAATTTATATATATATATATATATATATATATATATATATATATATATATATATATATATATATATATATATATATATATATATATATATATATATATATATATAGTCAAACACAAGAGTCCTCTGCACTCAACCCATTATCAATATATTTAAGACAGCGACATTTTGTGCATACTGCTACTAAAAAATGCCTTACCCTTTAAACAAAACAGGGATTGTTTGTCCATATATTGCAATATATTTAAGCTGGCCAACTACGTCAAAGTCATCCCATATCTGGCCAGTCCTATGCTCAATTTTCATCTGATTCATTAAGAAATCTATTGCTTCATTATACATTTTACAAAGGGACTAGGTTTTACCTGCAACTTACTAGCTGCTTTCAAAGTAAACCTCCATACTTGGCTGCCCTTTTATTAGACACCAGTGGGATCACCTGACTATAGCTGGGAAGGGTGGGAGCTACAACATGGAGCTGGTCACTGCTCCTGTATAAACTATAACAAACAAAGGAAAGTTGTGCTCACCACTATTTTTTAAAACCATTAGGCGGGGGTGCAATGAGGCTGTGACCACAAAATACATATAGTCAAACACAAGAGTCCTCTGCACTCAACCCATTATCAATACAATACATATCAATACATAATTTGCCATGCACCAGCCAACTCTAACACTGACACAGGAGAGCTTCACTGTGTTATTTTGGTATCTAAAATGTATTTATAATATCTATAATCTATGACCACCTTTAGCATATTATCTGGAAATAAGGCCACAGTATTTGGTATTATTTCCATAAAGGGCTCCATAGTAGGCATGAAGATATTACTGGTTAATCATGACCTAGTTTTTTTCAGAAGGCTGACTGCATGCGATACTCAAAAACTTTTGACAGTATTGTTTATCACGCAAAGTGACAATTTGAATCGATACAGAATCTCACTATATTTAAAATGAGGCAAACAATTATCCACAGAGAGGCATGGGAACAGATTAATTTAGCTATCTGAAATAAGATACACAACAGTCTTCAAATTTCCTATAATAAGTGATTTCACTAGTAATATGATTTCACCTATTTCCCCCATAGCATTATTTTACAGCTATTTATTGAGATTAATTTAAAAGATACAATTACCTAAAACCTTCTGAGATACCCTAGATGTCTATGGGATGTGTACCTTTACAATAAAGCTTTGCTCTCTTATAAATTAAGGAGAAAATGCAATTCTTGTACATTTGCAGTCACTTAAAGCAATCATGCTTAACCAACTCAATATTGTTTGCAAATATGCATGCAAAAAGCAGAATTGTGCAAGCTGAAAGCAAACACCAATTTTGTGGATGTGCAAAGGAAGTACAGGGTTCTCTTTGCATGTTGCATATATAGGCGTTTGTTGTTGCACCATGTTAAATGCATGCAGCTGAATGTTTTATAAGTATAGACCATGACAACCACCCATATACCACTCCATTTCTAGCAGACTCATCTTGGATGGATTATTTGCCACTCCTTCATTATCTTGTACAATATTTTGCATGTGATTGCAGTTTTGCAGGAATCCATGGAAACTACAGTATGTTGCACTGTGAGTAATTCCATGGAGAATTGCAATGTTTTTACAAAATGTACTAAATTTGCACCCTATGTTGAGCACATAATGCATCTGTGCATATACATCAGTTTACATGTTAAGAGATGCTTCTAATAACTGGCTATCCAAGATAGCATATGTGCTGTGGCTTAACAATAGCCACTGTATGCCATTGTTTAAGTAAATAGCCATTGGATACATTTTTTCTCTATGAGCACATCTGCACCATATCATGTTCTTTATCATGTTCTTACTACTATCATATCACAATGATGCACCCATCATGTCTGACGTTTAGCATTATTTACTTAACATGTTACATCTGTGCACTGTCTTGTCCTGTCCCTGCACTATGCTGTCCTGTCTTGCAGGAGTTGCATATTTTTGCACTTTTTGTCTGTTGTTCAGTACATCTATGTTGTGTGTAGCACCATGGTCCTAGAGGAACATTGTTTCGTTTCACTGTGTACTCTACAAAGTATAAGGATGAAATTACATTAAACTCACTCTTGACTCTAGAGGCAGCAGACCCCCATAAATCCCTCCCCAGTCAATTTTTTTAAATTTTAAATTTACGAGCCTCCTCCTACTTACATACATGTGTAATTTTGGATATGTTTTAACTAGATTTGTCCAACCAAAAAGCTTATTGTAATTTCACTGCAGAACACTTAACTACTGCATAATACGGTTCTAAATTACAAATGGTTAGAATCATCATCTTTTTTTAAGTGTTGTATGTATTGGCATAATCTGCAATTGTGACATGTATCTCACTACTCTACCCATTCTCTTGTAGTGTATTAGCAAGTCAGGCTTACCAGTTGTGGGTAAATCAGTTTTTTTTTAATTAGTACTACACTTGAGTTCCCAAACTATTCTTTTATTTGTCCTATATATTTACAAGTGAGGCATGAAGCTCAAGGTCACTGTAAATACAGTATATATCTTGTAAAAATATTTCAATATAAAACATAATTTTCAGTGAATCTAACAACTTTCAAAACAACTCAAATCATGGTAAATAAGCTTTTTACAAGAGCAACAAATCTTTTTGAATGTACAGTATAGCCAATATTTCTATGCATATGCAATTCACACAGACTTACACTCATCTTCTCAAACCCCACCTGCAGAAAAAATCTCATGTACAGGGTTGTTGGTCAATGCATATTGGAAATAAATATTAGAATAAACCCTGGAATATTTTTCAGTACTATTGTTGGGTATAAACTGTATATCTTGGGTAAAGAAGGTTATACTTCTACTTCTTGTGTGTATCTATTGTACCTTGAAAATCATCTTTGAAATTTACCACTGGTTTTTCATTTACTTGCTATCTGCCTTCTGCATATGGAAAGACTTTAAGGATAAAAATGAATGTGGCTAAAATGCCATATTTTATATACTGAACTTATTGCACCAGCCTAACTTTTCAGCTTCTCAATAGCAGTAATGATCCAGGACTTCAAACTTGTCACAGGGGGTGACCATCTTGAAAAGTGTCTGCGACACTCACATGCTCAGTGGGCTCTGAGCAGCTTAGGGGTCATCGCAAATTATTAAGCAGAAAATAAGGTTTGTCTGTAATATAGGCTAATGCTACAGGGCTGATTAATTATTACTAATCAGCCTTATATTGTGACATTCCTTTTCTATGTGTACTGTATATTGTGAGTGGGTCCCTAAGCTCAGTAAGTGACAGCAGCACAGAGAAAGTGCAGTGAATCAGCAGAAAAGAAGATGGGGAGCTAATGGGGCATCTTTGGAGGCACAGATCTTCCCTGCTAAAGGGCTGTGGTTACCTTGGGTTGGTGTAGAAGCATAAAACATAATGTACAACATTTCTAGCTACTTCTTTAGTTAAGTTTAAGTTGTCCCTTAATGGAAGACATAAATAGGCAATATGATTTATTTAGTTAGGCCTTTAGTTTTGTAATGCCTTAGCTGCTTTGTTAAGAATACCTTCAAGGACATATTGGGTAAATTTGGGTAGCTGAACTATATAATATTTCTGGCTAATTTGGAAATATAATATCCTTTACATTTAAAAAGAGGCAGCAATCTGCAATTTTGTTGCACTTTCTACACAACACAGTACCTTCCCTGTATTGCCGCGGGTCTCTCTCACTTGCTCTTGTGGCCCTTAGTGCTGGCTGTTCTCCTTAGTGCTCTTGAACTTGCGCTCAAGTGATTTGAAAATTACCACTATATACTGTAATGTTTGTGAAGTGTTGATCTGGCAAAATCAGATTTATGTTAAACCTGAACATTGTACTAATGTTCTACAAAATTTTGAGGGTGTATGATTTCCTGAGAAGGTGTGAAAATGAATATCATAACGGTGAAAGTAATTTTGGTCAAGGCCCTATAATGTATTCTAAAGATTATTATGAGATTTCTGTTGTTTGCAAATTACTTTCCTTAGTTTATTAAAGGCTTTTCCATTTTGGTTGTGCCTATGACAAGTATGAATAGGAAGGGGGCTGAGAATCAAATCACTCTAATTCATCATAAGAATTTGACATATATTTTACATCTGGTAAATATATAATGCTTGGCCAGGCTATGTGGATTCATCCTTTTTAATTTTGTCTTGAAATACAAACCAGCATACTACAGATGATGGCCAGAAGGGAGAAGTCCTAGTGTAAAAAATATTTGTATTTCAATGTCTTAGAAAAGCTAGGTGTTGGTATGCTGGACAGCTAGAGGGTTTCCACACCTATTTCAGTTTTATCTTTTAACCTGTTGTGGCCCTTTTTACACCTTGGCATGTCTGCATTCTCTTGGTTGCTACAATTCTGTGGATTCATGGACAAACTTCCGTGTGGATTATTTTGCTAACCTGCCACCCTCCCATGCAATGGCGTAACTAGAGAGGAAGCAGACCCTGCGGTTGCAGAGGGGCCCAGGAGGTATAGGTGGCCTCATGAGGCCCTAATAAATGAGCAATTTTAACATATATTGACAAAACAGGACAATCTCTGGATATGTTGGGGGCCCTGAAATTAATTTGATGTGGGGCCCAGTAATATCTACTTACACCACTGCTCCCATGGATATACAATCATTTGTCTATTTGTTGATTACTTCAGCAAGGTGGATCATATTTTCCCTTTATCTCAATTGCTTTCAGGTAAATTCCAGAGCATATTTGCACCTTCCTAGTACTCATTTAAATATGTTATTTTATATTGGTTCAAAATTAGCTTTGCTTACACTTTTAGTGCCCCACCTCTATGCAGGCAATATTTGATTGACAGCTGGAGTTAGAAATTAGTTTACAAGAGCTATGAATGATTTAATAAAAAAAGAATTTGAATTTCATGTAATTTGAAAAGGGCTTTTATTATACAACTTTTTATGTCTGGGTGACAGGTCCGCTCTAATAAAGCCTTCTTGGGAAGGGAGACATTTTGACAAATGAGAACAATAGCTTGGGTGGGGCTTTCTAAAATCAGACAGAGAGATCTCATACATTTCTGTCACAACAGAGAAAACATTTCATATGCCATTATATGATAACAAACATAATAAACTCCAGGGCTACATAGAAACAATAATAGGCCAGATCAAATGAATGGTTTTCATTTAGCTGTTACTGTTGCATAAATGATCAGAATATCCACTGATGAGCACTTTAAAATGATAAGAATATTTAATATGAAAGAATATGCTAAACATTGTGTCTGTTATTTTTAAATAGAAACCCTTCTTTTCACTCTCCTGTTATTTTTTTTTAACTTTGTTAGGTGAGAATATTAACTGATTTACCACTGATACTGTATGTCCAATAAAACTAGTCCGTAAAATTAAGTAGGAATGGATGTAGTGATGGTACATAGTTAAATAGTCATAAGTATCTGTAGCGTGCCAAAATTATGACTGGGTATTGCATTTGTAACTAGTTGTTTCCCTGGTGTGTTATCCTGTTCATTCCAAAGTGGGTGAATAAGTAGAGGTATTTTCTTGAATATTTAAAAGGAAATCTTTCCCCCAAAGAGCTTGCATTTTATTTATCATGGTGTAAGTGTGTACCTAATGCAGCATCTCCTGTACCACTCGGTACATCCTTTTCCATCTAGTTAAGGCAATCTAGTTGCTTCATTTCAGTAGTTGTTGTACATGAAAAAGGACCTGGAAATGTATGAACACAAGATGCCCTCAAATGCTAGGTAAACAAAACACGATGTTTGAAAGAGCTCAGAAATATAATTTAACAGGAATAAATTGTAAAACAATGTATATTACCTAAGGGAACATATATATAATATTTCAGCAGTAGAAAGTTGCCTTCATGAAACGTTTCACTCTTATGGACCTTGAAGAACTCAAGAGACCATACAATGGCCTTTATGGGATCATGCTCTGAACAATTTATCAGTATGTCCATAATATTTGCAGATTCTGAAAAGTAAACCACAAAATTACTTTAATGTTCAGGTATGTAAATAGACATTCCTGAATTCTGAGATCTGGACTGGGTATCCTCCCAAGTCAAGCATCTCACCACAAATGGCAATTGTTTGTGCTACATTATTCATGACCTGCTCCATCATACTCATAACACTTGCTTGCTGTTAGACTTGCTACTTGTTCCAGCAAGGATAGGGGTTAACTGCATCTTGTGTCTGCACCAATCAGGTGCAGTCAGAGGCTATGAATAGGACACCTGTGGCTGCAGTTCTTTGCCTGAGCACACATGTATGGTGAGGGTGGTTTGGGTGTTTGAAAAACTGCAAATTGTATTTGAAGCTTTTCTGAAAATCTTAGTTTTCGATTATTGGCTTGTCTGACCCTGTTTTTGTGACTAGTCCATTGATACCACATTTAGGTTTGTCTTACCGTGTATAACCTGGCCTGTCTGAGGTCTGTGGTTTCTTATAACTGTAGCGGTGTTTAGTTCAGCCATTCATCCTGCCTGCCTTTCTCCTCTCTCTAGCAGTTTGCAGGCTGCATGTTAGTTAATCCCTTACCTGACACTTAGGGGCATATTTATCAAGGGTCGACTTTCGAATTGAAAAAAACTTCGAAAGTCAAATTCAAAAAGACCAACCGAAATTAAGTCAAAGTTTTTTTTTTTTTTGGTCAAATAGGTCAGTTTTTGAACGAATAGGTCCATATTTGTCCAAATTCGAATTGAATAGCGCATTCGAGCGAATTCGATTTGAAGTTTTTCCCAAAAAAACTTAGACTTTTTAAAGTCCACCAATTTACTCCAAATAGGTTCTAGGAAGTCCCCCATAGGCTAAAACAGCAATTTGGCAGGTTTTAGATGGTGAATGGTCGAATTTTTAAAGTGACAGTACATGATAAATTTCGATATTCTAATTTTCTATAGATTCTAATTGAATTTGAATTATTCCCTAGTCGAACAAAAACAACAAACACACACAAAATAGCTCAAAATTTGCTCAAAAAATCACCTCGACCTTCGATAAATCTGCCCCTTAGTTGAACAGTATTTTCTGCTACCAGAAAAGTTACGAATTTAGTACTGCTTAGATATTTGCAGTTATTTGCATCATACTTGCCTTCCATACCTGTGCAAAAGGAAATAATCTCCTTGATTTGTAGCCATTGGGATCTTATAAGCATAACACATGCACAGTACAGATTAATGTACTGTTTTATTTTGGACACACTAACCTGCATACTAACCAGCAATCCACAGAAAAACACCCCAGTTTTTTAAAAGGATCCACCACCATATAGGGCACTCCCAGCATATGACAAAATGTAATTCTAAGCAACTTTCAGCCATACTTTAAACATTTCAAGGATATTTCACATATTGAATTGTTCCTGAAAGCAGTAAAGCCGTATTGTCTGTCTGTTTGAATTTTCTGACTCCTGAAAAAATGTAACAGCAAATGGTAAATATTATTTTAAGAGCCTGAACCAGAGAACACAAAGAGATTTACAAATACTTCTCCTTTCATATTAATGAAAATGGGGGGGGGGTTAACTTTTGTTATCTTAAGTAAAAAGATTCCACAGAAAACGTGTTAGCTATATCTGTTGGATACTAATAATGAGTGAAATTTTTTGCCAGGTTTCGCTGTGATTATGAAGCCCATACACTCCAATGGGTGGAAAAAAATTATGTGCATCAAAAAAAAAAATTGCCGCATAGATAATGCATTTCACCGAATTCTCGCCATTTGCCAAATTTTTATCGAAGTGAAATGTCAGATTTGCCCATCACTATTGATGTGAGTTTGGCCTGGAGTAAAAAAATGATGTGTCCATTTATAACTAGATAACCGTGGGGATCAGAACAGATAGTGGGCATCATTTCCCAAGTAGCATAATAAAGCTACAGAGCTCTCTCAGTATGACCAATGGTTCATGGAGAGGGAAAAAAGATTATGAAATCTCCTCCCATTTTAAAACATTTATGCTCAGCTTTATTCTGCAACAGATCCAGCAAATAGTAAAGATACTACACTTTTTTGGTGTAATTTTTTATGTGCAGGGCAGAATACCAAGTGCAAAAACTGAGCAATCCAGAAGGTTTTTTGCATTGCACTCTACTTTAAAATGGAGTGCAGAGACTTGCATCCCCTCAATTGATACAGCACTACCTATGTGAGGCTGCAACAAGGCCCTTTTCCGTTCACACCTTTGCACCTCTTAGTGCTCTTGTACTTCAGTCCAGGGTCTATGTAATGACTTCTCTCATAGAGATTAGAATTAAAAAATATTTTACGTTTCATTTGTTGCTTGATGGGTCATCTTTGTCACATCTGTGCAAATAATCGTTTCACACCAGGCACTTTAACACCTATCCAAATCTCTAGTTTATTACTACCTTCTTTGCTTTGAAAGATATTTTTGTCCGTTTCAAGTAATATAACATGTAATGTAGTGAGTATAATTCATTAATGTTATAATTGCAATTAATTCAGTATTTCATTATGTTTTACAACATCATGGTATAATTTGCTTAGACTCATTACTTTAAGATATTGAGTATTTAGGTGTCTGAATTTGTGCAAAGTGAAATCTACTCATTGAATGGTCTGGGAATCATGCCAAAATCAAATTATAGTAATACAACTGTGATATTATGAAAGAATGAATCAAGTGCTCAGCATCTTGCTGAGACAGCACTCAACTTAACCTTGTTGAAAGCCTGAAAGGGAACTATGAAATCTTATCAATAAGGGTGATATTGCTCTCAAAGGAAAAATGAGGTCAAAAATTGCTGAAATCCATCATGAATAAAATTGCATTGCAAGATGTCCTGCAAAAGTATTCCTTGTAACTAGACATTGCTTCACTAAAATAACAGAAACAGAGTTTAAAGATTTTGGTTGCTTGCCAAGAGCAGAGACACAGGTAGAATTGAAGTCATATGTTAAGCAAAATGCAGACACTTTATAGTTACTACATACTGTTATTTGTGATTTTTCCGATTGTTTTATCCTCATTGTAATCAGCGTTAGAAGTCATTTATAAAATTGAATTTCCGAGTACAAAAAAAAGTTTGGAGGGTTATTTCACCTGTGTTTGATAGCAATCAATAAAATATAGAATTTTAAATTTTTTTACTGTATATTTGAGTCAGAGCAATTGTCATCAGTAATGGAAAAATCATTGAATGAGTCTTGAGTGTGTGTTTAATAAGAAGAGTGGGAGGAATAATAAAGGATTGAGACAGCACAGGAAAGCTTAAACAATTTCATTTTTCATGTATATGCATGAAACATTACCAAAAATGTTTGGATTGTGTGGAAGAAAAATAAATAATAGTACAGGTATGGGACCTGTTATCCAGAATGCTCGGGAACTGGGGGTTTCCAGATAACGGATCTTTACGTAATTTGGGTCTTCATGCTTTATGTCTACTAGAAATTCATGTAAACATTAAATAAACCCAATAGGCTGGTTTTGCTTCCAATAAGGATTAATTATATCTTGTGAATGAAAAACCAAGAAACAGACTGCTCCAGCTCACAGATCTTCCCTTCAACCAGGTGCTCAGTCAATTAATTATATCTTAGTTGGGATCAAGTACAAGCTACTCTTTTATTATTACAGAAAAAAAAGGAAATCATTTTAAAAAATTTGGATTATTTGGATAAAATGGAGTCTATGGGAGACAGCCATTCTGTAATTCGGAGCTTTCTGGATATTGGGTTTCCGGATAAGGGATCCTATACCTGTAGTATAAAAATCTTGCTTTGTATGATGACAGTATCCCTTTTAAAAAAAAAGAAAGAAAACCCAGATTAAAAAGCACTTAATTTTCGTGCATTTCTAAAACACTAAGGGGCCTATCAGCTCCTAGCTGGAGTAGTCGGGACCAAGGAGGAAGCCTTAGGGGTTAAAGTCCAAGTTTGAGATACAAATAGGATCATGCGTAATCGTGGTCAATATCCAGGCAGAAGACCAAAGGCAGGCAGATAGGAAGCAAGATCAAGGTTCAGGCAAGGTCAAAAGTCCATGAATCAATATAGCAAGAATTATCAAGCACCCAGAAATGTTCCAAACAAAACCTACAATTAGGCATCGAACTGGCGACCTTGGCGTCCTTTTATTCTGAATTGCACGCCGGGCGCGTTACGTCATCACGCCGGCATGTTTCCATGATTTTTAGCAGACCATTATCCGAGCATTCTGGGTGACAGGTCCCATACCTGTAATAGCACTCTCAGCTCCCTTTTCAGCTTCCATGATTTTCTTTTGAAGTTGGCACCTGTAATGTCTGCATGTTTAGGTTACAGTGTACCTTTAAGGCAGAGGGGCAGGCTGGGTAGGAGGCAGGAACAGGAACAGGAATTAAGAGGAATAGCAGGAGAGAGAAAGCAGAGGAAGGAATGAGAACTGTACATGAATAAAACTGAATCTCCACTGCAGGCTGGATGTGTAATCTTTGCATTAAGCACACACTGAATGATGCAGACATAACAGCACCCTACCTTTAAATAATGAAGACAGTACAGTCAGTTGATCTGGAATCATATCTGGAAAGAGAGAATTCTAGATGCTGCATTTAGGACAGACAATAATGGTTAAAGATGGAAAGTCAGCAGGAGATAACAGCAGTAGGAGAAAATGAGTAGGCAATTATTAGTGCTGTATGGTGAAAGTGAGCCGCTTGAGAAAAAGTATATCTCTCTAAGGGAAATGGAAAACGTGTTAGCAAAGGTACAGCAAATAGTGGAAATCGCAGCATAAGTAGTAAAACATTGATTTTTCACTTTCAAATTGGAAAGCAGGCAGCCGTGAAGTGATAGGATCAACTTGACATGACCTTTTATGTCTAAGGCTCAAGTGTATAGATCTTATAGCCTAAACATCTGACCATGCCATTGTGTGTTTTCTGTGCCTTTAATATGACTAAATAAAGAGGAAAAATGTGCTCACAACTTTAAAACAATAAAACTTCTGTAAATACATTTACATATAGTTGTGATTATAATAAAAGTCAATTACGATATTTTATGATTTAATCAATCATTTATAATGTATGATATTTAGAATAAAAAACAAATTAAAGGAACTGCTGTTGATTTTATGTCATTAATATTCACAGGATTTAGTCTTTACTTTTTAACTTTGGTTTGGATTTCTTAATATGTACACTGGGGATGCACTGAATACAGGGTTCTGGCTTTTTCAACAGGATTCAGTCCAAATCGAATCCAAATCCTTTTTGTTACATAAACGAATGCAAATTAGAGTTCTTATTTAATACTAATTTATGGTCACATAAGAAAATTAGGAATTAAAGATGTCAAATGTTTGTTGTTTGGAGTACAGGTATGGGATCCATTTTCCAGAAACCTGTTATCCAGGGGAGGCCATTTCCCATAGACTTCATAAAACAGTACAGGTATAGGATCCATTATCTGGAAACCTGTTATCCAGAAAACACTAGGGGCCCATTAACTAAGGGTCGAAGTGAATTTTCGAATTAAAAAAGTTTGAATTTCGAAGTAATTTTGGTACTTCGACCATCGAATAGGCCAAATTCGACTTCGATTCGAATTGAAAATACTTCACAAATTCGACCATTCAAAAATCGAAGTACTGTCTCTTTAAAAAACTTTGACTTCGACACTTCGCCTCCTTAAACCTGCCGAATTGCTATGTTAGCCTATGGGGACCTCCTAGAACCTATAGCCTATGGCTAAGTTTTGAGAAATCAAAGGATTTTTTTGTAAAATCGTACGATTAAATCGTTCCATTAAATCGTTCGAATCCTTGGATTCGAAGTACAATCTTAAAAATCCTTCGACTTCGAATGTCGGACTAGCCTATTCGATGGTCGAATGTCGCAGTTTTTTTCACTTCGAAATTCGACCCTTGAAAAATCTGCCCCTAGGTCCTGAGCATTCTGCATAATAGGTCCCATACCTATTTTCTAGTAGACTTAAGGTATGAAGATCCAAATTACAGAAAGATCTGTTATCCAGAAAAACCTGAGCATAAGTGTATAAATATATGAAGCTTTGAGGGACATTTGCCTTTTATTCTGTTGCATTCCAAATGCATTAAAGTCAATGAGCTTCCAAATAATTTTGACACACAACAATTTTTACACAAGCAAATTTTTTGTCGCAGCAAATTTGTTCGCCGGCGAATTTTCACAGCAATTTAACGAAACAGTTTGCAGATGACGAAATGCATAAATTCGCAGAGAATCCATGCCTGGTGAATAAATTTGCCCATCACTATACATTAGATAAGATTTCAAGACCAGGGTCAAAAGAAAGGGGGTCATATGGCAGGTGTTACAATTTGATCTTATTATATAGACCATGTTAAAACATCTGCAATAGGATAGGCGAATTGTTTTCCATTGTTTCGCCACAGAAATTACGCCCATTGACTTGTATGGCGGCGTGCGTCAAAAAAAATAAATAAAACGCGTGTCAAAAATTTTTTACATTTTTAAAGTCTATCGGCAACGGCAAATTTTTGGCGAAACGAAACAGGTCAAAGTCGCCCATCCCTAATCTGCAACTGTAAATCGAGCTATGTAACATTATACAGTAAAATGTAACATGAGTACTATGGCTATTGCAAACATTGCAGCAGCTGAGTTCTCTTGTTTACCACTATTATGACATATATATATGATTCATGTAATTAACATTCTAGCTTTTCAGAAGTTTTTCAGAAGATGGACTTCAAACTTCATTAATGCAATATTAATTACCTAGAGGCAGATTTATGAAAGGGTTGAATTTCGAATAGAGTTTTTTTTTAAAATAAATTATGGGGCCCATTTATTTTGCTCGAGTGAAGGAATAGAATAAAAAAAACTTTGAATGTTTTTTTTGGCTACTTCGACCATCGAATTGGCTACTTCGACTACAACTTTGAATCGAACATTTCGAACTAAAAATCATTTGAATATTCGACCATTCGATAGTCGAAGTACTGTCTCTTTAAAAAAAAACTTCGACCCCCTACTTCACCATCTTAAACCTACCGAGGTGCAATGTTAGCCTATGGGGAAGGCCCCATAGGCTTTGTAACAATTTTTTGGTCAAAGAAAAATCATTCGATCGATGGATTAAAATCCTTCGTATCGAACGATTAGAAGGATTTAATCGTTCGATTGAACGATTTTTCGTTCGATCGAAGGATTTACATTCGGCAGTCGAATATCGAGGGATAATTAACCCTCGATATTCGACCATATGTAAATCTGCCCCTATATTTTCCTCAAAATTTTAAAAAAACCTAATATCTTAAACTAATTTTACTGACCCAAAAACTCAATTTGAATTTGACCAAACTCGAACCGAGTTTTTTCTCCAAAAAAAAACTTGAATGTCGGGAGGGCTACCAGCTCTTCAAATTGGTCACTGGACCTCTCCCATTGACATATACGTGAAATAGTCAGGTTTTAGGTGGCCGAATAGTTGAATTTAAATTCTTAAAGGGCCCGAGTTTGATAAATCGTGAAACTCAAATTCATATTTTTTTTTTCAAATTCTTATCACGTTTGGATAATTCACTGGTTGAATTGGACTTTAGACCATGAAAAAAAATTTGAATAAGAATTTTCAATTTGACCCTTTGTAAATCCGCCCCATAATATTGTACAATTTTTTTCCATAAAAAATGGTGCATTAATGTTTTTTATGTATGTACTATGTAAGAGAAGTCCCTTAACTGTAAGCAGTTAAAACGTTATGTCACTGAGATGAATATTCCTTTTACAATGAATGATTGTTTCAACCAACGGTACAAACCTTTAAGGTTCCAGTGTTTTTCCTAAAATTATTTACAAACAGAATAAATGAGTTTGGTGAGACTTCAGCAAAGTATAAACAAAATTTCTGAATGGCAAGGAAAATATCTTTTTATCTGTTCTTTCCCAAGAGACACCTTTGTTTCTTTATTCTGGTTTAGACTAGCATTATAATTTGTATGCAGCCACTTCAAATTATATTCAGTTTCCACTTAGCTGCGCATAGTGACCTACTGTATTTAAGATCAGCAACATTGAATGTAACGTGTATTTTACAACAGTGACTACCTCTTCAGTTAAGTTTTTCACTCTGAAACGTTCAAGCATTAGTGATAGAAAACATATACTGAGATGTATATAATATAATTAATATGAAGGGACGTTAGAAAGAGATTGCACAGATCAAATGCATTTAATATTTATACATTTTATACAGTTACATAGATAAATCATGCCAATATGTTTTACCAAAGGTTTATAGAAACCTTGAATGACATAACCCCTACTTCAAATACTGTACAATGTATCAATGTGTCTTTACTACCCTGTTTCTTTCAAATATAGTTCCTGCCCTGGTCCATTAAAAAGCAGGACTATACACACATTCCATTACAAGACATTACCTTAATTGATAAAGAGGCAAATTATAATAACCCAGTTCAAAATGGATTACTAAAGCTTGATTGGTAATTAAAACATTCTTCTAAGTCATACAGAAATTAATAACATCACTGAATTAATTCTTCTTTCCCAAGGGCTAATAAATATTGATAAGAGTATCCAGTTTTTTCTTGAAAAATAAAGTTAGCTTACCAAAGTTATGTGTGCTTATGCCCCAGACCTTCAGCTTATGGAGGCGATGAACACACTTGTTCTTTTAATGCAGGCTGGCACAAACCGGATATCACTTGAAACTTAATGCAGTTAAAAAATTGTTTATCTAGAAAAAAACATCTCCATGTGCCTTATGGGTTTCATGCTTTGTGAGCACACCAATCACAGATAGACATTAAATAACCAATCAGAAGGAGTGTTACAAATTTTTACTTTTTACAGTTTTGCTATAAAACCACCCCCTCTGGGACCTCATTATATTTTTCTAGTACATACAAAGATGCTTGAAAAATCTAAAAAATATTTTGCTACTACTGTTTCATATTTTCCATATATGTTCCCTAAATGCCATATTGTGTTATTTAGACCTACATATTATTTCTGACATTATTGCAGTTAATCAGATCACATTTACCATTACAGTTAATGTATTTTGTTATTTATATTTAATTATAGCGTACGATTTTTGTACATACTGACAAGTAATTCAGTGTGTAGTTCCATATCTGTTCATCACCTTCTCTCAACCATACTGTAATTAATGTATTATTAATTAGACTGCCTACTAAGCTAGGAGATATACAGTATGTTACCCAAAATTTTAGATATTTTTGAGACACCTTTGCTGGAATTCTCATTCAGAATTGGATCAGAATTGAGACCTTTGCTATAATTTTCATTCAGCATTGGATCTGTCAGTAAAGCGGCTATATTCTTTTAGATGATTTTCTTGTGGATGTCCCTCTAATTACCGTAACCCAGGTAAAATCTAAAAGATAGGAAGGGATGATTTCATCACTTTCAACATACTGCACTTGGAGATACTTCTTGTGGTCTACACAGCATCTCTACAGCAACATATTGTAAAATATACATCCTAGTTGTAAGCAGGGTTGGACTGGGTGGCCTGGGGCTGCTGTCTCAAGGCTGTCTCCTCCGCCAACCCCCTCCCCCCCCCGCGATGTGCCACGCGCACTGTGTTTTTACCGTGACTGGCCAGAAGAAGGGCGGTTGCCGCAGGATGAAGAAGTGCAGAGAGGAAAGAATCTGTCCATTAAAGCAGTAAATCCCCTTGACACAGGACTTGGTGTCTGAAACCTTGGGGTTTTCTTCCACACTGTGTTTGGTATGTACTAAAGCAGTGATCCCCATCCAGTAGCTCGTGAGCAACATGTTGCTCTCCAACCCCTTGGATGTTGCTCCCAGTGGCCTCAAAGCAGGTGATTATTTTTGAATTCCAGGCTTGGAGGCAAGTTTTGGTTGTATAAAAACCAGGTGTACTGCCAAACAGAGCCTCAATGTAGGTTGACAATCCACATAGGGGCTACAAAATGGCCAATCACAGCACTTATTTGGCACCCCAGGAACATTTTTCATGCTAGTGTTGCTCCCCAACTCCTTTTACTTCTGAATGTTGCTCACGGGTTCAAAAGGTTGGGGATCCCTGTACTAAAGTATATGTTTTAATGACTTTGTAATTATACATTGTTATAATGATATGCTTTATTAAACCATTTATATGCTTAAGTGTCTGTACTAATGATGTGGTGTGTAAAGTAACTTTTGTAGTCTACATTAAAGCAGTAAATGCAAATGGGCCTGTTTAAGACTACTTCACAAAAAATGAACTGCAAACTAATCAATTTTCTCTGAGCATGCCCAGTTCTATGATCTAATCCAAAATTTGTACTGATAGATATTTTCATATAGATTATTTGGCAATACAGCTGTATTAAATATACATTGTTAGACAATATTTTTTCTGAATAATCCCTTTCATGTGCTGAAAAGTTACAGTATAATTCTTTGTCTTGACAATATCAAGCAAATTTGATTGCATTAAAAAAAAAGATTTGCTTGTATGCTTTGATGATACTAAATCAGCTGTTAGAAATAGCTTGATTGATTGCATTCTCTTTTTATTATCAAAGTGTTCATTTACTTGCAATAGGTAAACAGGTATGGAGTATATTATCTAGAATGCTTGGGACCTGGGGTTTTGCAGATATTAAGGGGCAGATTTATCAAAGGTTGAGATGAATTCGAATTTCGAGCTATTTTTTGTGTACTTTGACTAGGGAGTAGTCCAAATTTGATTTGAATGTAAAAAAATTCAAAAATTCGAATATCGAAATTTATCATGTACTGTCTCTTAAAAAATCCGACTTCAGCCATTCACCATCTAAAACCTGACGAATTTCTGTTTTAGACTATGGGGGACCTCCTAAACCTATTTGGAGTCAATTGGTGGACTTGAAAAAGCTAAGGTTTTTTTTTGGGAAAAACTTTGAATCGAATTTGATCGAATATGGACCTATTCAATCAAAAACGGACCTATTCAACCTAAAAAAAACAGACTTAATTTCGGTTGGTCTTTGTGAATTCAAATGTCAAAGTTTTTTCAATTCGAAATTTGACCCTTGATAAATATGCCCCTAAGTCTTAGAATAATGTGGAGCAGCATGCTGACAAAATTGAGACTGATTTGCTATCAACATGAATTTATTCTAGTCTAGTTAAAATCAAGAGTATTTTGACTTATTTTATTACAGAGCCAATGGAATTTAAAGGATTTGTTGCAGTGAAAAATCATAGTGATTGTAAATCACAAGATTGAAGTTGCTTTGCAAGTCTTTGCTTAATGGAGGATTACCAGATAAAACAAATCTCTTGGCATCAAAAACACCCATTCTAAATTGCCTTTCAGTATGTCCAATCATTTATCCCACATAAATAGTATCACAATTGGCATAAAATAAATTTTGTATGCAACTGTTTTGTTGCACATTCTTGCAGAACAGGATCACGTGTACCAGCTGGCAGACCCGGAACTCTTTGAAAAAGGAAAGATTAGGAAACTGGAATTTTATAGCTCTGGTTTTGCAGCCCTGGCACTCTCCTCTCTCTCTGCTCACCTCCTGCACATCTTGCAACTTGGCAGAGAACAGAATAGTTCTCTCTGTGCATCTGGAACTCTAGGCCTCACCTCTTGACCAAGCTCAGCAAGCACAGCTTTCTCTCTGCTCTTTTTGGACAATCTCTGTCTTTGTCTTGCAGCAGGGGGTCCTTTATTTCATCTGATGGTCAACCCCTGTAGTTTGTGGGCCAAAGTCCGGCTTTCAAATATGCTATGGAGCAGGACTGTTTTACACACATTTATAACTGTGATCCTAAATGTATGATTTAATGTTCTTCATTATTCATTTGGGTTAGTCTCACAATGCTGCAAATTTCAGAGAATCTATATTTATATGAATTTATATTCATTTATGTTAATTCAAATTGCTTAGACCTTTGAAGAATGAGTGTGAGGAATAACACTAGCACATCAAACAGTTTACTAATCACCATTGTGCCTGAATACATTTTTAGTTACCCGATTAGCAATTTTAACTAATGAAATGCACCGTACAGACATTCCAGTAATATGCTGTGAGCAATGTAGATAGAATAAGCTATGGAATCTAATGCTGCCAGTAGATAATTATTAGTCAGTTTGTGGATTAAAAAGTGTCCTTAATGTTTTTCATATCATGGCTTATGAAAATAATGTTTTTGGTATGCTAAAACGCAGGCAAGTTGCACTGAATTCTAATAGCCAGGGTAACTCTCAGATGTAAATATAAGAAAAAAGTTAACTGATGTATTATATTTATTTTGGTTTAGCTCAATTGAAATGGAAAACTTTATTGTAGCCATTTGAAAGACTTTTCTGTACCAAAGCATCAAAATTATATCTAAGGAAAATTCAAATATTTTAACAGAAAGCTTTAGGAAAATGTATTACTGTAAGTGAGAGTTTGATAGATGCTAATTCTGCTCTGCTGCAGTATTTTCTAATCACCTTTCAGCCTATTTTACTTAAGGTAATTGACAGGACCTTGATCCTATAGGTTAACATAAAAGAAACATGTCAAAGACAATTTTTTGCATTTTTGCTTTACTGTATAATGTTGTGCTGAAAAAACACCATTGTATAATCTGTGATTGCTAAATTCACAGTACTGAATTTCTAGTGAAATTAAGCATGGAAAAGAAAGAAGAACTGCTAAATACAAATTGAAGGACACTCAATGGAAGCAAAGATCCTGAAGAATAAATACAGACAGGTCTGTGCTTCAGGTTGTAACTTGTAACATAAGCTTAACAGAATACCTGCCATTCAGCATTTGTTTACCTACCGCTAAGCTGCTTCAACAAGTGTATTTATAACTACTCTAGGGATATTTCTACAGGCCCTGTACATAATGAATATATATGTATCGAACAGAGAGAAGAATATACCCTTGTAATATTATCCAGAGCTCTTTTACTTCACAAGATATTAAACAAATAGTAATGAACATATGCAAAATACTTTTATGTATATCTTATGCGTTGCTCACAGTATCTAATGAATACTTGAGTTACCTTTTACAGCAATGACTACTTCTGAAAGTCCCTGGACTATTTAGCATAACATCTGACTTATCTTAGAGTACAAACACAACAGTAGATAAAAAATATGTGAGACGAGTTATTGCTAATGAGGTCCAGAGAGTTTCACAGCTCATTATCTGCTAGTAATTTTTACCTTGATGTTGACAAGACAAAAAAATAGATAATAATAATGGGAATCAGAAATGGTTATTTTTATTTTGTGTTGACTAGAGAAACTAAAATCAAGTGTAAGGCTTACAGCGGGGAGCCGCTATTACTGCAGTTAGCCACTCCGTAGGGAATGGTTATGGCGGAAACCAAGGGGTGTACCCATAGACAATTGGAGACAAAGACATGAAGGTTGATAATTTAATGGCAAACAGTAAAGAGAAAACAAAAAGCAGGATCCAGCAAAAAGCAATTATCAGGGTCAGGCCAAGGTCGTTATCAGGGAAGACACAAAGGTAAGGAGAAAATGGGGAACACAGGAACTTCGAGGTACTCACTCAGGAACAAGGTAAAAGGTATTCAGGAACAAAGTATTCAGGAACAAGGTTTTCAGGAACAAGGTTTTCAGAAACAAGATTTTTAGGAATCAAGGTTTTCAGGAATGAAGGTTTTCAGGAATCAGGTCGGCAGGTCATATAAGAACAAACAATCACATTCAATGACTGGGTTTATAAAGGGAAGGGGATGGGGAATAGGGAACACATGAGGGTAATTAGTAGGGAGGAGACCAGGAAGAAGACATACTGAGAACAGTCAGAGTCATGGTATCATGAGCGCCCGATGGTGCAGATCTCCCCGCCGCGGCTCTTCCCTGCAGCGTTGGAATCCCTGCATGATCTCCACATGGGCGCAGAGAGGCCGGTGTCTGGTAGCCAGCACGATGACATCACCGGCGCCAAATTCAAAATAAAAGGATGTCCAAGGTGCCGGTTCAATGCCTGTTCGCAGGAATTGTTTGCTGCATTACTGGGTATTTGTATATTCTGCTATTATTGATTCCTGGATTCCTGACCTTGCCTGGACTTTGACCTCGCTGTTTTCTGCCTGCCTTTGAACTCCTGCCTGTATATTGACTCCGATTTCTCCTGATCCTTATCTGTACCGCAAACTCGGACATTGACCCCTTGAACTTCCTTCTTGGTCCCGACTACTCTTGCTGGGAGCCGATAGGCCCCCTGACACATGGGCATTGATGAAGAGGTCAGGACCACCCCCAAGAGCCTCCAGTTCAAGTCCCGAGCTGATCCTGACATCAAGATACAAATTTTAATTAAGCTCTAAATATGATGATGAATTCATATTATTATACGAGAACATTTTACTATTTTGTGAATAGTGTTACATGCAATTAATACAGTGAGTTCATATACAGAAAGAAAATAATAATTTGTTTAAAATAGCTTAAGGTCAACCATAGAAAGAGTACTTAATGAAAGTCATACATTAAATGAAATCAGATGTATATTAAGATGAGGACTCATTTATGAATACTTTTTTAAGGGCAAAGCAGAAATGCATTCTCTTTGCACACAATTGGCAGATAAACACTGGCACATATTTATATTTCATTGTGCAAATAGGGTTGCCACCATTTCAGAAATTTTTTACTGGCCATGATGCAAAAGTTGCAGAGCCACATCGCACGATGGCCAGACGATGGATAAAAGGTACGTTTCCAACGGAGGGCCAAGGGTTTTTGTTAACTACATTGCCGGGAAATTTGTTATACCACCCCGGCCTTGCCAGGTGTTTTACTGGCTAGGCTGATAAAATACTGGCCAGGTGGCAACCCTAGATGCAAAGCAGAAATGCATTCTCTTAAAAAAACTATTTTAAAAGGTACTTATACATGCTCCGTAAAGCTTACTCTTGTCTCAATGCAAATGTTCATCCTTCTCTGATAAATTGTTCAAGGTGTAACTGCAGGCCACACAGCTGCAATGCAGAGGCATCTTGAAAAAGGTGTTACTTCCAGGGTTCCCTTGGTATGTTGCTTATTCACGTAACCCGTGTGTACCTGGCTTGATCTACCAGTTCCTGACCTCTTGCTTTGACTGCCTGCCATGATCTTGTTGCCTGGATATGTTTACAAACTCTCTTAACCTCTTGGATACTTGAACTTTTCTGTATACAGCTTCCTCCTTGGTCCCGACTTCAACTTACTAGAGCCACTTGGCTCTGACAATCGGTTATATATATATATATATATATATATATATATATATATATATACTGTATATATATATATATATATATATATATATATATCGGAGGTCTGAGAAAACTTTGTATTATGGTTAAAAAAATATGGTTATTTAAAGCAATATTCAAGAGTTTACACATAGTGGTTCTTTGATAAATGTGTCCTGTTAATACAAAATTATTCTTAATCAATATTTAAGTCACAAAAATTCAAATTCAGTGCATTAATATTTGATATTTTGCCCCAGAATTAACCCAGGATTAAGTTACATTACAATTGTTTTTTCACAAGTCAAAACAAAGGTACATGCATACTCTGTTTTACTTTGCATTAGCCATACTGTACTTTTCAAATATGTGTTACTGGTATATTTCACCGGATACTGGGTGTGATTCAGTTATTACATTTGTAAAATGTGTTTTTTATGAATGAGAAGTTAAAGTAAATGAGAAATAAATTCTCACCTTAATATGCTAAGCCAAATGCAGAAGCCCACAATTTTGCCTGTGGGGAGGGTCAATTTTTTTTTTTTAAAGAAAATTGTTAATTTAGATAAGCAAGCATGGAAGCAATGTAAGCAAATTGCGCAAAGTGTAGTATAAAATATAAAGCTAATAAAGGTTTCTGTACAACAAATTTAAAAGGACATGTTTTGTATGATAGCACAATGTAATAGCAAGCAAAAAGGGTGCTTTAGGTCTAGTAACTCATAACGATTATAAAAAATAAAAGATTATCTAGTTATTCCTATTAGAGAAGCAATTTGGTGCAACTGCACACTGAGCACTTTAAATGGGACATTAAGAGACAGACCAAAAATGGCACCAAAGCGCTCAAAACCTCCCGAATAACTTTCATGAAAATTGCCTTCAAGTACTTATGGCATTGTTTGTCAGGTGACCGCTACCTAGAAAAGGGGATTGTTGGGTTTCCATGCAACTGCTTCCCAATGATTGCTTGCAAAAATGTTTGAAGGCAATTCTCACACAAGCTCATGGGGGAGGGTTTGGGTGCTTTGACACAAATAAGAGCACCATCCAACACATCCTTACAGCCTTCTGCCATTGCTCAAGCCCCGTGGTCTCTATAGTGTATAGTGTCCAGTAATTATTTATACCATGTAATTCATGTGAACATAAAAATTATTTCAAATAAAAATATATGAAGCAAACAAACTGATTCCTCTATTTGAAGGTCATGTCCTTATTCCTCATCCTCTATGTTGCCTGTGGCAAAAAGTCCAAACCCCCAATTCCCAGGGTGCCATTCTACATTTATTATCTTTTCAAACTTCATAGTTAGAAAGAATATAAAGAATAGAGGAATGTGAAATTATTGTCAAAGCAATCACCCTGCTTTATCTGAAGGAATATCTCCCAGGGCTCTCTTGGGTTTTCACAATAGATTTCTCTTTCTCATGAGAGTCCTAGAAGATACTAATGTAATGACAGTCCCATTTATTGTTTCCAGGGAGATGGGAAGGACAAAAATGTCTGTTTACAGCTGGTCCCTGGTGATCATATTAGGAGATCTTCATAAGCAAGGCAGTTTGAGGTAGGAGACTCTTGGGATAGTTTGATAAATAGTCAGGAACAGATGACAAAACCAAACTCACCACAGTACAGTTGAGAACCACACAATTGATCCTAATTCTATTGGCATTCAAAACAAGGTGTACTGGGAATGCAGGGTATTTGTACCAATTACAATAATTTTTTAGGCTTAAGTTTAAAATGCATATATGAGGTACTTCTAAGAATGATGAAGATATAAATCAATGTATGTCATATGACAATGCACACCACCCAAAGCATTCACACTTACAGTAACCAATTGACACTCTGCTAGTGCTGTCCTCCCCATCCCACTTGACAGATGGGGCCAGATTGTATATTTGGTGTTTGTTGCGTTAGCAAGAAGCAAGTTAAATAAGGGCCTTATTCATCGGTATAGAGGCACTGGTGATCATGTAACACAGCTCACAGAGTTACTGTAAATAGCTCAAAAAACATTTCCATGTACACCGTTGTTCTAAAAGAAATAATGACGATCTTTGCATTGTTGAACTACAGTGTTATGGTGCTGCCACCTCAAGGGTCTACTACCCCCGTGTTGTTCTAATTCCCCAGCTGCACCCCCTAAACACGTACTACCAAGCCACTCCCCAACTGTACCTCGGACCTGCGTCTAGTAATTTATCTCCCTTGTTGCTCCTTGCAGCTGCCACAGCTGTATCTTCTTGCCAGGTAAACAGCATGCCTAGCTGGCTAGACCCACAAGGGCCAGGACACACTGGGGGTCATTTATCAACACTGGGCAAATTTGCCCATGGGCAGTAACCCATGGCAACCAATCAAATTGCTGCATTCATTTTTCTACTTGCAGCTGGCTTTAAAAAGCTATTCACTGATTGGTTGCTATGGGTAACTGCCCATGGGCAAATTTGCCCAGTGTTGATAAATGAGCCCCAGTACTATGTTTTCTTCTGGTGTCCCACTGACCCAGTCCAATGCTATATCTACTGTATGTATATATTAGGACAAGAATTCTGGAAAGATTTTTGCAAAAATTTGGACTGAGAATGCAATTTTGTAAGGGAAAGGTATCATGTAACTAGCAAGTCAATATTTTATAATAGTAAGGGCTTTGATAATAGATAAATGCTTATATAAACACATTGTGAAGCAAGAGATGCGAATATATTGAAAGGTACGGAAAAATGTCATGTGTGAAATTAAAATTTAATTTTACTGAAAAACAGAGACTAACACACACACACTGGTCATTGCTAACCATAAAACAAATGAGCAACAGACTGCACCAAAATGCTTTTAACTGAAGTGAATGTTTGTTGAGTTCTCTAATTCATATGTAACAGGCCCATGAAAAAATACAAATAAGATATGTCAATGTCATTAGTATTTTATACCAGATGATATTTTTGAGTTGTAATAACTCCAAGGGGCAGATTTACTAAGCTGGAGTGAATAGTTCAAATTCCAAAAATATTCGAATTTCAAAGTAATTTTTTGGGTTCTTCGACCATCGAATTGGTCCAATTCGATCGAATTGGATCGAATTGAAGTAAAAATTGTTCGACCATTCGATAATCGAAGTACTGTCTCTTTAAAAAGTCCTTCGACTCAATACTTCGCCAAATAAAAGCTACCGAATTGAATGTTAGCCTATGGGGATATTGTAGATTGGGCACTTTTTATGATCGAATAAAAATCATTTGATCAATCACTTAAAATCGTTCGAATTGTTCGTTTCGAACGATTTTTGTTCGAACATTTTGCGCTAAAATCCTTCTAATTCGATATTCGAATTCGAAGGAATTTACTTCGAGGGTCGAATTCGAGGCTTTTTTAACCCTCGAAATTCGACCCTTGATAAATCTGCCCCCAAGTATTTATTTTGTTATTACCATCGTTCAGATCACCCTATCTCCTAAAAATAATTTCAGCAATAATTATGATACAATTACAAAACTCTTACTTTATCTATTAAACCTAAGCCTTCTACTTCTAAAATGTCTACTGTAGAATCTACAATAACACCATTATTTTATGGGTAAATAATAGATACAGACCAAAAATCTGCTTCTATAAACTGGGATATTGCTATGAAGTATAAAAGTGTAAAATGACTGTATTGTTCTACAATATATAACATCATTTTCACATTGTTGTATCTTTTTTGACATTGTCTGCAACATATACAGTAAAACCCCATTACCAATTCCCTAACTCAAAACATGGAAAGTTGCATTGCTGTATTTGAAGATATGTTTCCAATTTGCAGCTAAATAATAGTTTAGAACAAATATGGAAATGCTTAAAAAAAGGTTAGACCTTTTGTTCTGACATATTTTTTTTCTCTCGCAGTATCAAAATCTAAAGGAATAAAAGTTTCTAACACTTAATTTACAATGGTGTGACAGTTGGAATTTCCTTTAGAAAGATAAGAGGTGCTATAATTTGAAAAGCATAATGGCTGAGATTTTTGTTCCTATGGCTTTTGCAGCGCAGCCTAATTTATAGACTGTGTCCGCTGCGTCTGATGACAGGTAAAGTAATAGGAGATTTCTGTTGTAAAACTTTGATGTGACAATTTAGTCTCCTCATACAAATTCACATTCAGTCGTTATGCATTCCCTCACATTATCAAAAGGTAGCAGACATGCCTTTAGATATCTGCTACCTAGATACGCTAAGTATATACAGCATGTTAAATATCTCATTTTACTTGTAAATGCTGATAAAATATTAGAACTATATCTACAGTTATATTAAACAGAAGTAAGGCTTATCCAACTCATGCATGGGGTATCATTTTTAATGTAACTTTTTTTTTAATGTAATTTTTTTGTAACAATATGAGTATGGATACATATCCCAAGATGACATAGTAAGGTGCATCTGAAAAAAAAAACACATTTTTGTTAATGAAAATAAAGTTGATAAAATAAACCAATTTTGTACTAGCTATTCACTAGAGTTTTTGGTCAAAGTGGCACTTGCCTTAAAACTGTTGTGATCTTGCACCTGACCCTGCCTTTTAACCATTTATAGGAAAGTACCAACTTGTATGTTCCAGAATGCTATATATGTTAGTGACTTGGGCTCATCCAGGTCTGTGGTTTATGCTCAGGGCTAACAACACTGATTCATAAAACCATTCTCTGGAACCCACAAGAACGAAATAGTCTATATTCTATAACAATATAAACATAATTACCACTTATTTAAGACATTTTTATTTCTGCAAGATATGCCTACATTAAATGAATAACCAATCTTTTCTGATAAATGGATAATTGACTAGAGTATGGGGGTTATTAACTAAACTCCAAATGCAAAAATCCCAAAAAATTTGTGATTTTTTTTATAAGATCGGACTTTTAAAAAATTAAGAATTTTCCGGAATTTATTAAACCCTGAGGATGGAAAAGTCTGAATCAGAAAATCCAGCACCTCAGACCTGTTGAGGTTGCATATACATCAATGGGAGAAGTCCCAAAGATTTTGTGATGTGCTCTGGGTTTCGTTACCCCAAAGTTTTAGGAGTTTTCGGGCAAAAAAGCATAAAAAATTAAAATCTGAGTTTTCGTCTAAAAAATCCAAAATCATGAAAATTTTTGGGAAAATGTAATAATAAATAAGCGTAAAAAACCAGAGCGGATTTGATTGGCGTTTTTAGCAGAAAATGTTGAGATAAAATTGTACTTTGATACATAACGCCCTAAGTGTGCTACCTCTAGGTTATTTTAGCATGCAGACAGCAGCAGAGGGCTGAATTGATTCAAGGGACATGTAAGATGTGGTTAGGACTTAAAGGGGTGGTTAATCTTCTATCTTTTAGTATGTTATAGAATGACCAGTTCTAAGAAACTTTTCAAGTGGTCTTCATAATTTATTTTTGTGCAGTTTTTTAATTATTTGCCTTCTTCTTCTGACTCTTTCCCAATGGGAAATGGGCCCCATCTAAAAAACAAATGCTCTGTAAGGCTACCGATTTGTTGTTATGGCTACTTTTTATTTTTCATCTTTCTATTTCCTAATATTCAAGTCTCATATTCAAATCAGTGCATGGTTGCTGGGGTAATTTGGACCATAATTACCAGATTGCTGAAACTGCAAACTGGAGAGATGCTGAATAAAAAGATAAATAACTCAAAAATAATAGAAAATGAAAACCATTGCAAATTGTCTCAGAATATCACTGTACATAAAACTAACAGTTAACTTAAGAGTGAACAACCCCTTTAATGTTAATATTTGCCTTGATAGAAAAGACCATATGGCATAATTAAAAATCTATCAAGTTCAGGCATTTGATGCAACAACGAAAATGTATTAAAGGGGATACACTTGGGAGATACACTTTGAGATGTCGCCAATCACTTAATGGAAAATATTCTAAGTACAATTAACAGACTTATGCCACTGGTAGTAGGAAAAAAACAAAAGGAAGTTACTGATGAAAGTAGGGAAAATTTGAAAATGCCAAAACCAATGTAAAAAAATTGGAAAGTACATGCCATATACTGTACAGGCAAGCTGGCCCACATTACAAGATAAATGCAAAGGAACAATCTTCACACCATGAGAGTCAGTGGAGAAAATAGACCAGGAAGAGATGATGGCCAGCATGATGAGGATATAGCAATCTTCCGGAATCAAATGTATTTAAAAATGTATGACAGAATGTTATTCAGTTAACCACAGACTGAAGTCAGCAAAACTAAAGCGAAAGCACTTCAAAATATGCTATTCAACAAAATCATATTCTATGAACAGCTGCAGATAATATTTGAGAAAACCTCTCAACACAATGTCATCATCATTATTATGGTGGATACAAAGGCAAAAGCTGGGATGAATAATAATAACCCATGGAGCAATGAGTAAAAAAAGGTTGTTGTACCACAAATTTAATGTTTATCACACTGGTTCTGTATAATAAACACAAATTCCTCCGAGTATCACTATGTAAGTACAGTAGGCTCCATGTCCTTAGGCACAAATGCAAGAGCACTAAGGGACACACAGATTCACCTCTTAGGTCCCATGAATGTACCTGCTGAGCCTGGGGCAATGCACTCTGCACTCTGCACCTTGCTCTGGATTTAAGGTGCAAACAGATGCACAATTAAGCTAAACACAGCACTGTATTTATGTCTTATTTCTGAATTATAGGCAAGCTAAGGGGAGGGGACTAGGGATGTAGCGAACTGTTCTGCGGCGAACTTGTTCGCGCGAACATCGGCTGTTCGCGTCCGCCGCAAGTTCGCGAACGTCGCGCGACGTTCGCCAATAGGCGTTCGCGTCAAAATCGTTCGACCATTCGACCATTCGATCGCTAAAATCGAACGATTTTCGTTCGATTCGAACGAAAATCGTTCGATCGAACGATTAAAAATCCTACGATCGTTCGAATCGAACGATTTTCGGATGTTCGAAGTTCGCGAACAGTTCGCGAACTGTTCGCATTTTTTGCCGGTGTTCGCGAACGGCGTTCGCGAACACATACTCGGCGGTTCGCTACATCCCGAGAGGGGACACAAGATGAGCACTTTGACGCACAATGCAGAGCTGACTTAAAAACCTGCATCTGAATAATGACAAAGGGGTGTTAGATGTGCCCAAGATTATACCTACCAGCCCACCTGTCATGAATACAGCACTGCAGAAAATGCTATATCCATGGGAGAGGTGTACTGTATTCTGGTTTGTGTCCATAGTTGCACTTTGCACCCTGCCTCATTCTTTGTAAATAAGCTCTGGAATCTTATTATAAGAGCACTAATCTAAGATAAAAACAAATCAGCAGCCCCCTGAAAAGTTAATATAGTGAGCTACTGCTTATCTAAACAGGCTGCAGTTGGGGGAAGGGAGGGTTTTTTTATACAGAGAGATTATCAGTGGACTGCTGATTTGTTTGATCATGCTCAAATAAACCAGAAGGTAAAATGTGAATTTATATATGATATTTTTGCACTAAACAAAAACAAAACATACATTGAAAATGTTTTTTTAATTAAAGCAATAGGCAAAAGGTATGTTCAGTGCAAGCCATATTTATTAGACTAAAGTTGAAATGGGAATTCTACTGCCCCTTTAGATTTAAGACATATTGAACTCTGACGGGTAACTTTATGCCTCTTACCATGATAATACGCTGACATAAAGTCTCAGAAAAAGAATTGGAATAGGAATATGTTATATTATGATCTTATTTTACCTAAAATGATAGTAACTAGTAACACTAGTCTAAATTAATGAATGTTTCTTACATACATCAAAATTTGTTTCAGTTGAGAAAAAAACAGCTCAAACACAGTTTATGGAAAACTAATTATATGGAGCTCTTTTTCTCTCTCTCTTTCTCTCTCTCTCTCTCTCTCTCTCTCTCTCTCTCTCTCTGTCTGCTGATATACAGTAAAGGGCCTATTTCTGTCTCTGTTTTCCTGCATATTCAGGATATTTTCCTATCTTTCCTTTTTGTTTTAAACTTATTATTGTTATTTTTCTGATTATATAAAATGAATTGTCAATTATGATTTAATTATTTAATGTAGCATTTTGAAAATGATATTTACCCAGATAACTTATCATATAAATGTAGCTACAATAAATTTATGCCATGAACTAAATTGTCAAACTAAACTGTCACAAAATTTTTATTTACTCATTTCTAAATCGAAAAAATTGCTTCAAAGTGGTGGGGATTGAAATAAATGGAGAATGCAAATAACACAAAATGTGAGCTATAACACAGGCAAGCAGGGATTTAAAGTTTATATAGAAATAAGGTAGGAAAATCACTGAATATTAGAGCTGTAAAACTGTACAGATAATATATACTAATGGTCTCTTCTATCATAACATAATATACAGGTAATTTAATCTTTTTTTAATGTGTATTTTTACTTAATTATGTCAGTAATCCAGTTGATATGGTAATTTGTCAATTTGTATTAGGCTTCTGTTTAACTAAATTCTGAACCTCAAGGGTAGAACCCTGACTGTTTAATAAAAGTGCAAGACCAACTTTAATACCGAGGATATTCCATGTCAAGTAAAAAAGTCTCTTTCTGAAATGCCTGCTTGCCACCAATATTAGATTCAATGGATGTACAGAAAGTGGTAGCTACTGTATGCAATGCCAGTATCACCCTGATGTACCCCAAGTAACCTAAATTTAATATTTTCCCACAGTGCAGCATTTTCTCAGAATTCTAGCATAGGAACATGTTTGGAGCAAGTTTGCATTCATAAATAAGACATGAAGGCCTATTTATCAACATTCTCATTTTGCTGGTTTTAGAGGTGTTTGAAACCACGACTAAACTCGCTTTCTCTAAAGCCTCTCTCATAACCTTCAAAGCCTTTCATTCTTCTGCACATCACTACATTTCTTCTTTTGTGTTTCCATATGTTCCTAATTGACTCCTCCACTCTTCTCAGAGCAACTGCTTGGTTCCATCACCCACTACTACTGTTGTTTCCCACCTTAAACCTGCTGCTCCTTAAATCTGGAATGCCATCCCTTAAATTAATAGAGAGAATCCTTCCTCAATCTCTATAAAAATATGCTCAAAGACTCTGGGGCAGATTCACTAATGGAGTGGGATGGAGAAATCCCATCCGCAAGGCGTAGAGGACAATTTTCTAGAGAACAAGACCGTCGCTAGCATTCGTTTGCACCCTATCGCTAGGTGACTTTTCCCTCTGGCGAACAGTCATTACTCCGCAAATTCACTAAGATGTGAATTTTAATGATTGTTACCTCTTTTGCCTTAGTTTACTTCGCCACCTCAGACCAGGCAAACTGATAAAACAAAGCTACATCTTCCTCAATCTTATGTCAGTGACATCATATCCTATATGCCGGAAATGCATTAAAGTTTTAAAAAAAACACTGGCGACTTTTCTTTTTTTAAAGCGGGATTGCCTTCAAAAGTCCGAACTGTTAAAGATTTATGTGTGAACTATTTTTTAAACTAGTTTGAGGGGCATGCCACATTTGTTTAAGAGTGGGCGCATGTGTAGGGCATGAAAGGATCTCGTCTGTCTTTATTTTGGCTCATTGGACATGTGTTTGAAAAAATGGCCACTTCAACCATTTGCACCAACATTACTATTAAAGACGTCCATACGACTTTAAGGTACCCACCCTATTCAAATTAACCTAAACGTAAGAGTGCTAGTGAAGTTTCGCTAGGCAGAAATGAAATTTGCTATGAAATGCTCACTAGCAACAATTCGCCAGTGTTCACCTACTGAGATGCAACTTCGCATTTTAGTGAATTAACATAGTGGTAACAAATTTGCACCTGGCGAACTGGCAGGAGTGTGGCGAAGTGATTGCTGGCCAAAATTCGCCCTTTAGTGAATTTTAGTGAATCTCTTGGAGCACTTGCATAACATATGTGTTAGCCACTATAATCTGCAGCAAGTAATATCCTTCGGTTTGTGTCTGTTATAAACTTTAATGGGCAGGGATTATTATTATTATTAACATGTATTTATATAGCGCCAACATATTGCGTAGCACTGTAAAGTAAATGTGATTATACAACTACATCACATGAATTACATACATAGAATATATGGAGTAACAAACATCACAATCAATACAGGTACAAAAAGGTGAGGAAGGCCCTATGCATAGGCATACAGTCTAAAGGGAAGGGAGTAATACACAAGGTGTGGGAGTGGGCAAGATCGAAGTAAGTGGGTGAAAAATGTGGTATTGTATGTGGTGTTGCGTTTGGTAGTTAAGCAGAGTGAGGGTAGGCTTCTCGAAAGAAGTGCGTTTTCAGAGATTTTTTGAAAGCAGAAAGGTTGGGAGAAAGTCAGACAGACCGTGGGAGAGCGTTCCAGAGGAGGAGTGCAGCCCTTGCAAAGTCTTGAATGCGAGCATGTGAGGAGGTAATGAGAGAAGAGTTGAGTAGCAGGTCAGTAGAGGAGCGTAGTAAGCAAGTGGGTGAGTATATAGAGATGAGTTCAGAGATGTAGGGTGGAGCAGAGTTGTGAAGTGCTTTGAAAGTCAGTGTCATTAATTTGAATTTGATTCTGAAAGGTAACGGAAGCCAGTGCAGGGATTGACAGAATGGCGAGGCAGAGGAGGAGCGGTTGCTGAGGTGTATGAGCCTCGCAGCAGTGTTCATTATGGACTGGAGAGGGTACAGTCTCTGGAGAGGGAGGCCAATTAAAAGAGAGTTACAGTAGTCTAGACGCGATATGATGAGAGAGTGAATAAGAATTTTGGCAGCGTCTTGGGTGATAAATTATCGTATTTTGGATATGTTCCTTAGGTGGAAGTGACATGATTTAATAAGTGACTGGATATGAGGAGTGAATGACAGGGCAGAATCTAGGATAACCCCAAGGCACCGGGCCTGGGGAGAGGGGGTGATAGTGGAATTGTTAACTATGATGGATACTTCGGGGATGCTACTGGTGTTGGTTGGAGGAAAGAGAACCATTTCAGTTTTAGAGAGGTTTAATTTAAGGTAGCGTTGCGACATCCAGGTAGAGATAGCGGACAGGCAGGAGGAGACGCAAGTTAGGAGTTCTGGGTTGAGATCAGGAGATGAGAGATAGATCTGAGTATCGTCAGCATAGAGGTGGTAGTGGAAACCATACGAATTTATTAATTTGCCAAGGGAGGAAGTATTGTCATGCTTACCAGTATAATCCAGTCGTAGAAGGAGCAGGAGCCGTAGATAGTGAACCCACAAGCGCCTCACACAACTGCTACCCACCTGGAGTGGAACAGGGAGCAGGGTTGTGGAGAGTAGCCAATGAGATGATAAGCGAAGTACAAGGGATTAGGCAAAGTCGTGGTCAGGAGGTCCGAGGTCAGAAGGCAGGCAGCGAGATTCGTAAACGATGAGACAGGCCGATGAGTCGAGACAGGCAGCAGGAATCGTAGTCCGGGTACAGGCAAGGGTCGATAACAGGAATTCGAGAAGTATAGAGACGCTAGGGTTTCAGTTAAACAACCTAATAACCAGGCAATGCATCTCAGTCTGAACCAGGTTTAAATATTGTTAGTTTGGCGCCAAACTGGCGTCTTTCCGCTGGCGTCGCAGTACTGACGTCAGCATGTCCGTCTTAGGCGTTTTCGCCCGCGTCCTTGCGCCAACGACTGCCGCCGGCGCCTTCGCGCCCGTCGCCGGCGTCCTGCGCCGCGCCGGCGCGCATTAACGCACCCGCGCCTGCGCCGAACAGGACGCGGACCCAATTCCTCACATTGCCCCCCATCAAGGAGCGGCCTCAGGACGCGACAACCAGAAGGCTTACCATCAACCACAACAGGAAGCGGAGGAGGAGCTGTACGCCCAGGAAATCGAAACGTTGAGGCCGGTTTCAAAAGTGCAGAATGAAACACTGGATGAATGTGCCAGGATGCTGGAAGTTTAAGATGGAAAGCCACAGGATTAATTTGACGAATTATGGGAAAAGGACCCAAGAAACGTTGACCCAACTTCCTACTGGGACAAGAAAGCTTGAGGTTAACAGTTGACAACCAAAGAAAGTCACCCACCTTGAACTCTGGTTCACCTCTCCGTCCCCGATCAGCATAAGTTTTAAAGTTTTGTTGAGCCTTCTTCATGTTTTCTTGGAGTTTCTGGAAATTATTGGACAGAAAAGTTAATCGGTCCTTGACTGCAGGAACTAAAATATCAGCAACAATGGCAGAGGGAAAAGTTACTGGATGAAGACCAAAGTTTGCAAAGAAAGGGGACTGTCTGATGGAGGAATGATGAGCATTATTATAAGCGAACTCCGCAAGAGGAAGAAGATTCACCCAGTCATCTTGGAGGTACGAAGAATAACATCTCAAATATTGCTCGAGGGTCTGGTTAGTTCGCTCGGTCTGACCATTGGACTGAGGATGAAAAGCAGAGGAAAGGGACACCGAAATCTTAAGTGCTCCACACAAAGACTTCCAAAACTGTGACGTGAACTGCGGTCCCCGATCTGACACCACCTCATCTGGAAGACCATGGAGTCTTACTACTTCCTTAATGAAGGTATCAGCAGTCTCAGAGGCAGAAGGAAGTTTTGGTAAAGACTTAAAATGAGCCATCTTAGTTAAACGGTCAACAAAAACAGCAATGGTGGAACAATCACATGACAATGGTAAATCGGAAATAAAGTCCAAAGAAACTGATCCCCATGGACGAGAAGGCACTGGCAGTGGTTGAAGAAGACCAATAGGCCTAGAATGAGAGTCATTGGATCTGGTGCAAACTTCACATGATGAGACAAACTTGAAACAGTCTTTAGCCATCCCAGGCCACCAAAATAATCTCTTGGCCGAAATAATAGTCTTTTTGACACCTGGATGACCCGCCAGTTTGGAATCATGAATATTCTTGAGGACCTCTAAACGCATTTGTTCCGGAACAAAAATCTTGCCTTGATGAAGAAGAAAACCCTCCTTGGGAACTAATGATGGTTCACAAACGTTTATGGATGCATCTTTAATTCCATCTACAAGGGTAGACTGTAACAGGAGGAAATTATTAGAGTTTAAAATCGTCTCAGGAGCCAGAGGAACTTCATCTTCAGGGGAGAATCGGATGTTTAGACCCTTCAAGGAGGTACCTCCATTCCTCAAGTGCTAGCTTGATAGCGAGTAATTCACGGTCAGCTACATCATAATTACATTCGCTTTTGGCCAATTTATGGGGGGAAAAAAGCAACAGGATGAAGATCCTCTTGAATCCCAGTTCTCTGTGACAACACAGCACCCACTGCGAGTTCTGAAGCGTCAACTTCTAAAGTGAAAGGAAGGGAAACATCTGGATGGTGAAGAATTGGGCCTGAAGTGAAAAGTGTCTTCAGTTTCTCAAAAGCCCCCTGAGCCTGTGGTGACCAACAACATTTTTGATTATTACGAGTCAACTCAGTAATTGGAAGAATGACTTGAGAAAAATTCTTTATAAATTTTCTGTAAAAGTTTGCAAAACCAATAAAACGTTGAACAGCTTTTTTAGATGATGGAATTGGCCAGTCAAGAATTGCGGAGATCTTCCTGGAGTCCATCTGGATTCCCTGGGGAGAAATGTAGAAACCCAAAAAATCTACAGATGTTTGTTCAAACACACATTTTTCAATCTTAGCATACAGCTGATGAGTGCGCAGACGTGTCAGGACCTTCTTCAAATGTAACCTGTGCTCCTCCAACGAGTTAGAAAAAATAAGGATATCATCTAAATATATGATGACGAAAATATCAAGAAAGTCCCTGAAGACATCATTAACGAAGTGCTGAAATGTTGCAGGGGCGTTACAGAGACCAAAAGGCATGACCAAATATTCAAAATGTCCGTAACGAGTGCGAAAGGCCGTCTTCCATTCATCACCTTCCCTTATTCTGACTAGATTATACGCACCCCGAAGATCCAGTTTAGAAAAAATTTTAGCCTCCGCCAAACGTTGGAAAAGTTCTGGAATGAGAGGAAGTGGATAGCGATTTTTGACTGTAATTTTGTTCAAATCTCGGTAGTCAATACACGGCCTTAAAGAATGATCCTTTTTCTCAACAAAGAAAATCCCAGCTCCTGCCGGAGAAGAAGACTGCCTAATGAATCCTTTAGCCAGATTCTCATCTAAATAAGAACGGAGCTCCGAAAGTTCAGATTCAGATAACGGATACACTCGTCCAAAAGGAATTTGAGCCCCTGGAAGAAGGTTAATAGGGCAATCGTAAATACGATGAGGAGGCAACCTGTCGGCCCCTCTTTTATTGAAAACATCCGTAAATTCCCAATAAGCTTGAGGAAGAAGGTCTTGGATCTCAGAGGCAGGAGATAAAGAACATACACCACTTGAAGGGAGAATGCATTGGGAAAGACAAAAGTTTGAAAGAAAAGTTACTTCACCAGTTGCCCAGTTGATAGACGGATTGTGTTTCTGCAACCAAGGTAATCCCAGGATGACAGGGAATAAAGGAGAAGAAACCACGTCAAAGTTCATGAGTTCAGCATGCCCTTTATTAAACAAAACAAAAAGGGAGATAGTCTCTTGCACCACAGGGCCAGAAGTAATCAGAGAACCATCTGCCACACGAAGAGCTATAGGATTCTTTTTGGACTGGAGCGGTATCTGGAACTGTAATGCCACTTTATTGTCCAAGAAACACCCGCTTGCCCCAGAGTCAAGAATTGCTTGAAGTTCGACCCTCTTGTCTCCCCACTGCAAAGACAAAGAGACTGTCAGGAGAGGCACATGAACATGACACCCAGAAAAGTCCTTTTCAAAAATCCTCTTACCCGTTGGGCGGGTCGGACAACCCCGAAGCAGATGACCAGCTTGTCCGCAATAGAGGCAGAGGTTAAGTCTGCGACGTCTAATACGCTCCTCTGGAGTTAACGCAGACCTAATAGCACCGATCTGCATAGGCTCTGGAGCTACGTTGAAGATGGATGGAGTAGCAGATGGTAACAGCCAAGTCTGAGGGGAAAGACCTGCTTTCTCAGCCTTTTCTTCTTCCCGGCGTTCCCTGAGCCTCTGATCCAATTGGATTGAAATGAGGATGAGGTCCTCCAGACTATCAGGGATGCCAGTACGAGCTAACTAATTTTTTAACTCAGATGAAAGTCCGAAACGGTACTGGTTTTTTAATGCTGCTGGGTTCCATTCAGTATCATCCACCCATTGCCGGAATTCCAGCGTGTAATCTTCTGCTGGACGGTCCCCTTGCTTCAGAGCACGCAGGGCGGCCTCAGCAGTGGTGGCTCTGTGTGGATCATCGAAAATAACTGCCATTGCCTCAAAAAAAGAGTCTACTGTGGCCAATACAGGACTTTGACGATCCATGAGACGGAAGGCCCAGGTCTGTGGTTCACCCGTAAGGAAGGAAATGATAACTCCAACCCGGATTTGCTCAGTGGGATATGTGTGGGGTTTAAGTGTAAACCGCAGCTTACAGTTGCTCCTGAAGTTCCGGAACACCTTTCGATCACCAGCGACTTTTTCTGAAAAAGCCACTTTAGGTTCGGAGATTCCTGAAGTAATCACCTGAACTTCCGTTGGAGCAGGAGGAGGAGCAGCAGCCATGGAAGGAAGAACAACTGGCGGATGGATTCTGATATGCTCCTGCAACTGCGAATAGCCACTTTGCAGCTCCTGAACAGCTTGTGTTAATAGGACAGCTGTTGGGTTAGGACGGCAAATGGAGACGCTCTTTCAGCTGGATCCATCCTAGGGCCTGGTTATACTGTCATGCTTACCAGTATAATCCAGTCGTAGAAGGAGCTGGAGCCGTAGATAGTGAACCCACAAGCGCCTCACACAACCGCTACCCACCTGGAGTGGAACAGGGAGCAGGGTTGTGGAGAGTAGCCAATGAGACGATAAGCGAAGTACAAGGGATTAGGCAAAGTCGTGGTCAGGAGGTCCGAGGTCAGAAGGCAGGCAGCGAGATTCGTAAACGATGAGACAGGCCGGTAAGTCGAGACAGGCAGCAGGAATCGTAGCTCGGGTACAGGCAAGGGTCGATAACAGGAATTCGAGAAGTATAGAGACGCTAGGGTTTCAGTTAAACAACCTAATAACCAGGCAATGCATCTCAGTCTGAACCAGGTTTAAATATTGTTAGTTTGGCCCCAAACTGGCGTCTTTCCGCTGGCGTCGCAGTACTGACGTCAGCACGTCCGTCTTAGGCGTTTTCGCCCGCGTCCTTGCGCCAGCGACTGGCCGCCGTCGCCGGCGTCCTGCGTCACACGCCGGCGCGCATTAACGCGCCCGCGCCCCTCGCCGAACAGGACGCGGACCCAATTCCTCACAAGTATAGAGGGAGAATAGTAATGGTCCCAGGACAGAGCCTTGAGGAACTCCAACAGAAAGAGGTAGGGGAGAAGATGATACTCCATTGTAGGAGACACTGAAGGAACGATTGGTGATGTAACAAGAGACCCAGGACAGGGCTGTGTCACGAAGGCCAAGCGACTGGAGGGACTGGAGGAGGAGAGGGTGATCTACAGTGTCAAATGCGGCTGAGAGATCAAGCAGTATTAGTAGTGAGAAATGATTGTTGGCTTTAGTGGTTAAAAGGTCATTAGTTAGTCGAGTCAGGGCAGTTTCCGTGGAGTGTTGTGGCTTAAAACCAGATTGTAGGGGGTCCAGAAGGTTATTGTCAGAGAGGAATGAGGTAAGTCGGTTGTAGACTAGGCGCTCAAGTAGTTTAGAGATGAAAGGTAGCAGAGAGATAGGTCGGAGGTTGCCAAGATTGGAGGGATCAAGAGAGGGTTTTTTCAGAATGGAGGTGACAAGAGCATGTTTTAGTTGAGAAGGAAACAGTCCAGTTGAGAGCGAAAGATTAAATAGGTGAGTTAAGGCTTTGATTAGACAAGGATTGGTATTGCGGAGAAGTTTTGAGGGAATTGGATCGAGCGGGCAGGTGGTAAGGTGAGAAGAGGCCAGAAGCTTTGAGACTTCCTCATCAGTGACAGGGGTGAAGGAGCACAGGAGAGACTGGGGAGTGTGGAGGGAGGGTGGTGGAAGTCTAGGGGGGTTGAGTAGTGTAATGTCCCTTCTGATAGTGTCAATTTTGTTTTTGAAGTGCTCAGCAATATCTTGAGCAGAGACAGATGTGCATGGAGGGGGAGGAGAAGGGGAAAGGAGAGTGTTAAAGGTGGAGAAAAGTTGTGCTGGTTTTTTAGAAAGGGAGTTAATGAGTGAAGTAAAGTATGTTTGTTTGGCTTGGAAGAGGCTGATGTTAAAGGAGCGCAGGGCAGATTTGTAGCTCCAAAAGTCTGATTCTGAACGGGATTTGCGCCAGCGACGCTCAAGTGCACGAGAGTGTCTTTGGAGCGCTTTTGTATGAGCAGTATGCCAAGGTTGAAGTGGTTTGGGTCGAGAACGTTTAGTTTTTATAGGAGCAAGCTCATTTAGGGCAGTGGTGAGAGTACTATAGTAGACAGAGGTAGCCACATAAGGACATGAGATGGCTGAGATCTTAGAGTGAAGAGAGTCAAAGGAAGAAGAGAGATGTGACATGTCTACAGCTTGCATAGCAGGGGGTGAGGAGGGAGTTAGTGAGAGTTGAAATGTGAGCATATTGTGATCAGAGAGGGGAAATGGGGAGTTAGTAAAATTGGAGGTTGAACAGAGTCTGGTAAATATGAGATCCAGAGCATTACCATTGGAGTGAGAGGGGGAGTCTGAGCACAAAGATAAGCCTAGGGAGGAGGTTAGTGAAAGAAGTTTAGAGACAGAAGAGTTGTTAATGTTGTTAACGGGTATATTAATGTCACCTAATATGATGGATGGGATGTTAGATGAAAGAAAGTAAGGAAGCCATACAGCAAAGTTGTCCAGAAATTGTGCAGTTGGTCCTGGTGGTCGATATATGACAGCAATGCAGAGTGAAACAGGAGAAAAGAGCCTAATGCAGTGAGCCTCAAATGAGGAGAATGATAAAGAGGGAACAGGTGGAAGAACTTTAAAAGTACAGCAGGGAGAGAGAAGCAAACCCATCCCACCTCCAGGTCTGTTACCAGGTCTGGGAGTATGAGTAAGGTGTAGGCCCCCATAGGACAGGGCAGCAGGTGAGGCAGTGTCAGTAGGAGAGAGCCAGGTTTCAGTAAGCGCAAGTAGGTTAAAGGAATTTGCAATGAAATGGTCATGTATAGCGGTGAGTTTGTTGCAGACAGATCTGGCATTCCAGAGAGCACAGGAAAGATTAACTGGGTTTTTGGGTATAGGAGTAAGTGTTCTGTACTGTTTGAATTTGCTCCGGAGAGAAGGAGCTCGTGGCCGTGATATAACTGGCATGGGGTAAGGGCCAGGGTTTGGGGAAATGTCCCCAGCTGCCAGCAATAGGAAGGAAAGAAAGACTAAGTGAGAGTGGGATTTATAAATCCTTGGTTTGTATGAAAAGGAGGAGTTTTGTGGAATAGCTAAACAGAGTACTTTATAAACTTCATGTGTGGAGAGGGAAGGAGAAGAGAGTAGAGAGGCTGAGATTTGTATAGAAGTGGGATTTGCTGGAGGAGGTAGTGAAAAATGTTTTATGAAGCATGAGAGTGAAAGGAGGAGAGATGTAGGATAAAGCATGTTTGAGTAAGAAGTAACAAACTAGCAGGTACAAGCAAATCTGTATTCTTCTTCTCCCAGATGGTTCACAGTTGATTGCAGGGGAATCCGGTTCCTTTTGCCTTGTCAGGGATCAAATAGATAATAGCAAATGCACAATGATACTTTTATTTGGAGAAAAAATAACATCTTGTCACTATCTACTATATGGATATATTATTTTGTAGTTTATACTTATGGTCACCATAAAAAACCGCTCACTGTTGATAAGTCATTGCATTATGTCGACAGTATGCATTTCTCAGATTTATTTTATTATGGAGATGCCATCTTGTCACTTATCAGCAGTTTCTCAGTAGAATGAATATCTAACTTTTCTGTTAGATACAGTATTGTTCATGTCATATTGCGGGTTTAGAGATATTTCAAGAGTTGTTTATCTCTATCAATAAAAATGGTATTAAACTGTCTGTTTTGTATATATGTATGTCAGCTGGAATTAAAAGCAGCAGAATGAAATATGATAAATGTGGAGACTGTTACATTGTTTTTGGAAGTTTAGAGTTGCTTTTGCCTATTTGTTTTGCCTTTTGTCATATCAAACATGATATTCAATCATAGCATCACCTTTAGCTCTCTTCAATGAAGGGTGAAAAACAAAATCTGAGTTTTAACCTCACAGACTTTGTTTTGGAAGCTTCACATTCAAGGACATATTGTATGTTTACAATTTTCTTACTTAGTTTACATGCATACCCTTTGAATAATTTGAAGACAAGAGTAGGATATTATTTAAAGGGATCCTGTCATCGAAAAACATGTTTTTTTTCAAAATACATCAGTTCATAGTGCTACTCCAATAGAATTCTGCACAGATTTTTTTATATTCAATTTTGAAATCTGACATGGGGCTAGACATTTTGTCAATTTCCCAGCTGCCCCGGTCATGTGACTTGTGCCTGCACTTTAGATATGACTCCAACTTGCAGTACAGCCGTAAAGAGTGATTGAAGTTTATCAGAGCACAAGTCACATGACTTGGGGCAGCTGGGAAATTAACAATATGTCTAGCCCCATGTCAGATTTCAAAATTGAATATAAAAAAATCCTGTTTGCTCTTTTGAGAAATGGATTTCAGTGCAGAATTCTGCTGGAGCAGCACTAGTAACTGATGTGTTTTGGAAAAAACATGTTTTTCCATGACAGTATCCCTTTAATAATTGAATGAATGGCAAATAAAAACAACCACTGTGCATGTAATATAAAGGCAGAATAGCAAATATTCCAATACCATTCATATTTATCCCATTTACACATCAAACAAAGCAGAGCTGTTCAATTGAAAAAGATCAGAAGTCTGAAATGGAGAATTTTTTTAAAAAGATACATTTTCATTTTCTCACATTAAAGCATCTAAAATACAGAAAACTATTGTCTAGAGAGTTCCAAACTATGGCAGTCATCTGTTATAGTGTCTGATTTTGTCATAATAAGACTGAACTTTGATGTTCACTAATCTAGCATAAATCCAAGTCAGTAATATTGACCACTATACCACCAATTGCAAATTGTCTTAGAACTTTGCAGACAACTGGTACGTATAGTTTTTTGTGTCTATGGCCACTAGAAAAAACTTCCACAAAAGTCTATGGAGATTGTCTAGGCCATTGCTAGCAATGGGTCGCCTTGAATAAAAATTAATTGATAAAGCATATTCTGTAAACAAAAAATAATGTCAATATGTTGTGCAGTTTATTCTCTTGAACACCCCCCTTATGAAAAATATTTATATTTATTCTTTGGGAGAGAACATGATCAGATATTGTAATACTCAAAGTTCTATCGGTGCTTACCTACTTCCTTTATTTGTGTATGTATTAAACAGCAAGATTTGCTTCTTTAAAAAAAAATATGTTTATATTATTAATAATAAAACATCTACTCCCCTTTACAGGAGAAACTAGCTACAAAAATTTTTTTTTTTTGCTTGATTAGAGAAAACGTTTCTGAAATGGATGCACCAGAAAACTCCTTACAGAGAAGACATGAATCAAACATGTGTTATTAGTTTGTCAGATGGGAAACTTTTGGCTGTCAGAATGAAGACAAGCTTTTAAATGCTCCAATTTTAAGGAGAAAAAAATTGAAGACTTCAAGTCACAATCATTAGTAGTAATCTTACATTTTTACTCTCATTATGGGATGACAGAACATTCTCTCCCGAAAAAGTGATGACCAAATCCTTGTCACATAAAATGCTAAGGAAACAATTTAGACTTACAGATGCTCTTTGTAAGCATAAACTGAGTCTATACACTTGAAAAATGTGACAATTAGGTTGTTCAGAATATGCATATGAAACCAAGGAAACAGAAATGCATATAGAAATAATACTGCATATGAATTTGTAAAATATAGAGTTTATATACTGTGTGTGTGAATATATATATATTATTTCTGCAAATATATTGCACATTTCAAATACATATTTATTGTGTATTCTAAGTGCCTTTTTGTGATATGTACTAGCTGGAGCCACTACGTGTATTCACTGTGTATTCGTATGCTGCTGAGATGACAATAAAGTTTACTTTGACTTTGATATATATATACCGTGTATACTGTATATTTACAGTATATATATATATACTGTGTATATACAGTGTATATATTTATAGCACAAAATACCTCAACACTCACAGGCACAGGGCATGAGCAAAAAGTAAACTTATTATGAAACCGAACTGAAGTTTTAGGGGCAGATTTCTGAAGGGTCGAAGTGAATTTGAGAGAATTTTCAAAGTAAAAAAATTCGAAATTCGAAGTAATTTTTTGGACCATTGAATACTTCGACCATCAAATAGGATACTATGACTTCGAATTTACTTCGAATTCGATTCTAAGTAAAATAGTTCGAATATTCGATAATCTAAGTACTGTCTCTTTAGAAAAACCTCAACTTCAATACTTCGCCAAATTAAACCTGCCGAAGTGCTATGCTAGCCTATGGGGACCATTTTCTAAGTCTTTACAAGTCTGTAAAATCGTTCGATCGTACGCTAAAATCGTTCGAATCAAACGATTTTACTTTGATTGTTCGATGGCCAAATTCGGTGAAAAATAGTTCGACTTCGATATTCGAAGTATTTTAATTCAATGGTCGAAGTTCGAAGTATTTTACACTTCGAAATTTGACCCTTGATAAATCTGCCCCTTAATATTTAAAAACTTTATTTAATTTGTGTTCTGTGAACCTATAGTAGTATTTAGGAACCCACGTGCTACTAGAAAATAAAATTCCAATTTATATTTTAGACCAATGCTTAATAAAACTTAAAAAAAACTTTTTGCTGTTAAATATTATATTTTAAAAGTTATAAAAATGTGATATTAGCATTAATATTTGAAATTAAATCTGTATATTAATTTTTTAGTGTATTTTTTCCCAACATTTCCCCAAAATACTTTGATTTAAAAAGATAAAGTTGGATTGTTTGATGGCAGGGGTTTCACAGTCGAATGTATATATATATATATATATATATATATATATATATATATATATATATATATATATATATATATATATATATATATATATACATACAAATGTATATATATATATATATAGATATATATATATATAGATATATATATATATAAACATGTGAGTAGCACAGCACAATTTCATATGGAATATAGGCATCTTAAGGGTTATCATGTAAATAAAATATTACCATTGAACTTGAGTGAAATCATGTAAAAATTGTCTTTTTGTATCTATTTAGGCAATCCCTATCACCAGTAGCGTCACTAGAGGGGGGCGGGCCCTGGTGCGTGATGCGCAGCCGGGCCCCGCCCCCCTCCGTACGTCCGCATTATCAGCGGCACACGGGCTGCCGGGGGGGCCTGAGGGGGTGCGGGCCCTGGCCCACTCGCACCCCCTGCTCCCCCGGTAGTTCCGCCACTGCCTATCACTCACTATTATCCCTAATTATATAACCTCTCCAAGTATATTGTATAAGCAATTCATATGGCAAAATATCAGCATAGGTTACTTTGACTGTTACTGGGTCTATGAATGCAGAAAAATTACTTGTCAAACCCGAACTTTCCACGGTAAATAGCAGTATATAATAATCTGATTGAGCATCTAGACATAACACATAATCGTATTATCTACAAATATGTAAATGACTCACCTGTCAAGTCTTTAGATATAGTGCTATACCAAATAGGCTATACATACATAAATATGTACATACCTACATTACTAAGATGTTCCAAAATGCATGCCTTTCTATTATCCACAGTGGGTGAGCTGATCTTAAAAATGAACTAATAATCAAAGGGATATAATCCCTATGCAATCTAAACTTTTTTAGCATCTCTTTAATTTTTAGGTACAATAAATGAGTACAGGTATGGGATCTGTTATCCAGAAAGCTCCAAAATGGAAAGGCCTTCTCCAATAGGCTCCTTTTTATCCGAATAGATCACATTTAAAAAAAAGATTTTCTTTTTCTCTGTAATAATAAAACAGTACTTTGTACTTAATCCCAACTAAAATATAATTAATCCTTATCGGAAGCAAAACAAGCCTATGGGGTTTATTTAATGTTTACATGATTTTTTAGTAGACTTAAGGTATTAAGATTCAAATTACAGAAAAATCCATTATCCAGAAAAACCCTAGGTCCCAAGCATTCTGGAAAACAGGTCACATCCCTGTACTGTACTCATCTTAAAACAGCCTTGTTATTTAATGTCATGTTTTAAAACTGCTGGCTTATCTTCACAACGCAAAAAAATGAAAGATTCAGTGAGTTGAACTGTGGGTTAGAGATCTGACTGCCACTGGAATAGAATGATTGGTTATTAAGATAGCTAGAACCTCAGCCTTAAACAAGTGCTGCTTTCTGACAGAAATACAAATAATAGGAAACACACTGTCTTGTTCAAGCACAATAGTTACTAGAACGATTTGAAAACCGGAGGGGGGCATTTTATTCCAATAACTTTATATGTACTAAAAAAACAATACAAACATTACTTTATTATGTATTGGTTCTTTTAAAAAAAATTTAAATGATAAATCCCAGACATTTTTACTTGGAAACCAACTGATTTTCAGATATATATATATATTATGTTTCACTTTTTTACATAGATAACATTCCACGTGTTTTTCTTTTGTACCTTTGACCTCTTAATTTCAGATGATCTATTTACTAAGATAATGCATTATGGTTATGAATTGTAGAATTAGTTTCACTACAGATTATGTAAATGTATCTAGAATAAATTCCACTCGATTTAATTCAGATAAGCCGGCAACATAATGTTTGACCATTAAAACTTCCCTTCGTAAATGATTACTTATATTAACCCCGTTGGAAATGCTATATTTCTGTTAACATATTGTCTACTAAGTTCACAGTGAAATGGATTGAAGTATACACACAGGGCTACTGATGTCAATAATTCATAGCAAATATTTAACATGTCCTTATGCTGCTGGGTTAGTGCAAGCACAGTGATATATCCCAGAGCATCAATCATGCAAAGGGCATGGTACAGGAGCACAGCCTGTGAGGCTGCTAACATGTTGTGAAATTATGGTGACTATATGGCTATACCCCAGTAGAGACATACACTCAACACTTTCAGTAACTATTATTAAGCTGTTCCATTATTTTTTTTAGAAAACTGGCAGTTTCACTCCAGGGGCAAATTTACTAAAGGGCCAAGTGGCCATTGCTAGCAAAATTTGCCAAAAGGACACTACTCAGGGACATCACCAATTTACTAACTGGCGTAGAGGACAACTCGCTAGTGAAAGAGCTCAGCGCTAACATTTTGGCAAGCTCAAGCTTAACCATTTGAAGCTCATGCCACATTTGTTTTAGGGTGGGCTCATGTCTAGGACAATAGAGGATCTCTGCCCCCCTACTGAGTGGGTGACTCCTCCACCGAATACAGAATAAAAACTGATTAAGTACATTTGCTGCTTCAGATGTTTCATGATTACATTTCCTTTTTTAATGGGGCTCATTTACGAAATAGGGTGCAAAATTAACAAACACAGGTTCTGATATACTTTAAAAAGCATAGTATTTTGGGATGAGTTTTTATCTGCATAGCAATCAGCCCCTTGTTTTTTTATCTTTTTCTACCTGACAGCTTGTATTGTATTATCTGTGTTCTTTAAAAAATGCTTCTATGCCAGAAAATATACAGATTACCAGTGATTATTTATTTAAAGGTTTATATCAAAGGAAAATGCACATTGCCACTGCTGACATAGAAAAGGGGGTAAACGGGGAAAAGAAATATATATATTTTTAATTTTTCTTACTGTTTAATGAAAATATTTGGAGGTAAATTTATAATAATGTCTTGTTTCTATTTAAAATGAAAGTATTAGTAACTCTATTTGCAGTCTCTGCCTTGAATAGCACTCCATTATTAACTTTGCTTGTTAATACTTTCACTGAAGCTTTGGGAAATAAAGCAAATGAAACTATAAATATACTTTCAATTCCTAATATTTATATTAGGCAAACCCAAATGAAACATAATATTTGAAGGCATAATGGCACATAAACCCCTGGATCTGTAAGATTTCAAAATATCTACAAACTATCTATAAATTAATTTTATTCTATGGGCTTGATTTAATGCAATCGTGTGTCCGCTATGCAATTCATTGTACTAAACACTTATCGCATTAACCAATATATCTTTCTGTTACCTATGTTTTCTCTACTTAATGGCACATTGAAAGTAGCAGGAATGCTTTTTACAATGTAATTCAACCAGAAACCACTTATCGCCTGGTATTTTGCAATAACTTTACGGAAATGCTCTTTCTCCTATCTCTAAAGCAGTGATCCCCAACCAGTGGTTATTGAGCAACCTGTTACACATAGCAAATTCATATCAGGACAAAGTCTTATAAAAATAATTATAGTTTTATACTGTGTGTTCAACAATTATTTCTTACTTTTTTTGGGGAATATCTGAAGTGGGACATGTTATGGCTCTTTGTTGTCATCTTGTTGATACAATCTGTTTTTCTTTAGCCATTGTGTCACATACTGTAACATTTCAGAAGTGGTTCATGTGTTGTCAGCACTAGATATGGGGGTTATGTCAGAGCTTTTTTTAGTGTTTTCTACAAGCTGAAACATTGAAAAGTGACATCTGCCAATGAACAAATGATTTCAAACAAGTGTTGTTATGTGGCCAAATTTTGTTTGAGGAATTCAGTTCGATTGTGCTCCATCTGCAAACATAATTTAAAAATGTCTCTATTTCTCGCTGTAAATTCACCATATGATTATGGCATCTTATTTGTATTTCCAAATAGGAATTGTTAAAAGATTGGAATGCCTTATCGGACACATGGAATTGATCCAGCACACCTTTAGAATGGTCATCTTCTGATGGTTCCCCGATTCTCCTCTGGCTCCTCTGAAAATATTACTGTATGTTATCCAGGAAGCTTCAAATTATAGGAAGGTCATATCTTATAGGCATCATTTAATTAAAATAATTAATATTTTTAAAAATTGTTTCCCCTTTCTCTGTAATAATAAAACAGTACCTTGCAGTTGATCCCAATTAAGATATAATTAATCCTTATTAGAGGCAAAACATATTTAATATTTTTTAGCAGGCATAAGGTTTGGAGATACAAATTTTCCCTTATATGAAAAACCCCAGGTCCCAAGCATGCTAGATAACAGTTCCCATACCTGTAATATGACACTCCCATTATATAATGGCCTCAATATAGATATCCTAAATTTTAGAAAATAGTTTAATTTCCCTAGGTCTTGATATGTTAAAATAAAAATAAATGTTTTTGTTAAAGTGTTACTTTTTATAAATCCCATAGCTCATGTTGTTGATATGAACAGTTAATTAGGTAAATCAGGCTTTGAAAGTGACACAAAATGATGCGCCATGAAAGCTGCTAATGCATGATGTAACTCAGAGTAGATCAATCGCACTCTGACAGTGTCACAAAATGATGTACCATGCCACTGTTAGATGGAAGGCATTATTGGGATTAAATCAGACAAGCTTTCTGACAGTGTCACTCAGCTATGTGGAGCAGTCTCCTGCAATTTGAATGTTTCTGTTTAATCACTGACTCTGTCTCTTTATGCCTCTCTCAATGAAAATATCCCTTAAGTGTTGAACTGACAAATGCAAAACTCACTCCAGACTATTCTAAAGTGGCAGATCAAAGGTCTAGAAATATACCGAGCCTGTCAAAATGCATACTGTTTTGTGCAGATGAATCTCTGGTGCCAAAAAAAAAATCTGACCATAAATTCATAAAGACTTTGGAATAGATTGTTCTGAACATTGTGTGCAATTACTTTTTAGACAGAATGGAAAGTTATATAGCTGACATGGATAGTGCTTGTGAATGTAGTAAAATAATTTCAAGGGATTAATGTAAAACTTATGATATTATTTTACTGAATTCTAAAAATAACTGATTATGCAGCTGTGCTAATGTTGTCCTTTTAGCGTTTGAGTCATATGATGGAATAAGCCTTTGGACTATGGATATTCCAGCACTAGGTTAAGACAAACAGCACTATACCCATTGAGAGTAGAATCGACAAACTTAACTTAAAACACTTCCATATTAAACTGCTTATATATATATATATATATATATATATATATATATATATATATATATATATATATATATATATATGAGCTGTCCTCAGGAAGACTTCCTGAGGACGGCTCGTGTACTGGAGCCGAAACGTTGAATAAACAAAATTTTTTTCACTTTACAAGACCTATTGGGTGCGGACTGTTTTCGTTGTTTTAATATTATGGGATTTGTTTATTCCAGCACCTAGGCATAAACAGGTGATCTGTTGTGCACCAGGCCATAGGTTGTTCTCTCTTTTAATGAACGAATTGTTTGTCCAACATATTGTTGGAGGCATTTTTTACATGTAATAAGATAACATTTTTTGAATTACAATGAATGTATTGTCTAATGTTGTATATTTTATTAGACCTGGAGGACAGAAAAGTTGTGGTTCTATTAACATAATTGCATATAAAGCACTTACGAGCTCCACATTTATGCATACCCTGTTTGTTCAACCAGGTGTCATGAGTGAATCACATGTAGTTGTAGTAATGGCAGCAACTACCACTATCACACGGGTTCCCCAGGCAGGGGTGATATTAATATTTGATTACTTTTATAAAGTTATATTGGTTACTGCACGTGTGTGGTTACTTATTGTTTCCTAGTGGGGCCACCCGTACTTTTATCCACAGATCCCAGTATCCTTGAGAGGGATTCCCAATATCCTTTCATTCAGCAAAGGGAATTCAGGAATTCTGTATGATACAATATTGATGATGTACATCCTATAATAAAGGTAGGGGTTAAAATAGGGTTACTGGCCTATGATTAAGAGCATTGGTCTAGGGTTGGTCTGATTTTAATGGACTAAAAAAACTTTTTTTATGGAGCATGGTGTTGCTGCTTCAAAAAAAAATTCTGAAATTTTTTCACCCACAGGTCACAAAGTGCCTGAAAAAACCTACTCTTCAACATCCACTGTAGTTGCTGGTGATCCCAGGTAATTGCAAAAAAATGCATTTTAATCTGATGGGATAGCCACCTGGAAAGTGTTTTCCATTCAGAAATTCCAATGAATATGGAGGGGCAGTTATTTCTGGCTGGGCAGGCCCGGATTTGTGGAAAGGCCACCTAGAGCCGGGCCTAGGGCGGCAGGATTTTAGGGGGGCGGCATGCTGCCCAACCACACCCACATTGGTTCAAAAACGCTGGGGATGCACTGGAGATACAATCATTTTTTAAATCCCCATTACTCCGGTCCAGATGATGAAATTTTGCACGAATAAAGGTGAGGGGACAGGGTGACAAGCAGCATTGGGCCTAGGGGTGCCCACCATGTAAATCCGGCCCTGTAGGTGGGCACTTTGTTGCCAGCATTAGAGGAAGTGTCTTGTCTGTTGTGGCCTTAAGTCTTTATAAAAGAGAAACTGATACCCTACCCTTTGTTGTTCTAAAACAACTGAGTGTGTGTATGCAAAACTGTCAAAACAGCTGTGACTAGCACAGACTGTCACGTTGTAAGTATGTTTGCACTTACTGAAACTCAGCGCAGCGACTGCATTACTGCTACTGGCATCTGAACTCTAGTTCCTATAATGAAAATATGCTTCATTTATACTGGCAGCATACAGTATTTTACCAACAATGTTACTGTAAAGTGAGAGGCAATCTTTGCATTCTCACAGGTGCTGTATATCACTGTAAATTATACCCTGACAGAAAATTGCAGTTATTTAAGTTATCTTTAAAAGTATTTACAAGAAACCTGTCACATTGTTCTGGAACTCAAAAAGGGATCTTTTTCTATCCTATCCTATACAAATATACTATGAGGGGATGAGGTCCAGTCGAAAGTCAGCCTGTAAAAAACATCTTTATTGTGTATTTGATTGGTTAATAACCTATCCTCCCAAATGGAACTGGTACTTGCTTATTAGTGATTTTGATTTCCTCCAGATTCATCTGTTAGGCATTCCATTAAAGCCAAAGCCAGAAGTGGGCTCCGGTTACCTACGAATGCAGAAGATTTGGATAGTTTTCTCATTAATAGGTGAGCATGTGCTTTTTCAGCTAATGTATAGCTAAAACGAGTGACAGGTCTGAACAAACACTTGAAATGAATAAAAGTCATTTAAATAATACATTTCTTAAATTTAAATGGCATAATTATACAATATTCGTTTTTTGCATGTATAATCAGATGGAGGAACAGATGGGATATGCTCATTTTAATGTGATGTGTCAATTATACTGCCAAGAGATTGTTCAATGTAACTAAAACTTTTCCATTTAATTGTTACTAAGAAACTGTGCAACTCTTCTCTTTTTCCAAAAAGAAACATTTAGTAACTGGGAAAATCAAGGAATACTTTATGACAGCTTGTTTTTTTTTATTATTTAAAGTTTTTATTATTATAAGAAAACAGTAGTTACAAGCATAATATTAACACATGTATGATTTGTACAGTAGTATTAACATGGATCGGCAAATCAAGATTCACAGGCACTGCTAAAATGACAGCTTGTTTTCATCTCTGGAATATACCAACTAATAAAAAATAGCAAATACTGTAGTTAATTTTTTTTATTTCTGTTTGTACTAAAGCTTAATCATTATACTACTACTCTGATAGCTTTTTTAGTAAGTATTTGAGGAAACGAATTCATGTTGCCAAATATACATTTTTGTTGAGAATTGCACATGGTTTAAATCTAGTTTGGACATCTTTATAGATATGATATGTGAATTGATGCACACATTGTGATCTTTGAATTTCAGTTTATGAGCCTGGGAAATATACTAGAAGCAGTCTTGAAATATTTAAGTGATTTGGAACAATCAAAAGAATTACTATGAATCAATAGCAAATTAGTACATTAGTACTGTACAGAAATATCTAAACCCTTTCATGCTTAAATTTAGGCGAAGAGTATTTTCACTTGAAATATTGAAGAAATATCTTGGTAAACAAAAAGGCATGCATCCCATTAGGCTAAAGGAAAATCTACATTTATGTTTTGCTTCATGACTTCACACACACTTTGTGAACTTATTAGTTCAAGCTAAGAATACAGAAGATATATTATGGGCTTCAAACACTTCACTATACAAAATTCAAGCTTGATAAATACATTCTTTGACCGCCTCAAATGTATCTGCCACTACAACAACTTCATGGGTAGAATTTCACAACCTCCCAACTCTCACTGTAAAAAACATTTTTTCAAACATTGGGATGGGACATTCGAGAGTTTATTGTATGATCCCTTTTATATCTATACATAGTTGGCATATCTCCCCTTAAACCTCTCTTCTCCATTGTAAACATATGCCCTTTTTTTTCTTGCAGATTCAATAATACCGTATATACTCGAGTATAAGCCGACCCGAGTATAAGCCGAGGTACCTAATTTTGCCTACAAAAACTGGGAAAACTTATTGACTCTAGTATAAGCCTAGACACAACTACAGCCCTGTCTTCCAGCAAGAAAGCGACCCCCCCAGCGATCAACCGGACTTCGTTGCAAAGTTGATGGTGACAGAGAATTGCCAAACGGATTACTGTGTGCATTGTCCCACTGTCCCACTACCATGTGCAGAGGGTGCTGTGTGATATTGCCATCACTGTTAATCTTTCGTATAACCAACAGAGGGCGATGTGTGATATTGCAGTCACTGTTATTCTTTAATATAACCAACAGAGGGAGCTGTGTGATATTGCAGTCACTGTTATTCTTTCATATAACCAACAGAGGGAGCTGTGTGATATTGCAGTCACTGTTATTCTTTCATATAACCAACAGAGGGTGCTGTGTGATATTGCAGTCACTGTTATTCTTTAATATAACCAACAGAGGGCGCTGTGTGAAATTGCAGTCACTAGTATTCTTTCATATAACCAACAGAGGGCGCACTGTTATTCTTTCATATAACCAACAGAGGGTGCTGTGTGATATTGCAGTCACTGTTAATCTTTCATATAACCAACAGAGGGCGCACTGTTATTCTTTCATATAACCAACAGATGGCACTGTGTGATTTTGCAGTCACTGTTATTCTTTCATATAACCAACAGAGGGCCCACTGTTATTCTTTCATATAACTAACAGAGGGTGCTGTGTGATATTGCAGTCACTGTTATTCTTTCATATAACCAACAGAGGGCGCTGTGTGATATTGCAGTCACTGTTATTCTTTCATATAACCAACAGAGGGCGCACTGTTATTCTTTCATATAACCAACGGAGGGCATTGTGGGATACTGCAGTCTCTCCCCAAGTGAACTGTTGGTATAGGAATGATTAAAAGTGACTGCAATCTCAGCTACTGCCCGCTGACCCGAGTATAAGCCGAGGTAGACTTTTTCAGCACATTTTGGATGCTGAAAAACTCGGCTTATACTCGAGTATATACGGTAATCCAATTTGAGCCCTAGACACCAAAACTACTAACATTAAAGTATAAGTGGATTGCATGTCCGTCATAAAGGAGAAGGAAAGGTTAAAACTAAGTAAGCTTTATCAGAAAGGTCTTTATAAATAAACCAGTAATCCTTCAAAGTAATGTTGCTCTGAGACCTTTGTCAAAAGAAATACTACATTTCTTTCCTTCTATTGTGTACACATGGGCTTCTGTATCAGACTTCCTGTTTTCATCTTAAACCTCCAGGGCAGGGCTTGAGCATGCTCAGTTTGCTCCTGCCCCCCCCCCTCTCCTCCCCTCCCTGCTGTAATCTGAGCCCAGAGCTATGAGTGACCAGGGAGAGCCTCAGACAGGAAGTGATATCACACCAAGCTAATATGGCAGCTGCTATCCTAAACAGAGAGCTTCTAGAGCTGTTTACTCAGGTATGGTAAAACATTCTACAGAATAAATATATCATTCTAGCTTGTGTTGGGGTAACTGGCTACTGACGCCCAGGGGTTTCCTGGACAGCGCGTCCGTACGTTCCTCAAATCCGGGGGCTTGTACAGAGAGACACTATCAAGCAGTGAGACTCATAACAAGTTCAGTTTATTCGTAGTGTTACAACAGCCTATATTGAGTACAAGGACAAAGAACACTTTGACGTATAAGAAGCATACGATCTATAGTATAGGAGCTAGACACATCTTGTGACAGGATACATCGCGTATCAATAAGTAATAACAGTTGCAGAAAAGAAACAACATGTTATGCTCAGAACAGCACATACATTAATTGTGTAGCATTGTGTAACATAAAGGTAACCCTTCAGCTTGCACTATTGCAGCTAATCTATTGGCAATAAAATGCCTCGATAGCTTTCCTTCTCCTTTAAGGTAATACATTGAGAAAAGTAACTATTTATCACTTTAAATGAGAGCCATTTATGTTATGTGTTTTTTAGCAGGTAACCTAACTTCTCAAGCCATGCACTAAGCCTAGGGCTAAGTGTTGTGACAACACAAAACACATAAGGCTACCTCTTTTTTGATACTTCAATAAATCTCTACTTCACTTGTACACATTTGCCTGCCTTAAGAACTGCTCATTAAATGCCTGATCCACTAAATAGCTGAAGGCCCAGGCAGTGCATCTGGGTCTCCCCTTACTGCGGTAATTGATCTTTATTTTTAGTTTCAATCACCTTAGATTTCTAATGAATGCTAGACACTTGCAATATAATATGCAACACTGTACATTGTCTATTTTTTTTCAAGTTTCAAACCAGAGGACAGGTCATTTGGTAAAAATATACCTGATTAACAACTTTAACTTAATTTGTAGCAGAGGAAAATGCTATTTTTGCCCTACAGCCTACAACCTGTTAACTTTAATATACTGTAAGTGCTTTAGCAACTATTCCAGCTTATAAGATAAGTAAAATAAACCTACATATCTACTGACTTACTGTTATAGTCCCAATAGAAATAAAGAATAGAAAGAAGACACAGGGGAAAGCATAGTTTACCCCTAAGAGCCAGGTAATACCCAGACCAACCAAGCAATCAAACTGATACTTTCCATCTAACACCAAGCACTCCCAGCATGCACAGCAAACACCATTGGTTAATAAACACTTATTCACCTGCAACACTTATATCACATGGAAGGCATACTTGCTAGGCAGAGTCTAACTTTCTGATGTTTCAAAACCCTTCATGTTTAGAAATATGTGAAAATGTATGGTATATTGTGCTTATTTATAAAACAAATTGAAAGAAGGGCATACAACCTTAGTGTAATTCTTTAAAAATACTTTTATTTTTATTATAATTAAAATTTCACTTACAAAATTGCAGTGATCATTTGCTCATCAGATAGCAAGTACATCACTTGCTGTGACTTCCATAGGGGCAAACAATCAACTTTAAATAGACACTGCTTCATTAGTCACAAACTGCATCCGTATGAGTTATAAAACCACGTTATATAATTGAGTGGTTTTAATTTCCCTAAACGAAAATGGTTTCCCTCGCACTGAAAGGACTTTGCACAAACATAAAGGAGAGACAGGTAGTGCCTTATCAAAAGACAGTAGGCATGTGTGAAAGAGCCACCACATCTCCATGTACCTGTAAAACATGCCTATACAGAAATTTTATATTGTGCTTATTATCTCCAATAAATGAGTGGAAAATGTATGGTATATTCTGGAATTGTCAGGTTTAATTGTTTCAATGAATATGAGGCAGAGGTTTAATTTAAAAAGTTCAGACCAGATGGTTCAACCAGTAAGCATAGAGCCTGCAACTACACATTGCCTCTTCCTGATGGAAAATTTCAACTAAATCACAATAATTGTAGGCAAAGTGACACAATTTGTTTCAACGATGTTGTTTAATGTCTATAACTAATAAAAAAAAGTGTAAACAAAGGAAAATGTAATTGGATCTTGATATAAAGATGATACTGTATATAAACATTTACGAACAGTACATGTTTTCTATTTCCCAAGTATTCTTAGAAAAAGAAAAGTGATTGTTGGCAAAACCTGATTTTTATTGTTATGATTTCAATAGTTTGTATTCCTGTTTGCCCTAGTTCTTTAGCAAATGCTGAGGCACATAAGCTTCTCTCAACTGTGGTTTTATACCAGCTGTGATTAATGTAAGCAGAAAGTAAAAGCAATTGTAACTCTGAAGTCAGTATAAGCTGCTTAAGCCCAAACAAGAAATGGTTTTGTAAGTACATAAAACTCACATGCAGACAGGGCCTGAGGACATCACATCTGTGGCATGTATTTTCTCTATATAAAATGGGATAGTTTAATAAATGACTCTATGAGCCAATAAAAATGCTTTCTTTTCTTTTCAAAGATGTCCATATCAGTCTGTTTTTTCCTCCAGGATGCCTCGCTGTCAGCTTAATTTATTGTATTGCTCTTGTATAACAGGGCATCTGTACATGATACCATCCTAGCTCACTAGGAACCATCATAGACTCCACTCTGCGTATTTCCAATTTTTAGGAACACAGTTTTCATTCATTGAATGTCTGTATATATTCCTGCTATAATTACCAATAGCAAGAAGCACCACAATGCTTTACTTAAACCCCTCTGTTACTTTTCCAGTATTCTAATAACTAGCCCGTTCCAATTCCAGCTAACCTTGATGCTATAAACAGATTCATTCACTTCACTTAGCACTCCTCATTTGTTTGCCTATTGTCTATGCATTGCCTAATACTGCATGTTACAATAAAATATTCCATCACCATACCAATAATTCTGTCATCCTTAAATACGCCTGCCAAAAAATGACCATCTATGATAAATCATTTTCTTTTTTTTACTGAACACCCTAAGGTTTTTCTCTGTCCAACACATTCTCCATCTTAAGATCAGCTTCACGTGTGTATACAAAAATAATAACAATGAATAAATAAATTTCTCTTCCTATATCACATGTTCAGGGGATCATCCATGAAGAATGGATGCACAGCTGGAAGAGATTACTACAAAATGTATCCAAAGGGACAATCCTAGGAGGACATAACAACATGAGGTTGGACATGTACATAGCCTAGATTATAAATTAGTTATCCAGGAAAGAACTATAGGATGCACTAAGTGACTCCATTTACCCTTTGAAACAACACTTAGAAAGATAGTTTGGTTAAGGTGGATGTGGCCTCCGTACATATTCCTGCACACAAAATATTGGCTTCCTTGAAAAATGGTATGTACCCTTGTGGTAGATGCAATCAATATTCTAGTGTGATTCTTAGTATATTTTTAAAGTATCCACAGCAAGGACATCACATATGTTGGTGTATATACATTTTTTAAAATGAGTATAAATGCATTTTTGTCAGTTCAAAATGCAACCCTTTATTCTATTGTTTTTTGAATGCATAGCAAGTCAAGAAATGTGCTTGCCATAAAAGAAAAAAAACACCTGTGTGTAAGAGACCTTATGGTCGTTGTTTAGTTGCCTGAGAAAGAAGTGGGAGCCTCGAACATTGCATCTAATTTGTACTTGCCAAGTAAAGTTACCACTATTTCAGCATACCTTAGGAGTTATTTGTTCTTTTTATATGCTGAGTTCATGTTTTTAAAACTTTAGGACAGAATAGCTATGGTGGTCCACTCAGTTTTGGACATATAAATATGAATAAAGGTATTTTAATGCAAAGACATATATCTGTACTTTTGCCTATATGTTAAACAACTTGTTCTTATATAGGACTTATTGAATTAGAGATACATGCCCAGTCTGTGCACAATAACCTTATTTGCTATAAAAATAAAGTACAAGCTGGCCTTAACAAAAGGTATTTTGATGTATTTAATCAAATAAAAATTAGAATACATCCCATCGAAAAAAAACAAAAAAATGGGGCATTTATTTTTAAATGTTAAAAAAATTACTGCTTGAGAAATAGAATAGTTGGCTAGAACTACATCAGCACCAGTTTACAGAATAAAGTGAGCTGACATTGAAGGAAGGCTCATAGTGACAGCACCATAAAAAGAGCAGTTAGCTTTAGTGTGGTCCAGGATAAGCACTGAGCAGGGGGCTTCTGTGTATTCCTGATGTCAACTATTGCTCCTGAAAGTCTGCCTTTCACATTCTCAAGTAGGAATGAACTTCGCTTAGTGGATCTGTTCTCTGAAAATACAACAAAATAATAACCCTTAAACAATATGTCAGGTCTAAAAAGCATGTGAAAAATCCTAATAAGAATAAAAATGGAATAAGCAACCCTATCCCTCCCATGTAATTTGACACACAAACGAAAACTGACACAAATCTTGCATTTGCGTGTTTTGATGCTGGCGTCAGGATATTTGATGCTGACATCATGACGCTGCGTCCAGATTGATGCGCTGCCATCAGTTGACCTCGTGGATCCCCCTGGGCCCGCCATCTTGGATAGGACGCCACCATGAAAGGACGCGCCGACGAGCGCTCCTTACAGTACCCCCTCCTCCACGGGGGGGAGGCATCTGGACCAACAGGATTGGGTTTGAAAGGAAATCTCTTAAGGAACCTCCGTACAAGAAGTGGAGCATGGATGTCAGAATGTTTGATCCAAGAACATTCTTCTGGTTCGAACCCTCTCCATTCCACCAAGTACTGAAAGGAACCTCTGGACATGCGAGAATCCAAAATGTCCTCTACCTCGAACTCCTGATGACTGTCCACAATTATAGGAGCAGGAAACAACAAAGAATGACCAACCATTGCAGGCTTAATAAGAGACACATGAAAGTTTAGGGGATAGAATCTTGAGGTGGATTTCTTGATAGAAAGACATACTTTGTCTTCAAGAGCATACTGAGGAGGAGGAGAACGCTTCTTATCGGCATAAATCTTTTGAACAATCTCTTCTACAGATTGGTCTTAGTAGCATGCCAAATTGCGGACATGTGAGATACTTGATCATTGGCTGCTGGTATGTTGGAGAAAAGAAAATCTTGGGGAAATGCCAAAGGATGTTGACCATATACACAAAAAAGGAGAGTATTATGTAGAGAATTATTATGAGTAAATTCGGCCCAAGGAAGTAGATCAGCCCAATCATTTTGGCACAAAGAAATATGGCATCTTAGAAATTGTTCAAATGCTTGATTTTCAAATTCTGCAGCTCTGTTGGACTGAGGATTATAGGCTGAAGAAAATTTTAGTGAGATGTTGAGGGATTTGCGTAACAATCTCCAAAATAGAGATAAATTGTGAGCCTCTGTCCGAAACAATTTCAGCAGGAAAACCATGGAGACAGAAAATATGTTGAATAAATAATTTAGAAAGTTCCATTGCAGAGGGTAATTTACGGAGAGGAATGAAATGAGCCATTTTACTGAACCTGCTAATTACTACCCAGACGACCGTGTAACCATGGGAAGATGGAAGCTCCACGATAAAGTCCATGGCTAAATGTGTCCAGGGTCGGGAGGGTATGGGTAGTGGTAACAGTAATCCCTTGGGAGAGGTATGACAGGATTTGGAAGCGGCACAAATGGAACAGGAAGATACAGAGTCTTTGACATCTTTCCATAAAGAAGGCCACCAAACAAGATGAGACAACAAATCAGTAGTTTTCTTGATACCAGGATGACCCGCTTGTTTGGAACTGTGTGATTGACAAAGAATGGTGTGACGAAGATCCGGAGGTACATAGGCCACTCCAAGTGGTGCATCGGATGGTGCGGAAGACTGTGCCAAAAGAATTTGCGATGCCATAGAAGGAAATAAGGCAGCTACAATCTTTGCTGGAGAAACAATTGGGGCGTCATCTTTCGGACAAGAATCCACCGGAATGAAACTTCTAGATAATGCATCCACCTTCTTATTTCTGTAGCCAGGGCATAATGTGATGATAAAATTAAAACATGAGAAGAATAGTGCCCAACGAGCTTGTCTGGTGTTAAGACAATTAAGAGCTTGAATGTACTTTAAGTTTTTATGATCTGTAAATATGGTTACAGGGATTGTAAAGTCTTCCAGGAGATGCCTCCATTCCTCTAAGGCCAACTTGACTGCAAAAGAGTTCTCGGTTGCCCAAGTCATAGTTTTGTTCATGTGGAGAGAATTTCTTTGAAAAGAAGGTGCAGGGGTGAAGTTTCCCATCACTGAGTTGTCTTTGGGAAAGTACTGCACCAGCAACCACATCAGAGGCATCGACTTCAATGAAGAAAGAGAGAAGAGGGTCTGGATGTTAAAGGACAGAAGCAGAAGAAAATTATTTTTTCAATCATTCAAATGCTTCCTTAGCCTGTGGAGTCCAGCAGTTGGGTTTCCCACCCTTGCGAATGAGGGCCAAAATTGGAGCAATTCTAGAAGAGAAACCCTTAATGAACTGCCTATAGTAATTGGCAAAACCAATGAATCTCTGTATGGCTTGGGTACTTGTAGGCCACTCTCGAATGGCCATGGGGATATAATGTAACCCAGAAACTGAATCTTGGGAGTTTCAAATGAGCATTTCTCAAGCCTGGCAAAGAATGCGTTCTTTCTTAGACGAGAGAGAAGCTCCCAAACATGGACTCTGTGTTCATCTATATTTTTAGAAAAGATGAGTATATCGTCCAGATAAACGACTACACTAAGTCCAAGTTAGTCTCTGAAAATGTTGTTGGGGAACTCCTGGAAGACAGTTGGCATATTGCAGAGCGCAAATGGCATGACGAGATACTCTTAATGACCATCACGAGTGTGAAAGCAGTCTTCCATTCGTCACCCTCTTGGATTCGGATCAAGTTGTATGTATCCCTGAGTTCCAATTTGGTGAAGATATTGGCCCCTTTGAGTTGATCGAACAGTTCTGATATAAGGGATAGTGCATATCGTTTTTTGAGGTGATTTTATTAAGGCCCCAGAAGTCGATGCCAGGTCGTAGTCTGCCACCTTTCTTCTACACAAAGAAGAAGCCGGCCCCTGCCGGAGGAGAGGAAGGATGAATGAATCCACGCTGAAGGTTTTCATGAATGTAGTCCTTCATAGCTCTTGTTTCAGATGGTGACAGCAGATATGTACGACCACGAGGAGGCATGGTACCGGGAAGTAGATCAATGGGGCAATCGTAGGGTCAATAAGGGGGAAGGGTCTCTGCAGAATTTTTACAAAATACATCACCAAAGTCCTGATATTCCAGGGGAAGAGAGTGAAAGTTTATTGAAGCACAAGACTTTCTGTACTGCATTAGGTGACAAACAATTCTGCTGGCAGTAAGGGCTCCAATGGGAGATCTGGCTTTCAGGCCAATCAATGGTAGAATTGTGGATATGAAGCCAATGCAGCCCCAGGACTACAGGTGTAGAAGGACAATTAATAAGAAAGTCTCTCAACATGAAGTGCTCCAACCATAACAGAAAGTTCCCGTGGGGCATGAGAGATGTACGCCATAGATATCGGTCTGTTGTCAATCACCAGGACCCGGAGAGGAATCGACAAAGGGTGTAGAGGAATATCATGAAGGATGGCAAATGACTGGTCAAGGAAGTTTCCTGCCCCACTGGAGTCCAGAAAGGCTTGAGTCATGATCCTCTTAGACGTGACTTGAAGCTGTACAGGAAGCATAAACTGGTGAGAGGATTGGTGGGGAAAAGGATTAATTTCGCCCAGGTGAGTCTCCCCAAACTTACCTAGGCATGGAAGTTTCCCTACTTCACTAGGCAACTGTAGGCGAAGTGAGCCTTGCCTCAACAATACAAACACAAGCCGGCTGTACGTCGAAGCTTTTCTTCTTCGGACCAGCGTGCGTCAATCCAGTAAAAGATCAGTTCAGGCAGCAAAGGTTCAAGGTCAGGATACAGGCCGAAGTCAAAGATCAGAAATCAAAACACACCCAGGAACACAATATAGTGGAACCTATAATCGGGCAATGGCTGAAATCCTCTGGCATCCCTTTATAGGTGAATTTTCGTGCAAAACGTGCATGATGACGTCATGACATTTGATATCATGGTGTCATGACGCTGCGTCCAGATTGACACACTGGCGTCGGACGACCATGTGGATCCCCCTGGGCGCCGCCATCTTGGATAGGACGCTGCCATGGAAGGACGCACCAGCGAGCCCTCCTTACAGTTTCGTCCAAAAATTCATGCATAAAACCTGAAAAAGCTATTTTTTTCAAGTTTTTTTTATTGATAAATAAGATCAAATTGTGGATGGGTGTTTGGTCGGACTTTTTTTTAATAAAAAAAAGATTTTTTCAAGATTCTTGGAAAAAAACACAATTCAATTGTACTGTAAATGGGCCCCTAAGAGTTAGAGATCTGAAACCAGGAAGTTGGGTTCTGTTAGACATCCGGTCACTCCAGCCTTTATGGATTACTTTTTTTTTGGCTAACTAACTATATTAGAAACATTTTTTTATTTCTCACAGCCTGTCTATTAACCACATTTTTTACACTGAACTGTTCCAACTAGAGGTTAAATATGAATAGTGTGACATTTTAACCATATTTAACTAAAATCAGAATTCTCATTGTGAGTATTTCAGTAACTTGTACATCAGTCTTCATGGGTTCTAAAATAACTTGTTAAGCTTCCATACAAATGATTACAGCAAATGGCAATGATTTTTTTTTAATTCTAAGATGATTCAGAGTTGTAGGCTCAATACTCCTTAGGTCATGCAATAATGAATACAGTGTCGGTCTGGTCCACAGGGATACCAGGAAAACTCCCAGGTGTCAGTGGGCCCTCCTGCTTCAAAACATTTGGCATATTTCATGGCCATTACCTATTTCTATGAGAACAAAGAGACTAAATAGATTGAATAATAGATTATAGCATGTAACGAAAAGAGACTAGCAGAATAGAGGTTGCGTGAAGAGATGAATTATAATAGTACTGACAGTGGGCCCCTGATCTAAGGTCTTTGGGTGGGCCCCTGGTGTCCCAGTCCGACACTGAATGAATATGTTTTATGCAATTTATTTTGTTATTCAAAATTTTAGTTCTAGAACACAGTGGGTGTCATGTTTGGTGCAGACAAGGGAACCGTAACGTGTGACAGAAAGGACAGGAAAAGAGTAAGTGTAGTCATGGGACAGGCCATGGTCAATAGCAATCAGACAGTGTAGTACGGAATCAGGAACCAAAAGCGTCATCGAAAACACAGGCTGGTGTCAAACCAATCAGTAACCCAGTACAAAGTCAGAATCCAGAATAGTGGTCAGTAACAGACAAAGGTCAGTACAGGCAGCAAATCAGAAGAGGTCAGGGACAGGCTAGGGCATTAGGGAGCACGTGTCAAACCAGAAGGTTGCAGGCGTTACTGCCACCCCATTATTGCACCAGGTACCCTTACAGTGGGAAGGGAAGAAAGCTAAATATTTCTTAATGTATATTAAGAATGTATTTCTCAAGATAACCTATAAAAGCCAGTGTTCTGTGGAAAAACAAAATGTCACAAGACTTCTGGTTGTTTTCCATAAAAAGTAGGCAGGGCTGTGGTCACAGTTTTTTCTCTATTTAATATAAATATGTTGTTCTTATACATTAGGTAAGGCCAGTTTACAATTGGCAATAATGTATATTTATTTGCCCTGGACTGTTTTGCTTGACAGGCAATTAGGACAAATTAGATTAGAAGGCACCTTTCCAGTATACAGGTATAGGACCTGTAACCCAGAATGCCTGGGACCTGGGTCTTTCTGAATAACTGATCTTTCCGTAATTTGGATCTTCATACATTTAGTCTACTAGCCAATAAGCTGGTTCTGCTTCCAATAAGGATAAATTATATCTTAGTTTGGATTGTGTACAAAGTACTGTTTTCTTATTACAGAGTTAAAAAGGCAATCATTAAAAAAAAAATTGGATTATTTGGATAAAATAGAGTCTATGGAAGGCAGCCTTTCCATAATTCTGAACTGTCCAGATAATGGGTTTCCAGATCCAAGATCTCATACATCTGCTACCATTTGTACATGAGTGTAAACATCAGTAATGTATAACTTGAATAACGTAATATTTATTCCGAATATATAAATAAGCAGGTTCGATTTATTTGTTTCATCTTTTTTTTAAAAGTATAACTAAACCCTAAAAATGAATATGGCTAAAAATGGCATATTGTATATACTGGTTTATAAATATGCAATTTTTTTACACTATTTTTACGCCTGCTTTAGCATGAAATGTTTTACACACCTTTATAAATACTCTCTTAGTTTTTCTCCTTAGCCATAGGTGAAAAATCATCTTCTTTCCTTATTCTTGTATTTAAATCAGATTTCTCACAGCTGCAATAAATATAGTTTATAACATGACCATGCTTTCATTGTTCCATGAAGGATGGAAGTTTCTATTCTCAAAATAGAGCTGTAACAGCCCCTTGTAATGCTAATCTGTTGATCTGCAGACTGGGACACAGTCTCACTGGTGCTTTAGATGTCAAAATTTCCTTCTTTGGGGAGCTAGAAATCTACATCCTTTTGACTTTTCCTGTATGTTGGAGATGAATGTGTTTATTCATGTAGATATTACATTGCTTTGCAGTGATATGGCATGCTCAAAATAAGAATTTGTGACACCTTGATGTAAAAACAAGCAGAAACTGATCACTGTTCTTTGAAACTGTTTACAGTGCACTGATAAATAATACAACAGGATACATTACAAAGGGCAGTGTTCACTTTAAAATTGATTGTGGGATAGTCTTCATTTTCTAGCACCTCTGTTTTCCATTTCATATAATAAATAAGTACTGCTCATAGTATGAAATATCATAGCTAATAGCATCACCTTTATACGAACATTTAAAAAAATCAATCTGCAACTGTGTGCCTATATAATAGATACTTAACATTGCATGGCTTCTAGAAATCCTTCATGAATCAATTGCTCCATCTAGTGCAAAAACCTTAACAAGCATTATTTTCCTTTGCCAGCTTTTTCCTTTTTTGCTGATTAGCTCATCAAATATTAAATAATTAATAGTGAATACTAATGTTTGGTTCTACTTCTCTTGTGCCAAAACCTATTACATATCAAAGCCATCGTGAATGTTGGACATTTTAAAGAAGTTAAATTATACTTGTAATTGAATTTGTATTATTATCTGTATTATAAAAGATTGTAACAATTCAACACTGCATTGTATTCAGAATAACACTATATTAGCTTGTGTCTGACTTTTAATGACATGACCCTAACATATTAACACTTAAAAAAAATACTGACACCAGAAAATAACCTTTTTTTTTATATCTATCATAATATTATCTTTGCATACGATTTATAATTTTGCCATAAAAGTATTTGCCTGATGCTTTTACATTACCTTTCTTATCCCCATGTTCCTCTAAGTGGTGGCTGCCATATTTGTGCAGCTGGAGTCTGTAAGAATCTGTAACTGACAGGTTAAGAAGGGACAGGCAGGTTGGCAAAACAGTTAGGTTTAGGAACTTCAAGTTACAATTACTTACAAAAGCAGGACTATCAGTGGAAAACAATAAACGTGACCTATATGTAACTTTTAATATACCGTATATACCCGAGTTTTTCAGCATCCAAAATGTGCTGAAAAAGTCTACCTCGGCTTATACTCGGGTCAGCGGTACCCGACCCGAGTAGCTGAGATTGCAGTCACTTTAAATCATTCCTATACCAACAGTACACTTGGGGAGAGACTGCAATATCCCACAATGCCCTCTGTTGGTTATATGAAAGAATAACAGTGCGCCCTCTGTTGGTTATATGAAAGAATAACAGTGACTGCAATATCACACAGCGCCATCTGTTGGTTATATGAAAGAATAACAGTGACTACAATATCACACAGCGCCATCTGTTGGTTGTATGAAAGAATAACAGTGCACCCTCTGTTGGTTATATAAAAGAATAACAGTGACTGCAATATCACACAGCGCCCTCTGCACATGGTAGTGGGACAGTGGGACAATGCACACAGTAATCCATTTGGCAATTCTCTGTCACCATCAACTTTGCAAAGAAGTCCGGTTGATAGCTGGGGGGGTCGCTTTGGTAGAATGTGAGCTGCTGGGAGACAGGGCTGTAGTTGTGTCTAGGCTTATACTAGAGTCAATAAGTTTTCCCAGTTTTCGTAGGTAAAATTAGGTACCGCGGCTTATACTCGGGTCGGCTTATACTCGAGTATATACGGTAGATTAATATTTTGAAAAGAAAATGTTTAGTGTTAACACTTTAACTCCTGCTCAGTAAGACCTGATGTCCACAACGTCAGAAATTAAACTTTCACATATAGGTGAAATGATGCAGACCATAATCTTCATATTATCTTAAAAAGCCCAAGAATGTGTCATTGCATGAGATGTAATTTATTCTTTTGAAATGTTTAGGTTTATTCTTATGTAAAACATGCCCTAATTCCTGATCCTGGTCCTAACTGTGTGAGACATCTCTAATAGGAGATTAATTCTATTAGCATTTGTTGTAGGCAATCAGCTAACAGAAAGTGCCAAGGGCTGCACTGCATGATTGCAGTTATTACACCTCTAGGCCAAATTATCAGAGCAAATCAATTTAGCCATTTAAAGTGTGATTACATTATTTCATTTCAATTGTATTCCTGGGCAGGTGTGTCACAGCAATGAGGGACTTCTGGATCATTACAAGCATATTTTGCATCCTTTGAGTTTACAAAGTGTTCTAAATTAACAGTAGGCTGTCTCCCCATAGAGTAATTTTTCAGCAAGTATTTTTAATTAAAAAAAAACCCTTTTCTCTGTAATAATCAAACAGTATCTTTCATGTAGGGATGCACCGAATCCAATATTTTGGATTCAACCGAACCCCAGAATCCTTCAAGAAAGATTCGGCCGAATACCGAACCGAATCCTAATTCGCATATGCAAATTAGGGGTGGGAAGGGGAAAACATTTTTTACTTCCTTGTTTTGTGACAAAAAGTCACGAAATTTTCCCTCCCGGCCACTAATTTGCATATGCAAATCAGGGTTCGGATTCAGTTCGGCCAGGTAGAAGGATTCGGCCGAATCCGAATCCTGCTGAAAAAGGCCGAATCCCGAACCGAATACCTGGCCGAACCGAATCTGAATCCTAATTTGAAAAATATTTCTTCTGTTGCTTAATGTTAAAGATGTTAATATATTATGTTACAACTTTTTATATGCCAGTGTAGTATTAGAGTGTGATTTATCTCTTTATAAAAAATTTTTATCGAATTAAAAAAATATTATATATATATATATATATATATATATATATATATATATATATATATATATATATATATACTGTGTATAGATAGATACATACATACATACATACATACATATTGACAGCTATGCTATGATGAGAGCTACTCTGACCTATATTCCTATATAAATAAACCAACAAATCATTGCACATCAAATCAGTTGGTGGGGGTTAAGGTTAAGTTCAACTTTTTTGGTATCCATGTGAAATCCATCAGCACACATAATCCTTAAAATTCAATGAGGGTTTCTCAAATTCTTGTTTAAAAACCTTGGTGTAGAGATGGTGTTGTCAGAGTCTAGAGAAGAATTCCGTTACATGCTTCCTCAAATTAAAGTGTCATTGAGTTACAGAGTGATGAATTGATCTAGTCCAAAAATGTATTAGAAAATGTTGTGTTACATAAAGTGAAGGGCATGACCGTGTACTCAAAATAACCATAATAAGAACAGAAGACTGTTTATCATTCACCCCCTTCACATATATGGGTTAATTTATAATCTCTCATGAGATCAAGCTTGGAGAAAATCTTAGTGTGCCTGAGTATTTTAAATAGTTCTGATATAAGAGGAAAAGGGTTCAGATTTTTAATAGTAACTTTATTCAGTTCCCAATAATCAAAACACAGTCTCAGAGAGTAATCTTCCATGAAAAATATTATAGCACCTGCATGAGAAGTGGACAGTCCAATAAAACCCTTAAGATTTTCATCAATCAGAAGTGGTCGCTAAACAGTTTCCGGTTCTCAAAAACTATATTAAAATTGTACAAAGGACATTTTGTTCACACAAAGGCATAACTTTTTGCATTGAGAATATTTTTTCCATTACCAACTTTTATTACATTCCCCCAATATTATTCAAAGGCTGGCACCTACTTGGGATAAGTGTCTCTTGATCTGGGCATTGGTTTTCAATCAGAGGGCTTAGTCCTCTCCTGCCATTAGTTTTTAAGAGAGAGAGACTGCCCAGACCATCACCCATATTTTCTCTCCTCTCCATCTTCTACACAGGATCTCTTTTTCGCCTTATTATCATTTATTGCATTTCCTCTTAGCCACCCTTTCTTTCCCTCAAGCTATGTCATTATCAGTTATAACTACCTGTTCAACTTAAAACTGCACACTTACCCAAATGATCAAATTAGAGTTAAATTTATGATTTTCCTCCTCCAGAGCCTGCCTACTCTTTCTATTCTCACTACTGGCCACTTCTAGATCCTCCACCAGTCAGCTACATGTCATGTCTACCTCAGCCTGAACTCATGCAAATTGGGGTCATTCCAATGGGATTTATGAAGCCTCAAATTTTTCTGGTAAAATTCTAAAGGGGGAAAAAAATATCACATTTTTCGAGGAAAAAAGATTTATTATGCTCCGAAGCTGCTAAAAATTCAAATCCGAAAATACTCCAGTTAAAACCTGTCAAAGTCATGTAAAAGTCAATGGCAGATGGTTCTTTTAACAATTGGAAGATTTTTTTGCCTTCATAGTTCTCGATAATTTCAGGCTGTTTGACACTGGTTTTTGTTCAATAATCCGATAAATTCAAGTTTTTTTTAGATGACAATTCAAAAAATCTGATTTTTTTTTTTCTGCTTGGTCAATTTGAAATCCAAAAGTACATTAAATGAGAAGGGAATGTTAAAACTAAGTCAGCTTTATCAGAAAGGTCTATATAAATATACCAGTAAACCCTCAAAGTAATACTGCCTCAGAGGCCTCTGTCAAAAGAAACACAGCGGGGCTCATTTATTAAAGCAGCGCAGCGCATAAGTGGACGCAAAAGATTGTCTGCGCCATCACGAGCGTGATCGCTAATATATTTGCGTGATATTGCGCATAACAGAGAGCTTTTGCGATGGTTTTGTTTATGCGCATTGCGCAAAAGATTGGGCATTTATGTCGCAAACGATGCCGTGTTAGGGGCGTGGCTGTGGGCGTGGCTACAATGCGCTTGCACTGCGGCCGTCGCAGATTTGCGTCTGTATATGTGCAAAACTGCACCCGGGCAACAGCACCACAATTTTTACGACTGCCTCTTCGTGGCGTAATAGTAACGCTCTTCAAAATGCGCATTCCTGCCCAGCTGCGCTAGTATATTCACATTTTTGCGTTTCATGTTGCTTAAAAGAGAATTTTATATATGTGTGCAGAGCCACACTGCTAAACTGTGTTCTGGCAAATACAATGGTGCTGCTGTTGGTGGGGATGTTTGTTAACTCAAAGTTTACTCAAAGATGAACAACCCCTGTAAAGTGCATATTAACCACGCCTTCCACCCAACATGTTTATATTGACCAAGGTTCCTTTAAGGGTATCAGGTAGGCTAAACACCTTTGCAACCAGACAAATATTAGCACAGAAACAAATGCAGATGCGTCTAAGTGAACGCAATATGCGCAATATGTGACGCAACTAATTAAAGCAGCGCATTCATACATGAGCACAACTAATCCTTACCTTTGCGGTATCTTCCTGTGCGCACAATTTATTATAAGCACTGCGACAGCTGATACGCAGTTTCACACGTCGCACCTGTCTGTGTCTACATTAGCGCACAAATCGCACTGTTAAGGTATCGTGCGCTACATTATTAAATACTCGCATGCGCTGGGCAAATGTCAGGCCACTGCGCTCTTTTTAGCGCTGCGCTGCATTAATAAATGAGCCCCAGCATTTCTTTCCTTCTATTGTATACACATGGGCTACTATATCAGACTTCCTGCCTTCAGCTTAAATCTTCTTGCCCCAGGCGTGAGCATGCTCAATTCGCTCCTCTCCCCCCCCTTCTCTGCTGTAATCTAAGCCCAGAGCTATAAGTGAGGCAGGAAGTGATGTCAGATCAAGCTAATACTGCAGCTGCTATCCTAAACAAACAGAGAACTTCTAGAGCTTTTTACTCAGGTATAGTAAAGCATTCTACAGAATAAATATAGCATTCTAGTTTGCACTATTGCAGCTAATCTATTGGCATTAAAATGCATCTGTAGCTTTCCTTCTCCTTTAAGCCAGATCATGGTTGGGAGTTAAGTCGAATTTATAATTTTATTTATTTAATAAAAAAAAATGAGAAAAATATGAGTTTTAGTAAATATGCCCCTAAAACTGACAACTCTAAAGTTTCCTTTCATGAACTAAATTAAGCAAAAACCTAAGCTATGGGTATGAATCTCTCCCCAAAACCAATTCCAAATTTCAAGAGACTATAATTTTAAGAGGAGAGACCACTCTATGAAATATTTCTGCATCACCCTAACTGTACCTTCCAACCAACTTTATCCCCCAAGCTGTATCCTGACCTACAATTGGAAATACATACATGGAAAAATCAATATCTTTCATAGCTGATACTTGGTGCTCTAAAGATGTTGGCATTGCCATTTGAAGCCATTCCTGTACGTAAATATCCCAACACAGTTATGATATTTATAGGGCCTTTTTTTTCTCAGATCATATGACATAATAATATTGCTACCTAGAAATAGTTGGCATAATTTTATTATTTAAACTAAGTATTGCTACTACAAAGCCACTAGATGACTATGGATCTGGAAAAATGTCAGGTAAAAATCACAGTCCTACATTTTTCAATTAACACTTCCATTATGGAAGCCATAGCACTTCTTAAATTGATATAATTGCAACATACCCCAATAACCTTAAAACACATGCCTAACTAAATTAAAAAGCCAAGTCAAAAAGTTTGAAATATGTAGTGCATATACCCACCCTTCCTTTTTTTGTTGTTGTGTTGCAAGATAGGCTTTGCAACTGTCAGCTAAAACAAAAAAACAAATACAATTCCAAAAGAAAAAAAGAAATCAAAGAATCTGTACAACCTACTTGGTTAGCAGGCCAGTTAGATCAAAGTTCTATTGTGGATTAAGTTATTGTGGTTAAACATATCCTGTTTATTGTTCTTATAAAAGCTGTAGCTTTCTCCTCTATATAAAGCGGTCAGTACTTATTTTTTTTGTTGAGGTATAACAGTGTGTCCTGATTATTTGATGCTGTTTATGCTATGGTTCATGTAGATACATAAGGGTAAGCAAGAAAAATTAGAAGCACAAAGACAGACAACTAAATAATGTTAAATATACAACAAAAGAAGGGCCTTAATGGGCGGTAACTCTTTGTGCAACGTATGGGTTAGATTTATCAAAGGGTGAAATCAGAGATCTCCACAGTCTGCAGAGTGAAATACTGCCGTATTTATCAAATGGTGAACTTTCACTATCACCCTTTGATAAATCGCCTTTAAAAATCCCATAGAAATGAATGGAGAGAGGCGGTGTTTCACTCTACGGACTGTGGAAATCTCTAACTTCACTCTTTGATAAATCTACCCCATAGCTTTACTTATTGATCCTAATGCAAAAAGAACACAGCCATACAGCCATTCTGCTTGCACATGAAATCACATTTTTATTGGCTGTATTTCTTTTTATCTACATGCGCTTTTCATTAAAGCAGTTTGTTTTATTTCTCTCAATACTCTAATTTCATTAAATTACTTCTATTTTCTTATGACATGCTAGTTCAATTCCAATCACTGCTTCAGAACATTCCTCACATTGTTTTTAACTTCTGCAAGTTATTTTCTTGTTTTATAACCTCTTAAAATGTAGCAATATATAGGTCTCAGAAAGTGTGTTTGTCTGAGCTTTGAATTCACACATGTGGAATTAGAATCTTTACAACAACTTATTTTTTATGTTCTTGGCGGCATTCCCAGAATTGTAACATCCATCGTCACCTAAATGAAGATTTACCCAAATGCACTATTTTCCTTTGTTCAGGCGTCCTTGATTGTGACATTGCACTCTCTTTTCCACAAAACACAAAGTTTTACAATTTCATGTTCTTAAATATATGTTGATAAATAGATCTTAATTATTATCAGGAAATTGTCCATTATGAGATGACAGCAAATGTATTTCAGGTTTTCAAATACCAAGCCCACTTATCACCTGTTGCCGTCTCTCCTGTGCATGGAGGTACCCTCTGATTTGGGCTATCTATGTACTGTCTGTGTCAATAGAGACCTAGCGATGGGCGAATCTATCCTTGTCCACGAAGAAATAAGCGTAATGGCAAAAAAATTTGCGAAACGGCATAAAACTAGCGAAATGCATTGAAGTCAATGGGCGTCAAAATAATTTTGACAAGTGTCAATTTTTATGCGCGAGACAATTTTGCCTGCAGTTTCACAAATTTATTTACGGGCGTTGAAACGCGCAAACCCATGCCTGGCAAATTAATTTGCCCCTCACTACTGACTACCTCTATTGTTTCATCCAATTTTTATCCATAATATGTATATTTCCCCTTCTTGCTTATTGTCCTTGTGTGACATCATCTTCTGCCCTCTCTGCTTTTAACCTACTCTCTCGCTATGCTTTTGTATTTCTTTTCTCTCTACAAATCTCTCTATTTGTGCATATCTCTTTCTCCACCTCTCTCCCTCACTCTGTATACCTTTTTCCTCTCTGATTCTTCCTGTGATATTCATAATTTGGATGTGCTTGCTTGTCTCTCCCCATGTGTGTCTTTATATCCACTGTGGGCATATTATCTATGTGTACACCTTTATGTATAAATATATACCTGTGTGGTTTGGGTAGCTGTTGAGAGCTTAGCTTAGGGGTTACTACTAAAGAGCTTGGTTGCCTTGGGCTGGTACAGAACCCAAAATCATAATTGACAGCATTTTATAACCTTTAGCTCTCCTTTAAACCAGTAATTGGTTTAGTATGCACATTATAAGCACTTAGAAGCCTTGTTGTTTCTATAAATTATTTGCTCAGTACAGTATAGGATCAGGTTAACACCTAAACATGCAGGCTTTATACAAAAGCATGTGAAATTGCTAGATTTTAGCAGGTTGTAACAATAACATTTGAAATAAAAGAATGAAGTGTTCATTGAATAATATGTTCTTTATCTCTTGTAATCAATCTTCCCACTGATTATAATTGTTATTGTAATATTGCTTTATTTTGAACGTTGGAGTGGGTATTTGAATATGATTTAGGTTTCATTATATTTTGAGATTGTGTACATATTGTTTGTGCCTTTCTTATGGTGGGTGGAATTCAAGATTCTTTGGCTATATCCTAGAACAAGAAGATATATGCATCTTTTACAGCTGTCGGTCTCCAATGTCAAGCTGTGGAAATTATATATTTCCAAGAAGTACCATCTGGGCATGTGGCTCGGTCCTGCCTGCTATTTTCATGAATAATAGCTATGACTACAGCCACAAGTTACATCACTGTGATAAACAGCCATAGCGTTAGTATGCTGCTCTAAGATTTGTTGATGCTTTAGAATATCATTGAATCTGGATGGGTTTCTAGTATAGTATGGAAACCAGGAAAAAGTGCTGTGTTTACTGGGCTTTTTTGTCAGCTATTTAAGCTACAATTTATACTTAAACACAAATTAAAGAGGTAACTGTGAAATTGGAAATTGCAAACATTTACATCTGTTAAACATTTGTACTTCATCTGAAACATATAACACAGTAATGCTTCACCCAGTAGGAACCATACGTTCTCTAGGAAGTTTCATAGTTGCAATTGTTTCAACTTACTACCATAAATTCCCCTTTTTAACAGCTCTTCCTATCTAGTGACCTATTTCCATTCTCAGATACATTTAGGGGTTTATTTACTAAAACGTGAATTTTTCTGGTTGGGTTTTTAAAGGGGAAAACACAATTTGTTTGTGGAAAAAAAACAACTTTCATTTTTATAGATTTATCATATCTAAGGCTGCTTAAAGTCCAAATCCGAAAATACTCCATCTCAAAATTGCCAAGGTCATGTAGAAGTCTGTGTCAGATGTCCTATCTAGAAATGGAAGATATCATGATCTGAGCTGGATTTCGTACGATAATCTGAATAATTTGTGGTTTTCAGGTGATAATCCGAAAAATTCGGAGTTTTCTGGCTTCAAATCCAAAAAAATCCTACAATGCAATTTTTTTAATCATGTCTTTTATCAAAATTTCTAGTTATTTTATTGATAAATCAGGTAAAATCGTGGATGGGAGTTTGGTCAAATTTGTTTTAAAACAATAATGAAAAATTTCTAGTTTTAGTAAATAACCCGACAACTTTGCTCCAATTGAGTGCTTCACTAATGGTTTAAGTGTAAACAGCAGTAAATTGCTGGAATTAGACTTGTTTCTGAATGCAGTTTTTTTCCAAAATATTGGTGACTTTGGACTTGTGGCACAGCATCAGCTACAATACGACTAATAGATATTTGCACCTTTTTTAAAATAGGATTGGTCAAAAAAATAAAATTTGATCAATTAATTCTGGGATATATGGCCTTTTTCTTTCTAGTCCCATCACCCTTAACTGCCAATTTAATAGAAAATATGAACAGAAAAATGACAAGAATGAGGGTTTATACCTTATCGCGGATTTACAGCCTTGCCAAATACAATTTTGAATGCAATTTGCCATTTTTTGTCTTAAATTTGCAGTTTTTTTCCCATAATATCTGTGTAATCTCCTTGTTCTATGCCTTTTACCAGATCATTTCTCACTTCATCATGCTAGCATTAACATTTCCATTGATCTCTACAAGCTTCTGTGTCCATAACACTAGTGATGGAGATAATTATGACACCATAACCCCCTCTAGTAAAAAGACAAATTATCCCAAAATAGTTTACCAGATAGGAACAAAAATCAACTTTTTGTATGAGAACATTATGGGGGCATTAATAACAACCCAGAGAAAGAAGTACAGAGCACAAAGTGCCGCAACATCACACACCATAGTGCCCATTCAAGCAGCACTTCTTCCCCTGGTCTGGCTATGGTCTGCAAAAATTTGGCATGAGTTGCAGACCGCAGCCTCAGGTGGTGCCAGTCAGCCCCGTCATAGGACAGGTGGGAAGTATAGAGCCAGCTGTGACCTGCATTTTCTGCCACACCCTAACTCATGCATCTGAATGACATGCAAGTTAGAGGATGGGTAGGGAAGGTTTAGGGGTCAAAGTGGGGAGATGAATATGTGTCCCTGATCCTTTTCAATACAGTGTTGCCAAACATCGCTGTATTTGCCACCCTAGGCACCAGACCTAAACACATCCCATTCTGTGGAAGTGATGCATTGTACCCATTTTTTTCACATTGCATACTGGTTTGGAGGTCATAAACGACTTTATTTTCTTAATGATAAAATGGAACTTAAGAATGTGCTCTTTTTAACATATACCTATACTTATATGTGTGTAGCTGGTACATAAAACAAATCTCTCTTTACTATTAATATAAAAAGTATGCTATATGTGCAGCTGTGTAACTAAAAAGGGTTTGGGATCTGGCAGGTGCTTGGTCATACATAATTATGGCACTACAGTATACTGTATATCAGTAGTCTAGGGTTAAGTAACTTTCATTTCAGAAGAAAAGTTTGTAATACATTTTAAAAATAAGTGAATGCAATATTAATGGAGCATATACAGTACATATAGTTTACTCATTTGCTGTGCATTTTCATCATCACACCACCCACTTCTAAATTAAAAAACAAATTATTCCTAAAAAAATGCAATTCCTAAGAAAATGCAATTTTAACACAAAGACAACGCATTTATAGTCTTCATAATAAAAAAAAAATTTGAGGACTTCTGTGACAATGTATTTATATATCTGTCATGGTGATAGGGGTAACATATTAGTTGTAGCCATTATATTACACCTGTGTTGTTCTCTATCACTAAAGACAGTAAAGGGTGGCAGAATTTCTCGCCATGCTTACGCTTATTATATCTACAATCAATATACTTTTTCATATTCAAGCTAAGGCAAATGAATCATTGCTGGTTTGGCAGATGCTATGTCATAATGGTTTACTACTAGATGCTGGCAGTCAGCCACACACTAGTATAAACTATTCTATGCATAAATAAATAGACATAAATAAAATCCACCTTCGGTATTTCTGGCACAAAACTGACTATAATAAAATGCAATATAACCATGAATTAACTGTAGAACCCAGATGCATTCCCATGTTTTATTTATATACATAAATGATATAACTATTGGATGTACATTGGTTTAATGCACCAGAAAAGATTAATTTCCTAATATTTATAATTGTTCCATCCAACATGTATTTTTACGCAAATGAAAACATAAATACAAAAATCAGCACAAGGCAACTTGATGACAACTTGACAAAGTATTAGTAATATCAGAGACAAAAAACGATATGGGTCATTTACGACTGTAGGTTCAGTGTGCAAAATGCATATCCATGCGAATCAGATGGAGCTACACTGAATAATTTCAAAGTCAATATCATTTACATCCCCTTGGTGTCAAAATGACATATGGGTGCAATTTAGGTGCAACATCTTTGATGTCTTTTGGTACAATTAAAGTGCACTGTACACTCATGTAAGATTCAGAACAGGAGGTGGATGTACTGGTGCCGAGTGTCATTATGTGGAAGTGATAGGAGTGGATATGGACTGAAGTTGGTATCAATTTTCTCAATGTCTGTGTCCATTTTAGCATGACCACAGTTGCAATTGTACAGTAGCCTTTTAGGGTATGTTTGTTAGCACACAACAAGATAGAGTTTACTTCCCCACATTGTCAAAAATATAGTTGCAAAAGCAATAATAAGTCCAGGTATGCAATTAGCATCATATTGCTGCCTTTTAGCAACTCTTACAGAAATGACCAAAATAAATTAATCAGGGAAGTCCAAAATAAATATACAGTAATAGGCATTTAGGCTAGGGATAGACATAGTGGATCTGGACATTCAGAGAAATGCAGGTCGACGACCCACTCCTCTTCTGCTACTCTGCTGTCCATGTGCCTTCACCCAGATACAATTGTCTCTGCTCAGGTGCAGGCAGACATGGCAGATTTCAGTGCCAAAATGCAATCTCTAGCATTTTACTGACAAAATCTGCTGCATCTGCCTAGGCTTGAGCACTTGAGCATAAGCAGAGACAATGTACTGTATCTGGGTATAGACACATGATACAGCAGAGTAGCTGAGCAGAGTTTTATCAGTAGTCAATTTAGCTTCCTTCAGATTTTATATTGTATGAGGAAACACACACACACAGGCATAGGGAGGGCATACAATCTCCTTGCACAGAGCCCTGGCTGAAATCAAACCTAAAATCCCAGCACTTAAACAACAGCTATGCTAACAACTGCATTACTGTAATGCCTGTGCATGACTTCAAAGACAGGCAACCATTTAATGGACAAGGGTATTTAGTTTGATACAAATGCAATGCATGTATTTTAAGGTTTAAACATAGTTATTCTCTACTCCTGCCTTTCTGCTCTATCCAAGTATCTATTATTGACTTCCTGATCTTGGATTGTTCCCTGGCATCAAAGATTAGATTTTACCTTCTGCACTTAGCTCAGACTCAGCTTCTTTCCTGGTTTAACCTCTGTCCATGGCCAGAACTAAGGGTAGGCAGAAGAGGCATGAGCCTAGGGTGAAAAGTTGGGGGGGTTGCCAGGCACGTACCTTTCATGATGTCTATCCCTAGTCCAGCTTTACAATTTCAAAGCACACAGATCTGCGCCTGTTTGTGCGCATGCACATGTACCATGCATGGGAGGTTGGCGAGGCCAGCCAGAGGGGCTGCTATAAGGTGCCATAGAAAGTCACTATTTAGTGGGCTGGTTGGGCCTCTGTGTGGGCTGGTTGGGCCTCTATGAACCTGAAATGCCAGGGCTTATTTTGACTTATTTTGAGTCCAGACCTGCCTCTGTCTGTGCCATACTGGGTCCTGAAAGACTGATAAGAAGAACCAAGTAGTCAGCTTTTTTCACTTCGTGTATGGCCACCTTATGAGACACCTTTTTTAGTTTTCTACTCTATATGCCTCCCATTATCTCTTTTGTTAGCCTCTCCAAAATACATTAGATTCCTTAAAGAAATGTACCTGTGTTGTTGCAATCTTCAACCACAATCTGTATAAGTAGGATCAACATGTTACTATGGTAACCAAGATGATTTCCTCTTATCACTATGATCTAACAAATAGATAATTACTGAAACAACTTCTCCTGCTTTTACAGCAAGACACATTCAGGTCCTGCTTAAAGGGGATCTGACACCTTGAGAAATAATTCCAAATCCTACTTTATGATGTCAGTTTAGCAAAATAAACTTCACACCCAGTATAACAATTATTTAAATATTTTTTTGTTAGTCTTGGAATTCACAACAAGCAGGCAGGAGCCATTTTGTAGACACTTTTATTCAGACAAGCTTTGCGTCATGCCAAAATCTTGTTAATGTGCCAGAATGTGCACTGGCTGTGCAATTAGATTGTGGTTGGGGGGTGCAGTGACATATAGTAAGGGCTAAATGAAAAGTGAAAGGAATTGATTGACAGCTGAGATGTTTGAATTTATAATAGGTACAGGCCCGGACTGGCAATCTGTGGGTTGTGGCAAATGCCAGAGGGGCTGCTGTAAGATGCCATAGAAAGTCTCTATTAAGTGGGCTGGTGGGGGCTGTTTGGGCCTCTGTGTACTAGGAATGTCAGGGCCTGTTGTGAATCCCAGTCCGGTCCTGAACAGGTATGAATGTTTTAATAAAGAAAAAAATTTGTGTTTCATGTTTAATTTGAAAATAACCCTTATTATACAGCTTTTTATGTCTGGGTGACATGTCCACTTTATGTTGAATTAGAAAATCGCACCGTTTCCCTTTATAATATAACTTAAGGGAACTCTATTAAAGTCTGTAAGTTACTACCAGAACTACAAAAGCTCCTCACTGTTAGCTTCAAGATATATAAACGGGTCCATTTTTAGGATGTTTGGAAAAGCACTACATACTGAATCCTCTTTATGCCAACTAGAGGACCAGTCTAGTTTTTTATGCAATTAACTTATACAAAGGTAGGAGAAAAGAGTATAGAAAACATGTTTCTAGTCCTTTAAGTCATCCATTATAGGCTGGTTGTGAAAGATTCTTCTAAGTAACTCTGGAAACTCCACCTATAGGATTCCTGCAATGGAATAACAATAATTATTCCCACTTCCAGCAGGGCCACTGCTGTCCACAGACAAACCATGTTTAAAATGTCCCAGTACTGCCTATTCAGAGTGACCTTCTCCACAGCATTCCTTTCAGTATTCATTACTAAAACTGACACATCTGGCACCCTCCTCAGCCTAATTCTGCTAAGCTTTCTCTTTCAATGTATGACACTCTCTCTAGTTTGCAGGCAACTCAGCCTTACAACAGCAAAGAAAGACAAAAGCTGAGGAGAAAAGAAAAGCTGAAAAATTGCTATGGAAACTGCAGTAAAGTGGATAGTGTGAAGTCAAAGCCTTCAGGCAATTGTGAGCAGAATAAATCATTAAGAAATAGAGCAGGGAACTGGGTCCTGGATGGTTTTTGCAGCAATAAATTACGGATATTTCTGTTAAAGAATTTCAGAATACTGTTTGTGTGTACCAACTTTAACTACATGATCACAGCCAACACAGAGAGAAATATGCCTAAAAATCACAAGCCTAAAACCATATAATTTTATGATATAACGATATCTGTTTAATTTACAGGCACCAAGTCTGATCCTCTGTGATGTATTGTTCTACTCTATAAAGATCCCCCGTTCTCCCATGTTGAGAAATTTGGGCCCCTGTCCGACTTCCAATGAATTGCTATTTTTTTTTTTGCATACATGCACAGTAAAGTAATTAGTGTTCTCTGACCACGCTTGGGTGACACATCTTCCACCTGGTTAAGTAGCATTACCATGGGGTCAAGTGGAAGAGTCATTCCTGTTTTGTCTTTTATATTTTCTGCCACTTTTCCCCAAAATTATTGTGACCGTGGGCAATTCCACACTAAGTGCAGAAAGTCTGCTGGGGAGTATTGGCACCTAGGACATTCCTGACTTATGTTAGGGTTCATTTTATGCAGCCTTTGGGGGGTAAAATATATACGATGCAGGTATTTAAGTTGGGTTAATCTATCCCGGCTGCTAATGACCCCCTCTAGAGTGGCTTCCAGGACATCTTCCCATTGCTCACTATTGAGTTGTTTGATATCCTGCTGCCATTTGTCAAGCAATTTGGGCAAAATTGTGCTGCTGGCCAGCGTCAGTCGGGCATAAAATAGAGACAGAATTTTCCCCTGTCCTTCTGTATGCACCAAACTTTCTACAACTCCAGGTATAAATATACCTGACGTTATACGTTATACAGTGCCCACAATTGGGGATCCGGAATAGTGTTGAACTGTTTTAGATTTGGGTTGCCCCAGAGAGGCATGTATTGTGAGCAGTATGGTGAGGGTTTTTGGAAGTGTTTCATTGCCACCTGCCATGCTTTAACAACCGTTTTCATCAATGGGGTGGCTAGTCGGGTGTAGGTCGTGCCCCTATATAGGAGATTTTTTAGTTCCTCTAGGGAGCCCAAAGTTTGTGCCTCAAGCAAAGTAGCTGCATTCGTTAATGTGGGGGAGGTCCATCTCCATGCTATTGCTAATTGTGAGGACAGGTAATACATAAAAGGATGTGGAGCGGCCAGCACCCCTCTCGTAGTTGGCAACTGTAGCGTCTGCAGAGAGATCCTAGGTTAATCGTCATTCCAGAACAGTGACAACATGTGGCCATTGAGTTTACGAAAGGTTGAATGAGGAATTGTTATTGGGGATTGGCGGAAGGCATATGTGAGTTTGGGAACGACTATCATTTTAAATAGGTTCACCCTGCCTATTAACTAAGAGCAGGCGTCCCCATTTCTCTATTTTACTTTCTAGATAGCTTAAAACAGGGTTAACATTAAGTTCAGTAATTTTTTTGATGTCTGTGTGAATCCATATTTCTAAATATTTAAATGTGGTTACCCATCTTAGTTCATGGATCTGGTCCGGTGGGTTAGTGGGTAGTGGGTCCATTGGGAAGATAAACAATTTCAACCAATTAATTTTTAGGCCATAAAATGTGGTGTGGTCATTGATAATACCTAATGCAGCTGCCAGAGATTGATTAGGGTCTGCCAGATAAAGAAGGCTATCATCCGCATACATGGGGATAAGCTCTATCATGTTACCCAGTTTTAGCCCTTGCACTTCCTGTGATGTTTTTATACTACATGCTAGTGGTTCCATTGCCAGGGCAAATAGCAATGGTGACAATGGGCACCCTTGTCGTGTGCCTCTGCCAATTGGGAACAACCGAGAGAGTTTAGAGTTAGTCCGAACCTTAGCTTGTGGAAGGGAGTAGAGAGCTTGAACCCATGTAATGTATTTTTGGTGTATCCCCATTCTCTTCATTGTGGCCCACAAATATTCCCACTCAACAGAATTGAAAGCTTTTTCATTATAAAGAGAAATAATTACCCAACTACCAGGGTTGTCATGTGAGATGGAGAGGTTTGTGAACAATCTCCATATGTTTGTGTCTGTAGATCTCCCGGGCATGAACCCGGTTTGATCTGGGGATATTATTTCCTCTATTGACTCTGCTAGCCTAGTGGCGAGGACCTTCACTAAAATTTTCGCGTCTACATTTATGAGGAAAATTGGCCTGTATAAAGAACATACTAGTGGATCTTTCCCATCCTTTGGTAAGAGAATTATCAGTGTTTCCCTCATGGACTGTGGGAGCGTATTTCCTTGTATTAATCCATTATACAGTTGGGCCAATAAGGGTGCCAATCTCCCTGCATGTGGTTTGTACCACTCCCCAGGTAGACCATCCATACCTGGAGTTTTCCCCGCAGGGAGAGCCTATAGCTAGTTCCACTTCGGCCGGTGTAATGTCCTGTGCTAATTTGTGAGAGGTTTGTTCTGATAATGCCGGCATTGGTATAGATTCTAAGTAGGGTTGGAGGTCATCTGGGGTGGCCTGGAGTTTAGAGGTATATAATTCTACATAAAAATTAGTAAATCTTTGGTTAATTTCCTCAGGGGATGATGTAAGGTCTCCATTAGGCAATTTAGGCAGTATAGAGATACTTGCCTCCTCATTTCTGGAGAGGATCGCTAGGAGCTTGCCCATTTTATCCCCATGTTCAAATATTTTTACTTTTTGGAAGAGCCAATGTTTTTTGGTCAGTTCTAGTTGTGTTAAGTTAAGCGATTCTTGGCATCGTTGCCATTCCCTATGCCTTAAAACAGTGGGTTCCGATACATAGTTGGCCTTAGCTTCTACCACTTTTTGGGATCTGTGTGTGATGTCAGCTATTGTGTTCTGATTATGTGCCTTAATATGACTTATAAATTCACCTCTAATAAATGCTTTAAGTGCATCCCAGGAGACATCTAAGGGTGTTTCCCCTTGGTCGGTGGACAGATACGCATCTATGCTATTCTGGATATGTTCCACTAGATTCTGGTGTTTGGCCCAATATGGGCTCAGTCTCCAAACTCTGTCGGCTGGTGTGGGCGAGGTTACCAGGGTTGTTAGTACAGGGGAATGGTCTGATATACCCCTAGTTAGTATTTCTATATTGTGTGTTATCTTATTGATTCCTTCGCAGCAACAGGTCAATTCTGGATAAGGCATTGTGACCTGCGGAATAACAAGTGTATTTCTGTATCCGGGGTTGCATACTCTCCACAGATCAACCAGACCATATGTAGAGACCTATTTGACAAAAGCTTGAGTGGTGATTTTTGGTGTCTTATGTTTGTCCAGCCCTGCATCCATTATCGCATTGAAGTCTTCCATTAGTAAGATGGGTGCCAATGGAAGGGATAGATGTTTAACCATAATATTATATAATGTCTCATCATGGAATGGAGGTGGGATATATACATTCACCAGAGTAATTAGCTTTCCGCCCAGTGTGCCATGTACAATAACAAATCTACCTTCACCATTTGACATGGTTTTATGGGCGGTGAAGGGGCACGATTTGCAAATTAGAGTTGATACACCTCTGGAGTAGCTTGTGTATAAGGAGTGATACATTGAGCCAATCCATGGGTTTTTAAGGGCAAGCACTTTACTTCCTATCAAATGGGTCTCTTGTAGAATAATTATTTGCGGTTTAACATTTTTTATAAAGTCAAATACTAGTCTCCTCTTAATTGCATTCCCAAGACCCCTCACATTCCAAGAGAGCACTTTAACAGTAGCCATGATTAATCTGTATAATGATGTGGCTGCTGGTAGTTATTATTACCCTTAGTTGTATACACATAGCATGTAGGTATATAGTAAACACTGCATTAAAAACAAAAACAAAACTTTTGCCCCTACCATCCCTCCCTACCCACTCCATTAAACAATCAACCTTGAGTGGGTTTACTCCCTTAGCTGTAACTGTTACTTATAACTTGGGGGTTAGTGTCTTTCAAAGTCTGATAAGCGAGCCTGTGGTGGTCTTGGACCATGAGCTTCTGCTCTAAGGGCTATGACAACAGTGGCGTGTACACTCTTGTACGTTATAAAAATAGTCTCAACCGGGTCATACTTGCCAGTCTCACAGTGTGAAGAGAACATTGGTTCGCCATCTTGTCGTTGCTGGAAGTGTTACTGTGGGGATGCATCAGAGTTTCGGCACTGATGTTAGTTGCTAGTCCCTTGGATCGGATTGAAGGCCTTCTGTTTGGCAACTTTATCTCTGTTCAGGTAGTCTGCGAGATCTCTGTTAAAACCAGGATATTATGTACTCTGCGGAAGTTAAGAAGTGTGCTTTCCCGTCTTCTGTGACTCTCAGGTGGGCTGGGTACATCATGGCATATGGAAGATTCCGTTGTCATAATTGCTGTTTGGCCTCCGTGAATTTCGCTCTCAGTTTTCTCACTTCGGTTGAAAAATCCGGGTAGACCGATATCCTCTGGTTTTCAAAAGTAATGTCACCCATTTTCCATGCTTCAGCAAGGGCTGCCTCCCTATCCTTGTAGTTGAGGAGCCGGGCAATCAGGGGCCTTGGTGGTGCCCCAGGTGGAGGAGGTTTGCCAGGGATTCTGTGTGCCCTTTCCACAGTAAAAGCAGAAGAGAATGCTGGTTTGCCAAAGGTGTTCGTCAGCCACTGCTCCACAAATTTTTGTGTGGTAGTGCCCTCAGCTCTTTCTGGAATGCCAAGTATACGAATATTATTGCGACGTAGACAATTTTCCATATTATCTGCTTTGGCTTCCAGGGCTTGTATTTGTCTTTCAGCAGTGTTTAAGCAGCCTGGTAAAGGATTTACATTGTCCTCCAGCTCACCTATCCTGCACTCTGCCTCCCGTGTTCTCTCCCTTATCTTGTGTACATCCTGCTTAAGGATTGCAAAGTCTGTCTTAAGCTCATCTATTCTGTGTATTAGAGCTGCGAGGTTTGAGGTAGTAAGAGTACCTCTGATAAGGTGGGTTCAGGAGGTGAGGCCTGCTGTGGCGGGTCCATTAGCTTTGCTGGGTTCCCGTAGCTGTTTATCTGGGCTGTGGATGGTGTGGGTGTTGGTGACCCCCCCCAGGTGATCTCTGGGGCAAGGGGGACCTTGCATATTGTTCTAGCCTGCGGGCTGCCGTGTCCCCCGCACTGGCGGGTGGCGCCATGTCAGTGCGCACTTTACTTGCCTCAGCGCCATCTTGGGACATCCCGGTCTGGTTTTTCTTTGTTTTCTTTGTGGCGGTTCTGGTCCGTCCCATCCGGCACAGCAAAGAAAGCAGTGTATTGTGACAGCTACCCGGTTTTTTTTGGAGGTTACTCGGTCGCGGTGTAACAGGATAATCGCAGTTTTACTGCCCCCAGGTGCGGAGCTCAGCTCGTGTGCGACCTACTCAGTCTCCATCCAGAACATGCCCCCCCAGATGTGGATTTTTACTATTGAGAGCTGTTCTCATATCTACCATTGGGTGAGGCATGGATGCATTTTTAGCAATGCAGGTGTCAGGAAGTTGTTATCTGGTTTTCTTCCCACTGTTCTGTTGAGGGGTTGGTCATGCAGTATCGTAGTTGTCTGTATTCACATACAATAGGGTCATTCAGATGCCACTAATCAATGGAGAGGGATCTACACAGTTCTACACAGCAAAAATTATACTCTTTGTAACATTGAGTGCATATTGAAAAAGCATTTATGCCCAATGGTATACTCACAATATGTAGAATAATTCAGTAGTACTTTATAAATTCAGAAAAATAGCTTACATGATAAAGCATTTAAATACTGATGAATTATTCTATATTCAGGTCACATTTAAAGCAGCAGTAACACCAACAAAAATGAGTGTTTAAGAACATTTTAAAATAATGTACAGGTAAAAAAAATTCTGCTTGCTTCTGACACATTACTATATTGACTTAGGGGACAGCAATTCAAGATGAATAGGGCAAAAAGGCATGTTTTCATAGCAAATAAAAGATAAGCTTTGTGGAATACAATGGGCTTATGTTTTACACGGTAAGATAAACAGGGGTCAAATGCCATGCATGACTCAAAGGCTAAAGGCTGGAGATTTCCTCTGCCTCAACAGTTTTCATTCACTCCTTTGTGCACCTACAGTGACAGACCATAGTGTCAGCCTGTGTGAAGATACACGTAGACCATGACCCTACATAGGACATTGGAAATATGTAAGCGCTCCGTTTTCTGAAGTCGCCCGAAGTTTCTTTGTGAGGCAACTTCGGGCGACTTTGAAAAACGAAGCGCCGTATGTGCATTGCTGCAGGCGGTTTCCATTTTAGCCGGCGGGGGGCAGACAGTTCGGGGAGATTGTGCTCGTGTGGCCAGACCCTAACATGGAGAAACATGCTTTTTAGTTCAGATCAGAAGGTGGTCCTCCATCTGTCAGTGATGAAGTATCTCACGGCAATGCAGCATGCAGTTCTTGTTCTGTAACTTTTGGGGGTCCACCTTTCACATGCACGAGCTTGTAATTATCCTGTAGTATATCAGATACAGTCAAACCTTGATTTTAAGTACCCTGATTTTAAGTTTTCTCACGTTACATTTTTTATTTGTGGTCCTACCAATTTATAATGCATTTCAATGGGTGCATTTCCCTGATTTTAAGTGTTTTTCCAGATTTTACATAAAAAAAAAATCTGATGTACCCAAAAACAGTTTTTTTTCCTATATGAATGTTATGATGTTGATAATATTAAGAGGTTTAAAATACTAACCAGATGTATATTTAGCCATGGTTATGCCTGTAAATGGTCAATTTCAATTAGTCTGCCCCTTATACAGTCCTGCACCAATCACTTATTGCTTTAGGTTGTGTATGTGACTGACAGAGAGGCCTTACACATGCCCCCCATAGTGTAACGTTAATGCTGCAATGCTTAAAGGGGAAGGAAACCTAGTTGGCGCAAAACCCTCCCCCCTCCCGTGTGTTGCCCACCCTCCCTCCTCCCCCCTGGGCAAATGCCCCTAACTTGTTACCCTTCTGCGCAGGTCCAGTCCAGGGAGTTCAGACGACATCTTCTTCCACGCGATCTTCTTCCTGCTTTGAACGGCGTTTTGGCGCGTGGGCAGTAGGAGCGTTTCGCCGGTACGGATCTACTGCGCATGCGCCAAAAGTCACGAAGTACTTTGGCACATGCGCAGTAGATCGTACCGGCGAAATGCTCCTACTGCGTATGCGCCCGTCAAAGCAGGAAGATCGCGGGACGGGTAGGCCAGGAGGGAGGGTGGTCAACACACGGGAGGGGGGAGGGTTTTTGCGCCAACTAGGTTTCCTTCCCCTTTAAACCTAGTTATTAACACAGTAAATATTGTATCTCAAAGTAAACCGGACTCCTGCTCTTATATCCTTTCAGTTACTTTAACACATTTCCCTGACTTTAAATTTTCCCGAATTTTACATAATTTTTTTCCTGGTTCCCTGAAAAACGTAAAATGGGGGTTCTAATTTAGTAGACCAGAAGCTGTCTCTGAATAACTACTTCCAGCCAAGAGTGCAGGTAGTTCTGATATATGTTATTAGATGAGAAAAAAAAACATGCTCCTACATGTGAGCAGATTTAAATCTATCCAGTTCCCTGACAGCTGGAAGGCCATATAGTTACATCAGTGCAATAGGAAGTGACCCTCCCATCTGTTGCTACTAAATCATATTTTGCTTAATCAAACGTTGAAGGGAGCTGTTGGCAGCAGGAGGGCCCACCTCATAATATCCAAGAGCAACAGATTTAATGGAGACTGTTATACAAAGTAGAATATATAAGTGCTTGTAATGATTGTAATGCTTTCTGGATAACAGACCTTCATACCTTAAGTCTAATAAAAATCATGTAAACATTAAATAAACCCAATCTGCTGGTTTTGCTTCCAATAAGGATTAATTATATCTTAGTTGGGATCAAGTACAAGCTACTGTTTTATTATTACAGAGAAAAAGGCGTTTTTTTAAAAATAGGAATTCTTTGATTAAAATAGAGGCTGTGGGTGATGGCCTTTCAGTAATTCGAAGATTTCTGGATAACAAATCCCATACCTGTCCTGCAATGTTCCAGAGAGTATTGAACCTCTCCCCATCTTGTTTTCTGTAAGATCCAGCCTCTCTAGGAGGTTTTTTTTTTTTAATACCTAATCATGTAACTGACTTGCTGCCACATTAGTTATTGACAGCACCAGTCAATGGTTTCTTTTAACAATTGGCAATGTTTCAGACCACACAGTCTTTTCTCAAGGACAGTGTGGTCTGAAACGTTGCCAATTGTTTGGGGTCAGAGCCCATGTCCTAATAAAGGCATTTTAAGAAAAGAAACCATTGACTGGTCCCGCCAATAACTAATGTGGTCTGATTGAACGTGGAAACCGTTGGACGTGCATCAGACTAAAGTGATTTGGAGGTGAAGGGTGCTGACCGTGAAACCTGTCAAACTGACTTGCTGCCAGTTGGTGAGATTATTTATTTATTTATTTATTTTTTTAAAGCATTACACAACTTTTTTTGTTGCACCTGTCAAAAAATATATTGCTGGCATTAAATTCAAAATAAGCATACTTTTTCAGTTTCAACATTCGATATATACTGTAGCACTGAGATGGATTGATTGACAATTGAGGTAACAATATAAATTAAAATGTGCATGCAAGTTATAAAATACAATTCTTTATATACTCTTATCACATAACATTTTGCAAAATTGACGCCCAGGAGGAGACACCAAAGTATATTAAATGGACAATAGGCTCATAAGTTTTGAAATTGTTTATTTGTTTAACTCAAACTTGAGTTCTGGCTAAATGGCATTATAGCCAATATCCATAGGATTAACACTCATATGGAGTATGCCAAAAAAGTGCAGAATATTAAAAGGCTGAACATAAAGAGCACACAAATAAGACATTTGATCAACGTTCACAAAACAAACAAAAAGTCAAATATTGCACATGTAGAATTTACCATAGCAATTACTGGCAAATATTTATGAAAACAAAATATTGCTTTCATTACCATGGAAGCCGACGTAATCCCTTTACACATAATATGGTTAAGTAAAAGGGTACGTGAAGCTTACGAGTTCAGAAAGTAATGTTTGTGCTGCAGTTAACTGGATTCTTTGCAATGATGACTGCATGTCTAACGGCACAAGGGCTGTCGCATACAGAGGAGTGACAGATTGACTTCCTGAGCTGAGGCTTGTGTGCATCAACCAAGAAGTTTTCCCATTACACGTTACAAAACAGTGACAGACAAGGGTGTAGTTTTATGCTGGGTGGCATACAACACAGTCTTTAAGAGGACTTATCTCTCAGAAGACATATTTTTTGTAAGCTGTTATAAAGGTGTGCAGACAATTCCTGCAACAGAAGATCCCGAGGAACAAATCTGATGCTCACAATTTTTTAGGTTTTAAGATTTACAGCAATTACACTCTGGCTATAAAAAGAATTCATAAAATGGCTTGTTAAAGTGAAGGGGAAGAATAACATCAATGTTGTTGATAGAGCAAGCAAAAAGCATAAAACACTGAAGAGATAGTCTTAACCAAATGGCAAGCAGAGCCCAGATTTTCAGATTATCTGAGAGGAAGACATGCATCATAACTGAAACAAGGATGTACTTGGAAATAAACTCTGACACTAAAGCAGAGTACACAAAAAGTATGATAGGTATCATTTTGACAGAACTGGCCAACAATTCTAAGCTCTGTGTGCAACACGACAGGAGTTGATTGCTCAGAAATAAAATGCTATTGCCCAATATCTCCCATGAGCACAGGCTGGCAAGAAGCCCCAGCAGCTTACTGCAAGATGTGTGGGCAGTCCGTAAAAGTGCATAAGCCATCAGACTGAACAGTTTTAATTTACATCTTATTATCCATATCCAGTAGTTTTGGTAGGTTTTTTTAATGGAGAAGGAAAGGTATCACTGGGGGTACCAAGTTGTTAGGCAACCACCCAGTAATTCTAGTCTCTAACTGGTTACCCCAAAGTGCTGTTCTGCTTCTTCCAAAAACACATCAGCGCAGGATACTGCTTGCAGATTAAAGCACTGGATTGGACCATTGGAGGAAAACATTGCTGCATGGTCCTCAGCAAGAAGTAGACTTAATAGTAGGTGACTAATATCACTGGGGGTGCCTTATAACTTGGTAAACCCAAAGATTTCATTTGACTTGTTCTTTAAGGGAGTATATCATTCTAAAGACAGAAGAAGCAGATTGAAAGTGCTGCAAAAGCAGAGATTAGCAATTGCTATACCTTAACTCTGTCCCTTAGACTGGTCTTTAGAAATTAAGGAAGTGCTGTACAGTGTCCTTAATCCATGGCTTTCTAAGCACAACCTCCACCCCACTTTTATACACTGAATAAAACAAAAACAAAGTGCAAGATAAACATCTCACATTCCCAAGTAATTAAGTAAAAAGGAGGAAGATTCTTAGAGAATGGTCATTCTTTTACACAGAACTGTAGGTTGCCAGGCAGCAAGTTTGGTAGACACAAGGGACAGCTTGTATGTTTGACACTTTGAACACACACAATAGACAGTAGACTATTGGAACTTGTGCTTTATCAGTTGACAGGAGTGTCTTAAAGATGACAACTATGTTAACTAAAGTTTTGGCTTAACATACCTGACACAAGTTAAAGGGCTTTAAGTAAAAATCTGCAGTTATAAAGAAACTTGCATTTATCGGCAATTTAGATTTCTTTCACGGTCACCAAAGTTTAAACAATGCTTAAAGGAGAACTAAATGCTAGCCCATACTCCCCCCCCCCCCCAACATCTATTCTGTTTAAGTGTCCCTGTGTGCAGACCTGCCATAAATGTGTAGAGTTGTGTAGATGATTTCAGAGGCACCATCTTACCCTGTCTTCGGATTCTGTTCTGTTAGTTCCCGGACACAGATCTTGAGGGAGCATGTGCAGTTGAATTTACGTCTTGAAATCAGCTCAAACAGCCCCTTCTCCCACAAGTCCATATAAAAGAACAGAAAACAAGGGAAGATTGCCCTTTTGAATTTTGATACACAACTCTGCAGATTTATAGATTTATGGCAAGTTGGCAGCAAGGGACATTTTTAAACAGAATAGCTGATGTGGGGATGGAGCTTGGAGGGAAGGCGAGGATGGGCTAGGGGTTAGTTCTCCTTTACGAGGATAATAAAATATAAATAAGTTGTTCAACTTAAATTCATAGCACCCAATTCAGACTTGTTTCATTAGCTTTCCAGATTACACTGTAATACAAGTAGTTTCACGCACACCAATGATTCCCCAATCTGCCAATAGCTTCATGCTTTAGTATTACATTTTGGTAATTTAATAGTATTGGGGGAAGAAAACAAGAAAAAAAACAAAAAAACTTTTGCTGGAATAGTCACAATCTGTGCTCAATATTAGATGCATCTACTGCCCTGAACAATCTGTATATGTTGTGACCATGTTTCCTCTCCTTTGAGTGACAGTTCTACAGTGCTTGCTAGATCCATGAAATCCACTTTCTGCCCTCATAGGATTTCTACGAGTGCCATCAAAACCGCCAAATGTAAACATTTTTTCCATATCCTCAAACATGTCATTAAACAGTCCTCCTCCAAAAGAAAAGTCCTCAAAGTGTCGTTTATGTCTGTTCTGAGCCTCTTGGTGGCTTCTGAAATGGTTTTGAAAGTGCCTTTTAGATCTACTATTTTGGCTTTCACCAAATAAGTCAAAGTCTTTAAATAAATCATCAAAGTTGAAGTTAAAATGTTTGTGGAAATGCTGGTCACTGCCTCCTTTTCCACCATTTGCAAAGGCATCATGGCCAAACTGATCATACTCCTTCCGTTTACTTTCATCTGATAGCGTCTCATAAGCTGAAAGTAAAAAGACACACATTTAATACAGTGAAGCGGAGATATTATATATAGTCTGACATCACTAAAAAGAGAACTAAACTCTAAATTAAAAAAAAAAAAAAAAACCTTACAGCAAGTCTAAACAATTCAGAATTCACACAAGTGTTCTGAGCATGTCAGAGACACGTCTGTGCGGTCTAGGCAGCTTAGGCTAGTTTCACAGGTAGCGGATTTTTGGCATGCAGATAAATGCAGGACAACAATCTGCCACTACATAAAAAAAAACTCTTGATGTGCTTGAACTTCTTGATTGTGTCAGCCCAGGAGCAGGCACACTGAGTGGATATCATGAACCAAAATGCACATTCAAATGTTTCTACCCCAAAATCTGCTCTTTGTCTGCATGGATAAATGCATAGATGAATGCAAGCAGAGAATCTACACACACACACACACACAATAAATGCAGTATATTGTAAGTTAGGATTCATTTACAGTTTACTGTACCAACATGCATCCAAAATGTTAGTCTGAAAGACTGACTAAATTAGTGTTACATTTACAAGTCAATTTTGACACAATTTGTGAATCAATTTTAATTAAAAAATTTGTGATAGCTTCAGTATAAAATTAGAATACACTAGAAAAGTCAATGAATATGCAACTTCACCAGAACAAAGGTGCAGTTATGATTTTAATTTTGAGTGATTTGACACTTTGGGGCAAAGTTCAAAAAATGTATAACCTTGCTACAGGATTCACATTTTCTTAACTTTCTTGGAATTCTTGGCAATCGATTCAAATTGCTGATAGATTCTATTGGCCAGTTATTTGTTTTATTTCAGCCTTCAGGATACCAGACTAGCATCAAATAACCACTCAAGAATAATATATTGCCTAGAAAGCTATGGCAATGTTACTAAATATCAGTAATGATCAACATTTATTAACTTACTGTTTTCCTGGTACTTTGAATTGTGTTTCTGGAGAATTCTGGACAAATTAATGTTTGCTTTAATATACCCAAAAATCATTATAGAACAGTTAAAGATTGGTAAACCAATAACAATGTTTACTGAACCTGACCCGGACTCCTTTATAAAGGGCTGTGCACTTTTCAACACTTTTTCCAGTTCAGTTGTTTTTAGATAATTCACTAGAAATAGACTTTTTTTTTACAATTACTTTCTATTTGTGACCATTTTTCTAATATTGAAGTGTAAAGTTTCATGTTTGACCATCTGATGTCTTCCTAAAGCAGCTTTGGGGGGGTCCATTGAATGTTCTAAATTGATGCATTTCTTATCTTTGGCCCTGCTTAATAGTGATGTGTGGACTGGCCCAATACCCGTGGGTTCGGGCCAACCTCGCACCTCCGGTTGCTGGTGGCATGCGCATCAGGGTTGAGCTCTTCTTCCTGCTCTCCCCGCCTGCTGGCTTCCCACTTCCTTTTTTATAGACGTTCACTTTATCTCCCCGCCCCTTTTTGTGACGTCATCGGTGGGTCGGCGTGGGTCTATTACAGGAACCCGGAAATCGAGGCTGGGTTAGGGTTGGGTGCGGGTCGGGTTAAACCCGACTCGCACATCACTACTGCTGAAGCAAATACCCGCGTTTCATTAAAGCCAGTTGTTAGACTGGATACAATAGTTGCTAATATTCCACATTTAGTTGCTAATATTCCACATTTACTGCTGAGAAATGTATCAACTAATGTACCAAATGCAACAGTTCGGAATCTGCCCCATGATCACTGAGCTGCTAAACTGAAACACCAGAAACATTAAACTTCAATTATAAAAAGAAAAAAAAAAAAAAAAGGAAAGGAATTGAAATAAAATTTATAGTGAATAATCGGATAACTGAATTGGAAAAAGTGTTTGGAATGTGAACAAACCCTTTAATGGCCCTAGTTTTCTGTAAAACCTTTCACCGTTATGTATTCTGCAATGGAAGCCTTATTTTGTTTGTTTTACTTTGGCGAAGACAAAAATCCAAAAAAAAACATCAGATACGTCATTAAATTGTGCCACACATTTGGCAAATTGCCTACATCAGTGCTCAATATAACAACCCTTTAAAATAATATATCCACAAGTAGATGCTTTGAACGCCTTACCTTCAGCTATTTCTCGAAATTTTGCCTCGGCATCAGGGCTTTTATTCTTGTCAGGATGATATTTCATTGCAAGTTTGTGAAAAGCTTTTTTGATCTGTCGCTCAGAGGCATTTTTTGGAACTCCCAAAATGTCATAATAAGTCTTTTTTGCCAGTATTATTTCTGATATCAGCAAAATACAAACGGCAAATGTGAGTACTGACTGTGCGGATGCCATGGCAAATATTTCCACAGGGCAGACTGAGAAAGAAAAATAAACCGTTATTTCCAAGAAAGCAGTTATAATGAATTGATGTTATCAAGAAAATCTAGTATGCCTTTATTTACAACACTGTCCTTCAAAATAAAAGCAAAATATCTTCCCACAACAGCCATTTTGAAGTACCACTTACAGACATAGACATAATCAGCTGTAAGATTCACACGTTTTAAAAAATAAAATAAAAAGATGCTAATGCTGAACAAAAAGCAGTGCAGGTTAAGCAGCACTAAACAGTAATAAACAGTATTTGCACCGCAGGGTCTATGAAGGACACTTGTTATAACCCTTGGCAATATTATCATTTACCAAAGTGCTAATTTAAATACCCTTATATTTTCTTGTCCCAAGGGACAGATCACTTAAAAGACTAAGCTGTATTTCCTTACACTAGATGGTGCAACAACTGGCAATAAGTGAAATGATGTAATGAATGATGTAAATATTACCAACCGCCCTGGAGCAGTGATCAATCCCTAGTCTAACTTTTCCCCACAGCTAAAATATCCAATGAATGTGACATTTTGCTGTGGTGTATGCCTCCACTTTTTGAAGCTGTAATTCAAAGTCTAATTAAAGTCAGAGATGTCTTATTCAAGGGGATTAAAAATTATAGACAGTAGTCATATCCCAAAGTACCCCCAGTCCAAGGGTTATACATAGTTAAATAGTTTCAAAAGGCAAAAATCGGGAAAGACTTGCTGTTTAGTTTCCAACCTTTTTTTACCCATGAGTCACATTTATATGTAAAACAAGTTGGGAAGCAACACAAACATGAAAAAGTCCCTTGTGGTGCCAAATAAGGGCTGTGATTGGCCATTTGGTAGCCCCTATGTGGATTGGCAACCTACAGGAGACTCTACTTGGCACTTTACTTGGTTTTTATGCAATTAAAACTTGCTTCCAAGCCTGGAATTTAAAAATAAGCACCAGCTTGGAGGCCAGTGAGAGCAACATCCAATGAGTTGGAGAGCAAAATGTTGAGGACGAGGTACTGGTTGGGGGATCACTGGTTTAGACGGATCCCAAATAATATAAAAGTAAAAAAAACTTTATTGGGACCAACTGTAGCATGACGCGTTTCTTGCCAAAGGTGGGCACTTACTCATAGGCTGTATAGCACTGAACACATTAGGCTACAGTATTTCTTGATAACGTTTTTTCACTTTTATAATATTTGGGCTCCGTGTTCACTAAACATTCTTTCCTGATTTTTGCTAAAATAGCCAATGAACCACCTTTAGTTTAATGCCAAATTGCAACAACCCAAACCAGGAAAATATTTGTGCAGAAATGGAAAATACACAGAAAACAAGAGATGACACTGCAATTTCATTGAAAGCAATTCCTCAACATGCAATTGAAAGCTGAATGGATTCCTCAGTTCTCTGGCTCTAGATCTCTTCAAACAATGTAGAGGAAGTCTGTGAACCAGGGGCTGCTGCTGCTACACTTCTGCATAAGTCAGAACCAGCAGTGCACACACGTGCTGCCAATAGCAACTTCATTTATATAAAGAAATAAACTTTAAAACTACTGCAAAAGATAATAATGTAACCTGCAACATTGATGAATTATGCAAACATCCATGCATTAACAATAGAACAGAATAGCAACTCAGCAATTGTTTAGCACACAATGAATTCTTGCCCCACGTTACTATAGGAAGACAAAAACTGTTCCAAACCAACCTAGAGACCTTTACGTTGATACACCCAAGTAAGTACAACATGGCATAGAGACTGGATACAACAGCGGAGTCTCTTTCTCGCAGACAGCAAAAGACATAGCCACCCAGTCGTCGTATAATTGCTCACCGACTTAAAGTCACCACCGCTCGCACACCACAGCAGGTCAAACCGTTAAGTACTTACCTTACGCCCGTTACTCTGACAGCCGCCCCGGGCAAGCACTTATCAGCTCTACGGAAGCCAACCCGCCCACTCCTCCTCTAATGTCCGCGCCACCAGCACAGCTACACGACACGACCCCTTATTGGTCCACTTCGCACCACGTGATTTTAGGCGCACGTGGACTACAGCGCAGTGAAAAGAAACATCACTTCCGCTGACTGGTCTCATTTTGACAGCACAAATAGAGACGTTCCCGATGTGTGTGTAACCATTTTTGATTCAGGCAGTATTTTACGTGAAAACAGCAACAATTTATACATGTAATGTTAAAGGCGGCGTGCCTTTTTATTACCGAAATCGCTAATAGATTGCTGAATGTAATTCACGTTTAAGGCAGTACTAGTATGATTCAGTTATAATGCCAACCCCGCTGCCTTTACGTAGTTCTAACCTACTCAGGTGACAGGAATTAGGGTTTGAGGAGACCTGAAGTGCCCGGATGCGGAAGTACAGAGGTATATTCTGTTCCCGTGGTTACAATGCTGCTTCGTTTTAGACTTTGCGCAAGGTCCTGGTTGTTGGCAGTAGTATAGAATTGAGGATGACTCGATACTGCGCAGCCACGCGTTGCAAGAACCGGGGAGGCCAGGCGGCTGTAATCCAGCGCAAAGTCTCCTTTTACCCGTGAGTTCCTCTGAGTTGAGCTTGAGAAAAAGCGCTATGTTAAAGTACTAATAGGGGAAGTTTTTATTCGGAAAAGTACTCATCCGTAACACATGGAATACTAAAAATACTTTAGGCTATTGGAAGTCGCAGAGGAGCCCCATTATCATGTAAAAGAAAGCGGCTGCAGGTTAACTTCATAGATACCATAGCGCTCTCATGTAACTCCAGTATAGTCTTATAATACGAGACGCGTGGTTTAGTTTTATAATTCACTAGTTTGAGTGAGTGTCGCATGACAGAAGGGAAAGCACCAGGTTCCGATCCCCAAGCTGGTAACACACATGTTTTATTGGACAACGCTTCTGTATTTAACCCACTGTCTCATTGCCTGGCCAGTATGTCTCCTAGGCTCAGGGTTCCCAGTTTATATTTCAAAACCAGCCAAAGGCTATTCAAAAAGTAGCCAAAAGCCATTTTAAAAAGAAGACCAAAAATAGCCCAATTTTACACTGATACAAGGGCATAAGTGTATAAAGTAAAACAATAAGGTTATCAAATCAATTGTCTGGAATTTTCCATTCATTTTTCTACATTAAGGGTAAGGGCACACTGGGAGATTCGGGGAGATTTAGTCGCCCGGCGACTAATCGCCTCTTTGGGGCAACTAATCTCCCCGAACTGCTGCCGCCTGCTAGAATGAAAAATCGTCTGCGGCATGGCACTCACGGCACTTCATTTTCCGAAGTCGCCCGAAGTTTTCCTCGTAAAGCAACTTCGGGCGACTTCGGAAAATCGCCTGCGGCATGGCACTCACGGCACTTAGTTTTACGAAGTCGCCTGAAGTTTCCTCGTGAAGCAACTTCGGAAAACGAAGCGCCGCGAATACCATGCCACAGGCGATTTTTCATTCTAGCAGGGGGAAGCAGTTTGGGGAGATTAGAAAGGTTCAAAGAACCTTTCTAATTCATGTTCCCAAAATGTTAAATTATTGTATGGCCTGTAATGTCAATTAATTGACATGGAAATGGGTTTTGGCATAGACACCCAAAACTGCTTAAATATTTTTAAACAATAGTCATGCATACTTTTAATTTTATTTGTCAAATCATAAGTATACCTGAGTTCCTTGCATAACTATGATCTGAATACATCATGTGTCACTGTTCATTAGAAAGGGCACTCCCTGTCACAATTACCTTGTTTAGTGTCAGAGACAATGTAAGAGAGTCATCCAAGGTGCATGAGCTGACCCGTATGACTTTTAATTTTGTGCATATCTTGATGATAATGCAGTGAGCATATCTATTACATAGACAGTGCCTGAGTGCTCACTGCATTATTGTCAAGATATACACATTTTATTGGACACAAACCCAGCTGCAATTTGTATAGACTTTATATGTTTACATACACTCTCACTACATACATATACACAGGCCAATGATGTCACACACCTATTTTAGCGCCACACTGGATTTAAATCACAGGTTGTTTATTGTATTATGTTCAATTGCTGAAGAAGGCTCAAGTATAGGAGCCGAAACGTCAGAATAAAACCACTACTTTTTTTGCACCAAATAAGTCCTGTGAGTGTGGTTCATTTTTGTAATTTATATAATGATATAACCAGCACACAGGCAGTTGAGAATTCTATTTGTGAGTGCTCCAGCTCTATATATAAATTTACTTTTATATATTATTTTTGAACTTATAACCTGGAGAAACATTATTGCAGCTATATCTTATTTGTCTATGTAAGGGGGAAAAAAAATATTTTTGTAGAACTTACTGACCAAAATAGCTAGTAAGTAACAGCTTTTACACTGTTATGTACAGGGAGAGTAAATTATGGCAAAACTAAAAAAATATGCACTGTTATAAGCAGTTTATGTTTTACACCTGGGTGCCCCAAAAAGCAAGTTTGTACAGCTCATATGTGTATCTTAAGGTGATCAGGTATGCTCTATGACTAATTGATCTAATTGCTATGTCCACCTTTCTATTGTTCCAATTGTTGGAGCAGACTGAATGATTAGAACAACAGGAACTGAAAGAGGCACTATGGCTCTTCTTTACCTTGAAAATTGCAGTAGGTAAATGCATGTAGGCCAATGCATGGTGCATTTGCTGATGAGGAAGCCGCGTGTCTAATGTTTAACATGTACTTCTACAGTACATATCTTAAAGGAAAAATTCACTTATTCAATTGGTACACAGGTATGGTATCCGTTATCCGGAAACCCATTATCCAGAAAGCTCCAAATTATGGAACGGCCATCTCCCATAGACTCTGTTACAATTAAATAATCCACATTTTTAAGAATTATTTTACCTTTCTCTGTAAAAAATAAATCAGTTCCTAGCACTTGATCCAAACTAATATATAATGAATCCTTACCGAAAGCAAAGCCAGCCTTTTGGCTTTATTTTAATGTTTATTTAATGATTTTCTAGTAGACTGAATGGCAGAAAGATCCATTATCCAGAAAACCCCAGGTCCCAAGCAATCTGGATAACAGGTCCCATACCTGTATCACAACAGTGTTCTCGCAAAACTTGGTGAAATATTTTGCTCATCACTACACGAGAGCCATTAATATGTGCAGTAAATTATATCCATATGAACGGTGCTTAATTATGTAATTTGTATTAATATGTGTAAACTTTGCAATATATACCACTTGTAAAATATGAGGGATTTTGAAGATCTCTAAAGCCTAGTGCCTTAAAGGAATTGTTCAGTATAAAAATAAAAACTGGGTAAATAGATACAGTAATCTGTGTAAAATAAAAAATGGTTTTAATATAGTTAGCCAAAAATGTACTATATAAGGCTGCAGTGACTGGATGTCTAATATAATAGCCAGCACATTACTTCCTGCTTCGCAGCTCTCTTGGTTTCCACTGATTGGTTACCAGACAGTAACCAATCAGTGACTAGAGGGGGTCATGTGGGTCATAACTGTTTGCTTTTGAATCTGAGCTGAATGCTAAGGATCGATTGCAAACTCACTGAACAGTTATGTCCCATGCGGCCCCCCTTCAAGTGGCTGACTAAGAGAGCTGAAAAGCAGGAAGTTGTGTTCTGTTAGTCATCCAGTCACTCCAGCCTTTATAGATTACATTTTTGGCTAACTAACTATATTAGAAACATTTTTTATTTTGCACAGCCTATCTATTTCCAAGTATTTATTTTTACACTGAACTGTTCCTTTAATGTGGTCATGGGACTCCTCTGTGATATAGATAATCCTTCAAGATCAGATTATAACTCATACATGAAGGGGTCCTGGCTTTATTTTTCTCATTTTGAGAGAGCAAGACGTGGTACTTTAGTATAGATTATAATTAATATAGATTATAATTTCATTTTGAGAGTGTATATGGTCATTTAACCAAGACTTTATTCAGGAGAGTACCTATGATGTGCTGTAGGGCAGCTCTTTCACTCTTTTGTGCCTGCAACATAAATAAAATCCAGGGGAATGTGACATATAACACAGAGAGGCAATGCAGAGCTTTTGTCGCTTTTCATGGGCAAGGAACTAGAACAAATTATTATAATATAACATTTCACCCAATACAACAATGGAGGTTAGATTTGTAAAAAATGAAAGTGTATTCTATTTATATTTTTGCTCACTCACACATTTTACATTACACACACATGTATGCTTACCAGTCTTTTTGTTCAGAATTTGGGAAGTGCTGTATTCCATCAATTTTTTAACTTGACATCCTGTACAGGTTTCCTTTGCATGACAGGGGAAGGCTTCAAGAATGGCTTCGAAATATGAAACAGTACAAATTGTATCCCACCAAGCATCAGGTCTTGTGCAGTGATCATTTTACTGCTGATTCCTTCAATATAAGATGGGGTATTCAGTATCTGAAACCTAACGCTATCCCTACTTTATTCTCTTTCACAGAAAAAATCCAGGTATGTAATCCTTTGTTATTTTGCTATAATACAGTATTAAAAGGCATTGAATTGTTTTTTTGTGATAGGGTTTCCTTTACAGATGTGATTGAAGCTTGCTTGTATCATAGGTCTCCAGATTGGCTCTTATGCCCAAAGCCCCCAGAATGCATTGCACTTGAACTGAAATTTTGCCCCATAGTAAAAGTACATACTATATCTTACATGTCAAAACCAGCGGATTGTTTTCTGTCATCTGAATGATATCTGCAAAGTACTAAAGCTGTCTAGTATTGGATTAATTGTGGACTTAAGGTACTTAATAACAGGCTGCTATTTTGATTTTAGTATAGATGACTGTGTTTGTTTAGTCATTTAAAAGTCAGTATAATAAGAAAGTGTTGTATATGAGACAAACAGGCGGCCAGCTAAGGGTGGAATGTTCAAGTTTTTCACCTTAAAGGAGAACTAAACTCCCTTGCTATTAAAAATCGCTACCCCTATCCTACATAGCCCCTCTCTGCTCCTTCAAGCCTAGGTGTTACCTCCTGTAATTGCCCCTAATTCTTTACTTAACTCTCCTTGCAGAGTCGGCGGAACTCACGGGCGCCATCTTCTGGCTCTTCGTTCTTCTTCAGGTCTTCTTCCTTCCCTCCGGCAATTTCCATCACTTACTGCGCACGCGCAGTAGTCACGAACCGGTAAACTGCTCCAACTGCGTATGCGCCGATACGCCCCTCGGTTCCCAAAGTAGACCAAAGAGGTGAAGATGGTGCCCTTCAGCTCCGCTACGCTGACTCTGCAAGGAGAATTGAGTAAAGAATTAGGGGCAATTACAGGAGGTAACACCTAGGCTGGGGGGAGCAGAGAGGGGGCTATGTAGGGTAGGGGGTAGCGATTTTTAATAGCAAGGGGGTTTAATTCTCCTTTAATGTATGCATATTACATTTGCTGGAAAACACAGCTTTGCATATTAACTGGCTCTGCCCATCAGTTATATAAATACATTTTGTGACAGAGATATCACTTTAGATATATGCTGTTATTTCTTATTTTATCTAGGATATAGCTGAGTTGGAACTTACCATAAAGGAAGGGACGCAAGATGGTGTGAAGGTTGATACAGACACTGTGCCATCACAGGATTTTTGTCCAAATGTAACAAACAATTTGAGTCATGGTTTTGATACAGATGAATATGTTGACCCTGATGACAAACAGGTTTATCTGAAGAATACAATCGATGGAATTACAGTTTCACAAAATAAGACAAAAGACTTGTATGTTCCAAATTCTGAATATGAAATCCAGCCCCATTTGATAACACCCTCTAAATTCCGTCAGACCTCTGTGGAAAATATGATTGTTAGCTCTGTAGCTGACTTAAACAGCCAAAGTAATCAGGTGTACTTTGAGCTTCAAACAGACCAGAATTATGTAGCAGAAAATGTTGACACATTTCAAGTAGACCATTTCAGTGATGTGCAAAAAGAGACATTTCCTCTCAGTTTGGTTAAGCAAACTAAACAGATGGATGCAGAGAAAGATTCTGTTATTACTATAATTGTACCAGGTGGACAAGATGGAAGTGCCATTTCTGATAATCTTCAGTTTACCAGTTCAGAAAAGCTTGGCTTTGAAAATGATGCAAACAGCACTAATGAAATCTTAGAATCTGAACATTCATATTGCAGGCAAATTACTGACCGACATTATCTCAGGCAAAAGATTGCAAAATTGCAGTCAAAAATAGCAGTCCTAGAAGCACAAGAAAATGCAACACTGTCCCGTCTCCGATTACTGGAGTCAGTCATTGCAAAACTAAAGCAAGAAAATCTGCTATCTGATGAAAAACTTAAGATTCTGGAAAACTGTGGGAGCAGTGTTGATATTGTCATAGTATAATAAATATTTATTTCTCTTGTGTCCCTAATGAATGCATGTTGTCTTGCAGTCATAGCAATTTATACCAGATGCTATTTGTAACACAAATTATAAGGATAGTGTTATTTGTAAAAGAGATTATACATTTCCTAATTTATGTAACAATATTTGGGTGTCCTGGGCTTGGTACCAGAGACATCCCTGGAGTAATTTTGCATTCCTAGATGCCAGAGAACTTAATGCCAACAGCTGCTTTATCTGATATTTTCTATTGATTTAAGGGATTGCAATATAAATCTGAGTGAAAAATGAAAGTCTAAACAGATACCTATTACTGGGAGAAGTGTGTTAGGATAATTTATGTCTGGTAATTTTTTTCATAAACTGGTAGTTCCAGCATGGTTGAATGATCTTCAGAAACAATAACTGATTGTGCACAGTTGTAAAAGTAGTACAAAGTAGGGATGCACCGAATCCACTATTTTGTATTCGGCCGAACCCCCGAATATTTCGCAAAAGATTCGGCCAAATACCGAATCTGAATCCGAATTTGCTTATGCAAATTGGGGGTGGGAAGTGGAAAACATTTTTACTTCAAAAAGTCTTGTGCTTTCCCTCCCAGTCCCCAATTTGCAAATGTAAATTCAGATTCGGTTCAGCCTGGCAGAAGGATTCAGCCGAAAAAGGCAGAATCCTGGACAAATACCCAACCGAATCCTGGATTCGGTGCATCCCTAGTACAAAGTGTGCATAATGCTGTTTACCATTCATAGTCAGATGCAAATCTTTAGGCTCCATACCACAAGCACAAAGTTTTTAAAAATAAGTTGCCTTAAGGCACTTTAAGTAAAGTTTTTTTTTTACAAATAATGCTGCTGCTGCTTTTATTGATCTAAAAAATAAATTGCATTATGGGGAAAAATGGTTCTTTGTATCTGCTTCTTTTGGAAGTACCATACGCAATTGTTGCTTCACTTTGAAACATTCAGGTATATCTCAGGGGAGAAACTGCACACCAGGTAATTATCATTAGCCTTATGGTTTATCTTGTTCTTGTATGCTAATCTTACTCAACCAAGCTGTCATCATCTAGTTCATTTATTTTCTTTTTTTTTTTAAGTTGAATGTAATATGAAGTAATTCCCTGATTAAGAGGACCCGGTATTAATGAAACATTGGTATAAATGTAGTTGTCTTAAATATGTCATGCATCTTTCACTTTTTGTAGGATTCTCTATTTCACAGCAAATACTGAAACATTTTTGCTAATACAGGTATTAAAGACATACTGACACTAGCAATTAAACCATTTTTACATCTATCATAATATTGGCTTTGTTTGCTACTTATAATTTTGCCATAAAGTATTTGCTCAAAGATTTTACATTACCTTTCTGACTCTCTGTGTTCGTTTATGAGGGGGCTGCCATATTTTTGCAGCAGCAGTCCATTAGCATTAGAAACTTTAACTGACAGGCTGAGATGGGACAGTCAGTTTGGCAAAATAGTCATGTTTAGTAGGGATGCACTGAATCCAGGATTCTGCTTTTTTCAGCAGGATTCGGATTTGTCTGAATCCTTCTGCCCGGCCGAACCAAATCCAAATCCTGATTTGCATATGCAAATTAGGGGCGGGAGGAAAATCATAACTTTATGTCACAAAACAAGGAAGCAAAAATGTTTTCCCCTTGCCACCCCTAATTTGCATATACAAATTAGGATTCGCTTCGGTATTCAGCCGAATCTTTCACAAAGGATTCGGGGGTTCAGCCGAATCCAAAAAGTGGATTCGGTGCATCCCTAATGTTTAGGAACATCAACTAACAATTACTTTTAATGTACATTGATATTTTAAAAAGTAGTTTTTTAGCCTCAGTATCATTGTAAGTTAGTAAAATATTGTAGCTGAAAACACCTTCCAGGTAGCTATGCCAAGAATTTAAGATTGCATATCTCAAGTGGAATAACTACATTTTATCCTCTTTTTTTTTTTTTTTTTACATTTTTCTTTAACATATATATAAATTGTCTCTCACTGATAATTAACCATATTGACCCCAGCAGGTCAGTGTTGTGCAGGAAACTTGAACTCATTTAGCTTTGTGCAACACATGTAACTCACTTTCCATCATGATTTAAATGTTCTCTTTTTGAAGCTAACTCACTCAAAATTATAATTGAGACTAACTCACACATAATCAGTGCATTGAAAGCAGAGCAGCTTGTGGTTGTTAAACTCTTCTGTGAGCAAGGGTACTCAGATACAGATATGCAATCTATTTATCCAGAATGCTTGGGACCTGGAATCTTTTGGATAAGGGATATTTCTGCAATTTGGATATCCATGTATGTGCTGCATTATATTGCTGATTCAGTTCAGTTACTAGGAATAAAAGCTATGCGTTGGGTGTGGTAAGTTGATCATTGTCACCATGGAAACTGTGACAGGAAGCTTCACCAAAAATCTGTGCTTTTTAAGGTTATTGGTAAAAGTAATTGCACATTACTTCAACTCTAAAACAATATCACAGCAGCAATTCTTCAGGTATGTTAATGAGCAGCCAGACATACACTGTTTTCAATTGCAAGTACATCTGCAACCAACTTTAATACCAGGAACAATTTTAATAATTAATACCTGGATGGTTTGTGTGTGTGTAGCCCTGTGTAGGTTAAAGGCAATGTCCAGCGTAAAATGTTTTTTGCATGATGTAAGGAAATGTAATTAAAACAACTTTGTAATACGCATTTGTTAAAATGCTCAATTATGTTAAAGATTGTCAATGTAATTCACAACTTAATACAACTTAAACTCATGGAACCCACAGTTTCACCCATAGGTCAGGAATGTTTGGGCCAACCAAATAAGGAAAATATAAAAAAATGTTCAATTTATAGAGGTAACTTGAGGAAAGTTAATCTCCCATATATTGCCTCAGCAGCATGGCATACTGAGAAGCAGTATAATAAGACATAGGGGCAGATATACTTCCCTCCGGAATTGCGCCAGCGACGGCTTCGCTAACATCATAACACTTCGGCAGGCGTATATTTGCCAGGACAACACTAATTCACGAAAATCAGAAGTTGCGTCCAGGGCACCGAACGCTTGCGAAGTTGCGCTAACGTTAATGCGGCAAGCAAAGCGAAGTTACACTAGCGTGGCTAATTTGCATACGGCGGGAAGTTAAAGTTAAATGGACGTATATGTTGCAGCAAATACATTACACTACACAAGCCCAGGGAACCTTAATAAAATAAAATAGAGTTGTTATATTGCCCTACACATGTGCCCAGTGTATAGTTTATGTGCCATATGTTAGGAAATGTAGGGGGAAAGAAGGGTACCTCCCCAAAAAAATTACGATCTTTTGCAGTCTATCACCCTGTAAAAAGTAAGACGCCAGGGTTTTTTGGGACTTAGAAAAATTTTCAAACATTTTTTAACCAAGTCCTATCTACTTTATTGCACTTCCCTTGGTCTGATGTGGCGATGGCAAGTCTGGCGCAAGAGGTAACGTTCAGTCAAATCTCAAACTTAGTGAATTAGCGTAGTTACATTCGTTGGCCAGAGCGCAACTTCGCATGGCGTTAGGGTGCGAAGTACCGCTAGAGTCTATCTCCTTCGGTAACGAAGTTACGCAAAGTAATGCTGACAAATTTTCACTAGTGTTAGTCATTTTGCCCTTTAGTAAATTTGCCCCTGTCAGGGAACTGGGAGTTCCCTCTGGGGAGGTTGTCAGGATCTAGGAGGAAGCCCCTCAGGAGGGATCAGGAACGTGGAATCCAGGGATTAAGCAGAAGGGGTAGTCAAGTTCGGGCAACTGGTCAAAAGGCAGGCAGAATACAAACAGAGTCCAAAGTCCAGGCAGGTAGTCAACAACAAGAGATCAATCAAGAATATCCTCAGGGATAACAGGAATAGCAACAGGGAACCCAGGAATCTACACAGGAACAAGATCCTATTTTCGGGCGCCATCTTGGCGCCTCAGGCGTCCTTTTAAAGGGGATTTTTGGCGCCCTTGCGTCGGCGTCAGCACGTCTGCGACCGACGCGCTGCGCCTGCGTCCGTCGCGCCATTGTGATGTCTTCGCGCCTGCGCACTTGCGCGCAGGCGTCTCTGCGCCGGCGCCGCTACCCACGTGGCGGCCATGGGCGCCGCCATTTTGGGAGCGGCGTCGGAAGAGGTAGTTGCGCCGCCCGGAGCTCCTGGTCCTGCTCCGGGCGGCGATCGTGACAGCCCCATAGAGAGGGACTCCACACATTGAAATGATTACTCACCACATTAGGGAAGTGGCCCAGTTGCACTGCCCTGAGCCCTCAGCATAGGGAGTAGACAACTGAAAGGATAAATATGGAGCAGGCACTCTGAAGTCAAAGCAAAGTAAAAAGATTTATTGTGTCCTTGCCTTATGCGTTTTGTGTCTTCAACACTTAATCATAGGCAGAAGCAGTAGCAAAGGACTGACAAAAAGTTCTTTCAATTGCAACTGCATTAACTAATTATCTGACACATGACTGAAAATTTGTAAATCATACACTGGAAAGTGGCTTAGAATTACAGTTTCATTATGCAAAATTTAAAAATGTATGGACATCTGCTTTAAAGCGGTTATTCAGCTTCCAAGCACAGTTTCAGTTCATTTGGTTTCAGATAGAACACTAGGGGCCCATTTACTTAGCTCGAGTGAAGGAATAGAGGAAAAAAACTTAGAATTTCGAATGTTTTTTTTGGCTACTTCGACCATCGAATGGGGTACTTCTACTACGACTTCGAAACAAACGATTCGATCTAAAAATCATTCGACCATTTGATAGTCTAATTTTTGTCTCTTTAAAAAAAACTTCAACCCCCTAGTTCGCCACCTAAAAGCTGCCGAAGTCAATGTTAGCCTATGGGGAAGGTCCCCATAGGCTTAGATATCTTTTTTTGGTCGAACAAAAATCGTTCGATCGATGGATCAAAAACCTTCGAATAGAACGATTTGAAGGATTTAATTGTTTGATCGAACGATTTTCCGTTCGATCGAACAAATAGCGCTAAATCCTTCGACTTTGATATTCGAAGTCGAAGGATTTAACTTCAACACTCGAATATCGAGGATTAATTAACCCTCGATATTCGACCATAAGTAAATTTGCCCCTAGAAATAACCTTTTTTAAAACTGTGTTCTATTCTTTATTTTGACTTGTTTGTTCTAAAATTAAAGTTTATACTTTAATGTTCCTCAATCTGGTGCTTCAGGCTGGCAGATTCTGAATCTGAAAAACATGTTTGGAAGGTGAAAAAACCCTTTAAACTGGCTTTATGTTATGTATTTATGTTAATCAAACAGTAGATGGTGCTATAGTAATCCAGATCAAATTGGATACATTTTAGCTTGCAAAATAAATTGACTGTACTGCCCAGTGTCTCTTCTGTGTATGGAACCCCTACTTTATAATAACCGTTACTTCTTTTTTTGCTGAATGTCTGATTTAAACATTGAACGATGAATAATATGTTGCTAAAATGCTGAAGTTTAGGGGATTTTATGGTATTTGTCTGGACTTATTTTCCACATACCATCAGATTCTGTGCCACTTCTTGAAGCTGTAATCGTCTATACAAAATGTACATGGCGCTTTCTATTTAAAAGGTAATTGTTGGGCAGCTTTGAGCATTTTCTCACCTGTTCACAGAGCAGTAGGGCAGCAAACTGCTCAAAATCCATGCCATTACCCTTACACATTTTTTTTTATAGAAGCTTAAACACTGGAAATTATTTCATAGGCCCTGGGAAAGAGGGGAAGCAATAGGGTTTACATTATTACAGATGCAACAAAGGAAAGCTGTGGATAACATTATAGGACTAGGAGAAAGGGGAAACTGTGGGGGCAAATGCATGTTGCTGAGAGAGAGGGGCAAATTGGGGGGCAATATTGTGGAGCTGAGGGTCAGTGGTTGAGGTTAGTGCAATTAACTGAGTGATGGTAAGATGAGATACTGGACATTAATTTCTGGAAGATATTGTACTGTAGGATTATCTATGGAGGATGTGATGGAAGCATGGCAATCTGGTTTATTCATTGGGTGGGAAGGGCTGCTGTGGGGGTTAATTAATGGGACAGGGATATGTTATGTTAGAGAGAAGAGAGGGGCATGCTGTTTTGGGTTTAATTCAGTGGCAGAGTGACTTCTGGAAATTAATTCAATGGTGGAAAGAGGGGCTAGTGGAGGAGATTATTCAAGGTACAGTAAGAAGCCTGTAATTTGGGGTTAATTCATGGAGTGGGAGAAGGAGTGAGACTGAAACAAAGAGAACTAGGAGTGCAGTGGAAATTGTGTATTTTTCTTTTTTCTGAGTTCGTTCATGGGGCCAATGTAGAGGGGAAACTGTGGAAGCTTAATTGTTAGCAGAAAAGGGCCTGTTGCAGGGGTTAAACCATTGGCTAAGAGGATGAGGCCGCTGTGGGGAGGACACATGGCTGAAAAAGGAGTGCATGTGAAAATGAATCCATTGGCTGAGAGGGACTACTTTCAGAGTTATGTGTGCTTCACATATTTAATATTTGTAAAAAAAAAAACTTTGGGTTGTATTCTTCAGTTAAATACAAGATATTTCTTATATTTTCTAGTATTTAAGGAAAATATTGGTTTTTTTACAACTGTAACAGCATTTTGATATTTTATTTGAGCAAATTAGATCAAACCTTTTAAAAAGTCTGGGAACCTCTTTACTAGGATCAACTACTTTGTTGTGTTTGGTTCTATGTATTATGTTGTAAATGACATTTGCAGCTGTTCAGGATAGGATCACACTCAATTCTTTATCATTTTCCAAATTTTTTCACATCTTTGGGACATTAGATGTAAAGCTGGCTACCCCATTAAATAGCACATAGAAATGCATCGAATAGTTAACCTGTCAGCACCAGAATTGCATTATTACATCTATTTCAATGTTGCTCAATCTGAAAACATAAATGTAAACAAAGCAATGCGTGCATATCTAGATGTGATACTAATTACAATACTGTTGGAAATACTATACTGTTGAGTCTGATATTGAACTTGTTTAAAAGACAAGCCAACAGTCACCAGTAACAAAACAATGTATAACTTACAGATCTAACATGTTGATTGTGTGTAAATAATTGTTTACCATATAATTGTTTATTTATAATTAAATGTATTTCAACTAAAATAAATATTTAAATAATATATGAAAATAATTTCCTTTAACCCTTTATATCTAATTAAATGTATTTCAACTAAAATAAATATTTAAATAATATATGAAAATAATAGATTTCCTTTAACCTTGGTCATTCCTATAAAAAATAAAAATAAAGCACAGAAATGTGGAATCATCAGGTCTGGTGTTCTTTATTGAACTTAAAGTGTTAGATCATTTATGTCACAATAAGGTACATGCTTGATTATATTTGCATTGAAAATACAAAAAGTGTACCATGAGTATAATGATTGTATTTCAAAGCACATCATTACAGACTTTAGTACCAAAACAAAACATTGCAATCAATACTTTAATATCAGAAATGAATATATTAGCTGTATCTCTGTTCAATTGTGTTTTTTGTTTCATAACTGACACTGAAGTAATCCTTCTAATAGGGAATATCCAATATGGAAAGTGTTTACAAAAGAATGTCAGAAAAGCATGCAACCACCTTATTTTCAAAATCACAAAGGACCCATCACATTTGTCAAAATATACATAATAAAGGACATAAACTGCTGGTGTTGTTGTTAAACTGAAGTGGTCCTGTCTTCACAATCCCTGTCTCCCAAATCAACACTGGCTGTGTTTAGAGAGTCCTCTCGGGTTGGTATTGTTTCAGGTTGTGTTACGCAACGAGGAATGTGTCCACTAAAATACATGTAGATCCATGGATTGGCACAGCTGTTCAGGTTCCCAAGAAGCATGATAATAGAAAATGCAGCACCTAAGAAACCATATATGGAATAATGATTCAAGTCATTAGAAATTACAAGGCTGTTTCTTCTACAAAAAGTTGTTATCCTCCAATATTGATGTTACTTATCCAGGTAGTAGTGGTAGCAGTGTGATTGCTCCTGCAATGCCGACCTCCTGCAGACTTACCTGTCGGGAGGGGAGGCAGGAACACTATTGAGGAGAGCGCAATTGGGCTCTCTCGCAATAGTACAGACGAATTTCCGGTTTAAAACCCAGAAATTTGGATCTTAAAGGTGGAGGAGCGGCTTTTTGCTGCCCCTGGAATACTCCCTGGCGCTGCCGCCTGAGGCGAGTGGCTCAGCTCGCCTCAGTGGCGGAGCGCCCTTGAGTGTGATAGTCTGAAATATAGTTTTACTACTGCTTAATAGATATTCACATACTATGATGTTATTTGCCATAATGGTATTTATGCATAACTAGTAGCAGTAGAAGATAATTTAGGTTTGGGTAGCCATCAGAAAAAAGGCTAATCTTTAATAACTCACCTCCTCAAAATATGTCTTTAAAAGGTTTTAAGGAAAATGTATCACTGTGAGAAAGTTTTGCTCCAAGGTTATACCCCACAGCAGATATTTATCTTTGTAGAAATGCACTGGGCTGGTAGATATTTGGTTGATATGTAGGGATCATTAGACTTGGATCACCAAAACCAATTAGGACTGCTCCAAACTCACCACCCTTTAGCTGCTCCCCTAGGTTTCCCGGGTGCTCAGTCCGCAGCGTCCCCGCTGACAACATATGATAAACGAACAGGAGGACGGCCCTCCGGTAAAAGGCAGGTGTTTATTGCAAAATTTTGCAGAAATACATGGCCTTACTCGTTTCGGGAACACACTCCCTTAGTCATAGGCTAATGACTAAAGAAAACCTATAGCCTATGACTAAGGGAGTGTGTTCCCAAAACGAGTAAGGCCATGTATTTCTGCAAAATCTTGCAATAAACACCTGCCTTTTATCAAAATGCCATCCTCCTGTTCTTTTATCATTAGACTTGGAGTTAGCTCTATGGATTACCAGGTTATTGGGGGGGGGGGGCAATGACAAGTTTTCAGTAACTATGTTTGGAGTTGTATAAAACCATGTTGACTGTGCTACAAGGCTTTGATTAACGTGAGACACTGTGACCCAGTACAAGTATATTCCATATAATCACATCACATTGCCTTTAATTTAACTAAGTGAATAACAATGTAAAATGATTTATTGTCACACAGGTTATTTGATATTCCTAGGGTGAGCCTGGGAAGGTACATTATACTGTACATGTATATGGGTGTACTGTGTATGTTCATAACACCAATGAGGTAGGAGCTCTCGAAAGTTTTCTTGTTAAAGTGGTTGTTCACTTTTCAAACACTTTTTTCAGTTCCCCAGAAATAAAGACTTTTTTTCAATTACTTTCCATCATTTATTTTTTACTGTTTTTCCACAATCTAAGTTTAAAGTTGAATGTTCCTGTCTCTGGCGTTTCAGTCTGGCAGCTCAGTAATTCAGGTGCAGACTCTAAACTGTTTTTGCAGCATTTAGTTGATACATTTCTCAGCAGCATCTCTGGAGTATTAGCAACTATTGTATCAATTCTAACAGCTGCCTGTAATGAAACCCAGAGATTCTGCTCAGCAGGGACAAAGATAAGAAATGTATCAACTAAATGTATCAGAACAGTTTACAGGGTGGACGACCCCTCCCAGATCTGCTTTAGAAGGTGAAAAATGACACTTTGCACTCCAATATTAGAAAAATGGTGACACATTGAAAATAGAAAGTAATTGGAAAAAGTTGTTATTTCTGGTGATCTATCTGAATACAACTAGTTGTTTGAAGGTGAACAACCACTTTAATAAAAAAAACAGTCCAACTGCCATGAATCGGGGGGTCTTTGATCACCAGTGTGTTGGTTATCAAGGGACACAGCCATCCCGATAGAAGGCTGTGGTTCAACTGGGATAAAATAAATGTGCACTCCACATTAAATCATTTTTCTTTTTATATCTGTATAATTACATTTTGCCATGATGGCTATATTACCCCTATTCTATTCCTTCCTTTATTGTTTCTTCTCTTCCTTCTATAATTCTCTTTATTCTATCCATACTTTATGTATTGATTTACTTTATAGCCCGTTTCTATATACCCACAGTATACAGTTTAGCCGGTAAATGTCTTAGTACCGTACATAGGGGACAGAACTAGGGGTAGGCAGAAGAGGCACCTGCCTAGGGTGGGGGCGCTGTCAGGTGCGTGTTCAAGATTCTTCTGCCTACTCCTAGTTTGGATTTGCTCCTCTCTGTAGCTCTCATCTCCCTCCTCTATCACTCTCCACTCCCTCCCCTTCTTTGCCCTCTCCTCCTCCCCTCCCCTCTGTTATGGAGCACAAGCACTCACACTCGGGGGGCAGGGTTAGCCGGCCGGGTTTCCTAGGGTGCCCTGTTGGCTTGGCCCAGCACTGACTGTACAATGCATGATGTAGTGTGCTTTCTTTAAGACCTTTACAAGTTTACATATGTAAGATTATTTTGTACACTGGCCCCTTACACGACAATTGAGGAATTTACTAATGTGGATAATACTATGCATCCTGCCCTGCTTAGTGCTCATAGACACAAGTCTTTGCTTTCCAGAATGAAAAACAAAGGTCTGTGTCCTTCTCATGAATACAGTGCTGTCAACAAAAAAAAATAACTTATTTTTTGGCACTGATTTCATCTCTCCTGTGGTTCCTTCCACCTGTGACTGCCCTGTGTTCTATAATGCGAACTTATAATATAAAATGCAGCATGTTTGTTTATTAACAACATGACTTTCATTTATTAGTTTCTTTTGTTTGCCCTTATAGTAATTATCTATTCACATACACATATCTGTTTTTCTTTAATATTTGTTATATATTGCATTTAATTTGGCCATGGAGCTGCCACAGGTCTCATTTGTATATCATTGCTTATTTATATTTATTTATATATCATTGTAATAGAAAATATTGCAAAAGGATTTTTACCTGAATATTTCAAATCTTAAATGTGAAGGAAAGGTCAAACCTCAGACCCCAGACCAACTCTTTTCTTCACTGAAAAATGCACTTCTTTCCTGTCTAGCAATTATTGCTCTGATCCGAAGTGTGCACAGTACACCATACATTGTATTTTTCCTCTAAGTTACAGTTTAACACTACTGTGTATATGCACAGCCCAGACCAACCTGAAGGGGCCTTTGGAAAGGGAAAAAAGATGGCAAATCATCCACTAGAATAGCACCCTGGGCTGGTGTCTTTTCATTGAATAGGAGTGCTTTGAAAAGGAGTGCTGTTCCTAGGTCTGTGGTAAATACCTGTACATATAAACCCTGAGGGGTGCCTAACAAATCAGATTCCCTATTTATTGAGTATTTTCATCAGGTATTTGAAAATATAAAGCTCCTTCTCCTCCTACTCAAGTTTGTTTAAAGATACACTTTCTAATGTTGATGGAACAAAATGCTTCCAGTATTGTCCATTGGGATACAGATTTTCTCTAGTTTTTAAAGTCATTTACTAACACATGGCATCTTTGTACCTGGGAAGTACCCATAGCAACTGATGCACAGAATCTATTATTTTGCAATTTGTCCAAATCCTTCATGAAAGGTTCAACTGAATACCAAACCAAACCAAATCTGAACCCTAAATTGCAGCTGCAAATCAGGGTAAGAAAGGGTTAACCACAAGGTGAAAAAAAACTGTTAACTTCCTTTACCGTGTGATGAAAAATCGTGATTTTTAGAATTTGGATTCAGTTTGGCCAGAAACTTGGATTCCGCAGAATCCTGCTGAAAAAGGCCTAATCCTAGCTAAATCCCAGTGCATCCCTAATAACAACCAATCAGTGATTAGCTCTGTTGACATAGCTGCAGGGAGAACATTTGTTTATTTAAAAAAATTAATTGGTTGCCATGGTTTACTGCTCTAGTGCAAAACTGCACAGTGTTAGTAACCGAGCCTCAATCTTCTTTAAAGGATAGTTTTTCTTCAGCTGTTTTCTATGAAAGGTTCTGTACATTTTGTATAGAGCAAAGTCTCTCAGTTACCACCTTTCTCTTTAATAAATTATTTCCTATCATTACCCAGTATACATTATAAAGGATTGTGCCCTCAATGGGCTATTGTATACCACAGATTTGTTTTTCTTTGAAAACAATAATAAAGTTTCACTTTTATATCTAAAAATCAGCTGCAGTACAACAGAAGTTCCGACTTCTCCGAAATAACACCTCTAAATGAACAAAGTGTAATCTATGACAAGCATGTGTTTGGCATGCTATTACTACATGCTACAGCCAGGATTGCAGCAGATAAAGTCTTGCTTGTATGGCTATTCTAATAATGCTTTTGGTTCATTCTTAAAATTGTTTAATTCTACACTGTATATCTCCAACTGGGACATATATGAGCCATGCTTTGTGTATGCTTTGTTCACTGCTTTCTTAGTGGTATCTGATCTGGAGGTATCACAGCCTGGAAATATAGCAACTATGTTTTTTGGCTCTCTGAAATGGATATGGTCATGCTCAACTCTCTGCATGATAGTGAAGCATAAATTATTCCAAGTGATATTATTTAGAAGCCACATTTGTTTGCATCTTCAGTTGTGGAAACACTACAAACACAGGGGTCTGTGTGTTCAGCATCTTGGTAATGAAATTCCGGTGTTACTTGTGAAGAGACATTTTGAAAAGCCACTAGCATTTGTGCCAATTCTCTCACATAAAAATACCCTTCTCTACATATATTGTGTGTATAGAGAAAAATGTCAAACATTAACACATGTATTATAATAAATACTTCTCACCTTGCTAACCCAACAATCATTAATCCTATCACTGACATTCTGATCTAGTCCTTCTTCAGCAGTCACATTATACAAAAAAGCAGTACATGGTGTAGATTGCTTATTGAATCTTACCTTCTGTAACATCCTCTGATGACCAAGCTACCCACAAATGAACAATGAAGAAAGGTGTCCAGCACAAGACAAATGCAACAACTGTAACCACTGTCATTTTCACTGTCTTTATCATTGGCTTTGATATGCAGTTCATGCGGCTTGCTCTGGGTGCCGCTATGTGGTGCTGTTCTTGAAGTTCTAGATCATTGTGTTGCTTAACATATATGCTCGTTTTTATTGTTGTACAAATTTTTACCTGGCATACAATAAGTATATTTATTGGGATGAAAAATATAGCTACAAAAATCCATGTTACATATGCCTTTGACCCCCATGGCTGGATGAATTTTGCCCAACATTCAAAAACACCTGGATATATTTCTGTCTTTGAGAAAATAAACACCTGTGGGGCGCTGAAGAGAAGAGAAATGCACCAGCTTGCACAGATTGGAGCATTCCACAGAGCCCTCTTCTTTTGGAAAGTAACCATGGGGTAGCATATTGCCTGAAATCTGTCCAAAGTCATAACAACGATCATGTATGTAGAGGCAAACATGCCAACCAATTGCAAGTACCGAATGAGTCTGCACAATTGATCCGGTCCGAAGAACACATCTGTAATATCCCAAATCATTTGGGGAAGAACTTGAAAAAATGCCACAACTAAGTCCGCTAAGCTTAAATGAAGCATAAACACATACATCCGAGATAATTTCTTCCTTTTGTTCCACAAAACCAAAATAAGAGTGAGGTTTCCAACTGAGGCTACCATAAAGATAACACCAAGAACAGAAATCTCAATATAAGCTAATTGTTCGCTCCTGTCAGGTCTTCCAATGAATTGCGACTTGTTGGTCATATTTATCTCCCTGCTAGGAAATGGTTTGTCATGCATGGAAAAGGAAAAATTATTCATCACACAGAGTGAGAGCTTTAGCTGCTGCTGCTGCCTTCCAAATCAGTTTTGAAAATGATTGCTGGGAACAGGCAGCAAATTGGAATGAAAAAGAAGCAATCGTTCTTCTACTGAACAGATCTGTAGTTGTGTTCTTGGGGAGAGCTGTTTTAGAAATCTGTCCCTCTCCCTCCACTCCTCCTCCTCCTACTCCTGACCAATTTTAGGAGCTGTGTTCAGCTGTCATTTACATTGCTTCCTGCACAAGCCAATAGAACAGCAGGAAGGGAAATAATAAAAAGTAATATGTTTAAACAAAATGCCAATTAACTTACTCTAGGCTTGATGTTTGCTTATTAATCCTGGCATCTAATCACAGGTGTTTCCTTTGTGTGCTAATTTATATTCTAAATTGACTGAAATACCAGCAAATGCAGGCACAGTTTTGCAAAAAAAAAAAAGAAAGTGGAACACACATACTGACACATTACTTATTTGCCTGTATTATTTTTAGGTTTATTGTATGTTGCATATTTTTAGTGAATTATTACTGTTTAAAGGAGAAGGAAAGGTTAAAACTAAGTAAGCTTTATCAGAAAGGTCTATATGAATACACTTGTAAACCCTCAAACTAATGCTGCTCTGAGTCCTCAAAAGAAACACCACATTTCTTTCCTTCTATTGTGTATACATGGGCTTCTGTATCAGACTTCCTGTTTTCAACTTAAACCTCCAGGGCTTGGGCTTGAGCGTGATCAGTTTACTCCACCCCCCCCTTCCTCCTCCCATCCCTGCTGTAATCTGAGCTCAGAGCAGGGAGAGACTCAAGCAGGAAGTGATGTCACAGCAAGCTAATATGGCAGCTGCTATCCTAAAGAAACAATTTCTAGAGCTGTTTACTCAGGTATGGAAAGCATTCTAAAGAATAAAAATGGCGTTCTAGCTTGCACTGTTGTGGCCAATCTATTGGCAATAAACTGCCTTGGTACCTTCCCTTCTCCTTTAAAAGCATTTTCTAATATAGTACATAGAACCCAAAGCTTCTACTAAAGCTAATGCATAGCAAATTACAATACAACAGACTTTTCCCAAGAGACAACCATATGCACATTTTTCAATTGTACAACCCCACCTGCAACAAAAAACTTAAAATGCCTTTGATAGAAGCAACAACATAGACGCCCACAAATCCATAACATGTCCAATTATTAGTATGCCTGTATTGCTGATACTTGTGCCCCATCTCTCATTAGCATTCAGCACAGCATATCTGTCAATATTTTAAAGACTGGGATTAGTTGTTCTTCTCCTTTGGCAAGCATACAATTGCAACAAGCTAGGACATCATTAGAGAAGTCCCAGGTGCTGTTCTGTAGAACTGCCTACAACCTTCCAGGATGGCTCAAAACAAAGCAGCTGTACTCTTCTAAAAAGTAGCGAGAAAATGCTGAAAAGTAACAGTGATCTAAGTCAAAGTTGCTATAGGAGACTGCACTACAGAACTAGAGAATGTTCTGTATTCTTATACCTGTTAGCATGCTTGCAGAGGTTTAAGTTTTACAGTTAGTGGTGTAATTTTTCATTTTAAATGTGTTTTGTGAAAAGAATTGCCTTTGTATTACCGGGACGATTTGTGATTTTAAGAGCAATTATTAAGATATACAATAAGTAAATACTACCTTAACATTCTTCCTACAATGATTTTAATTTCTCTTTGCAAATATTTTTATGCATTGATCTGAACAGAAACCCATGAGGTTTAGACAAACTATGAAAGCAATCTATTAGAAATATACCCTATTGCCATTTAATTGGTTATATTATAGCATACATAATCAATAACGGCACAATAATAGTTTATTGTTTAAAACAGATGTTCGACAATTGATTATAGAAATTTTCTCTGCCTGAATGTCGCTATTTAAATCTACTTCTTGGGTCACTGGCTATATGGTACTTTGTAATGGACAAGTATTTTTCAGCAGTTTGAAAACACTATATAATATTTGTCTTCATGCAACAACTGCCAAAAACTATATCCAAGGCCAAGGTTGGCCAAGCTGACCATGCGCCTTAGGCAACCCAGTAGGCCACCTTGCCCCTCGTGTATGCGCACATGCACAGTGACATCACGTGGGGGGAGGGGCGGCAGCAGGAGCAAGAGAGCCCAGACTAGGGGTAGACAGATACCTGCCCCACCATCGTTTTGCCTACACATAGTTCCATCCCTGATCCAAAGTGAACTGTATCAAGTGCAACTCCTGCTGGTGGATGTAATGACACTCTAAAGGGGGAAAATATTGCATTCTTGATAGAATAACGTCTAAATTACACTTTGCACACTGCATTTGCAATTACTCCAAAATGGAGGGCGCAAAAACACCAGAATTATGGGAAACACCCTGCATTCTAGGTAAAAACATTGCATGTGGCAACTGAAAGCTTAGATTTTCTACTACAATGAAAGCTAAATCTGACATATTTTTGGTTCACAGTAAATATTTTTTTTTTTGGAGGAAAGCAACATTAACACCATAAATGAAAGTGTTTCAAAGTAATGAGAATATAACGTAGTGTTGTGTTGCAGTGGTACAATGTGTGTGTTTGTTTCAGAACCTTTACAATAGTTTATATAAACAAGCTGATGTGTAGCCATGGGGGTAGCCATTCAAAGTTGAAAAAGGATAAAAGGCACAGGTTACACAGCAGATAACAGATAAACTCTGTAGTATACAATGGGATTCTTCAGAAACTGTTACCTGCCTTATATCCTCTGCATGAATGACTGCCCCCATGGCTACACAGCAGCTTGTTTAAATAAATTATAGTAATGATTCTGATGATGGGCAGCAGTACAATATATTGTCATTCCTTTAAACACTTTCATTTTGGTGTTACTATTCCTTTAAAGATCAAATACATTAAAACGTCTCTTTGCTGTTTATAACGCCACATGATACATATCTCTGAGAATAATTTTTTGGCAAGCTGAAAGCATGCTACGCAGACTCGATACTTGGAGAAATGCCTATAATTTTACTATCGTGAGCCAAGATAAACACAGAGACATTGCTTAGAGGAATTATTTAAGGTAAAGTCTGTGGACAAATTCCACTCAAAGACTGCACTTCTGATGGACTTGTATCAATTTGAAAAGTTTGGTCCTTACTAACAGCGTTGTCCATGAGTTGCTGGGCTTGTGATACTGATACTGTAAGTAAACATTTTTCTGAGCCTCAAAGAACCAAGTAAATGTGGCCGTAAGAAAAGTTGCACAAATCTTACCCTTAGCAGTAACAAGCTGTCCAGAAATTGCCATGAACACACATAATATACATAATAAAGACGACCTTGAACGAAATGGGCCTCATTCATATAATAGTAATAAGAACACGATAGGACTGATTTACAATTATTAATGTTAAATTGCACATGTGCAGTTGCCAATATGAACAAATTAGAAATTAGTTTTGAACAGTCTACTACAAGTTAGCATTTAACTCTACTGCCTTGGGTCCTGCTAGGGGGCAGCCTCACTCACTGAACTACAGAGTTAGAAAATGAAAGAAAAGGCTTGCTATTGCATTTTAGCACCTATTTTCGTAAATGAGCCCTTATATGTTTAAGGTAAGAGATACATACATCTGTAAGGGGGCTGAAAAAATGATTATCTGCAAAATTCTCGAAAAATATTTATAAAGTCTATACAAACTGAGTGGGTATTTCATATCAAAGAAATTCCAGTTATCCTAGGTTATATTTCTAATTTATAATTTTTAATCCTTAATTCTTGTATCCCACAAAAGAATTCCCCCTGAAAAAAAAGTTTTTTTACTTTAAACAACTTCCCAATGTAAGCGTTGTAAGGGTTTAAATATATCTCAGGGTCTCAAACACAATGTTCTCAATAAACACTAAGTACTATGTGCCACCCCCATTATATTTGGTAAGTTAACCCTTACTCTTGCCATGCTCAACATTAAATATTTTTTCAGTAAATGATCTCTGAAATGGGAAATCTTTTGTTTTATATGGTACTGCTAGGAGTTTAAAATGATCTACCTGGATTGACCACACATTTGTTAAGTCACAAGGTTACATGACGTTGTGATTGCCTAACATTTCAAGTTTTCATCTTTGTAGGCAAAGCCAAATTAACAAAACAAAATTCCACATTACACTTTATTTAAATATGCTGATGTAAAATATATTTATACATTTATATGCTTAAACTGAAGGATTAACTACAGAGGACTCTTGTTCTTAACAGAGCAGGTCTCAGAGCAAAGTCAACCCCAAAATGAAACATTTGCCTAATAAAATAAAACATAATTCCAATCAACTTTCCAATACACACAATTACAAATTGTCGGTCCTTTTAAAGTTATTTGTAAAAACAATTGCTATTAAAAGCAGCATTGCTTAACTCCTGGTTGTTACATTTAAATGTAGGACTACATGGACGTTTTCGGCGCAATATGACACACTGCGACAAAATGAGACAAAAAGTCGCATGAGACAAAAATAAGGTAAGTGAATGCATTGTAGCTTGGTGTCGCAACGTTGATCCGACGCAACACGACTGTCGGATGCAGATGCTGCACAAGCTTTTGCAGGATGCTACAAAATCTGATGCCCCTAGGCATCTTATTTTTGTTGCATGCGTTTTGACGCAGCGCGTCGGATCGCGACAAAAACGTCCATGTAGTCCTACTCCTAAGCTAGAATGTAAAGTCAGATCAGATAAATCGGACGGAGTCTTTAGTTCATGCGTTTAAGCCCTTCAGTCAATATATTTCAATGAGGACAAAAAGTCTTTCAGACACCATCCGTTTTTATCTGTCAGATGAAGACGCAGCATGCAGCATTCACATCCGACAGTCGTGTCATGTTGGATGGAAAATTCTACATATAGTTTACGCATCCGATTTTTGTATCCGTCCTATTGTATTTTAACCCACACGACAACATCAGACTTGTAGGATGCATTTTGTCGATCCAACACCATCCTACAAAAGTGCTTGTGTAGTTCTACCCTTAGTTCCCCAGCAAAAACAAGCTGCCTTGTCTGAGCCACCAGTGTAGAGAACAGAAAGGTACAGACTAACAATGCTTTAGGGTTGCCACCTCACCCCTTTAAAAACCAAACACATATGGAATCCACAGCCTGTATGGGTAATTAGAAATTCACATATGGCTAGGACTACACGGCCGACATTGATGCGATCTGACGCTAGGCGACTAAACGCACGCGTCAAGTCGAATGTGACAGGAACAAGGTAAGTAAATATAACGTTGGAACGCGTCGCAACGGTGATCCGACGCAACACGACTGTCGGATGCAAACTGGCTGCATCTGACAGTCGTGTTGCATCGGATCACCGTTGCGACGCGATCCAACATTATACTTACTTACCTTGTTCCTGTCGCATCCGACTTGACTCGTGCGTTTAGTTGCTCAGCGTCGGATCGCATCAATGTCGTGTGTAGTCCTAGCCTTAATCAGTTCAGTCTGCAGCATGCATCTAAATGACTTGCTAATTAGCCATGCAGGCTGTGGATTCTATATGTGTTTGGTTTTAAAGGGGTGAGGTGACAACCCTACACTGCCTTCCATTGCATTACATATACAAATAACTTAAAAAACACAGAAAATTTGTAGTGAATGTATATTGCAACGTTGCTTAGAATTATGTATTCTTTTATTAGGCAAAACATTTTTTGTGATGATATATAAAGGACTGCTCTTTCATTTGGTAGCGTAAAGGGGTGCAAATAAATAATACATAAATTACATCCCACTTTTAGAGGAACAGGGAACATAAAAATTGAGCTGCAACAAAAGAAGGAAAATTGCCTTGTTATATAAATAGAAAACATACCAATGCATAAAACTCCCAGCAATTAAAGTCAGAGTAAATTACTACTAAACATATTTGGCAAAGCATTTTTAGTGTTTTTTTTTTAACATAATCATGTTTGTGCATTGATGTTAAAAGAAGTACTTCAGCATATCCCACATGGAACTGTAATTATTTCAAGTACTATAATGTTTTTAGACGTTGCAAGGTGCAAATATTGTCTTACCTAATTACCTAATCCAGTGCTAAATTGAGGTACTGAAAATGAAAATATATTTTGAGATGAAGTAAATTTAATTTCATAATTTGTTCATAATTATTATCCTACATTGCAGAAGTATTAGTTACTGGTTCTCTAAAGTACATAGGTAACTGATTTGGACTTGTAAGATAAAATATAAAAGAAGGCAAACAATACACCTGGCAACATTCTAGCTGGCACATTCCAGGTTTATAAGAATTCTAATTAAAAACTCTATGGCTGTGTATTTAAGCCAGGAAACAAATGAAAACTTAGAGCATGCTTACACACAGAGTGTAGTCTTTGGTCATATGTGCCCAGTACAGGTTAGCTCCGTGTAATGTATTAAACAGGCCATCGTGTTTTTGCTGTATTTAACTTTTCTAATGCTGATCCAGACTATTCACAGCAGGTAGTTTCATATTTTGGCTACAGTCTTTTGAGTAATAACAGTAATCTAAATATTAACAAACAAGGGAAAGTTGTGCTCACCACTAATTCTTAAAACATTAACGTAAGTTGCAGGTAAAACTTAGTCCCTGTATAAAATGTATAATGAAGAAATAGAATTCTTAATGAATTAGATTAAAGTTGAGTGTAGGACTGGCCATACCAGGGATGACTTTGATGTAGGTGGCCATATTAAATATATTGCAATATATGGACAAACACTCCCATGTCTAAGACAATTTTTTTTTCGGAGTGTGCAAACCTGACATATGGTATAGTGAGTATTTGGTTAATTTATGTAGGGGTAACTTTCGTTTTTTGCACGTCTAATCATACATTGCCTAATATTTTATTGATTGGTGTGCCCTCCATTTATTTGTATTTTTATATGAACAAACAATCCCTGTTTTGTTTAAAGAGTAAGGCATTTTTTGGTAGCTTAAGGCACAAAATGACTCAATGTCTTAAATATATTGTTAATGGGTTGAGTGCAGAGGACTTTTTGTATTTTGTCTTAACCAAATATTCACAAACTTTTTTTTGCTGCTTTTAGCAAATGGTTTGATGAGCCAGATAAATATACCTTTCTCTATGAATTCAAAATGTTTTATTATAAAAACATTCACAAGGAGCTGAAGACCATGAGGTAAATAGATAATGAAAAGACTAGCATTTTATAAAACACAAAATATACATGTATCAGGAACTATTTGAAGCAAGCTATAAGTATAGGACATGTGAAAAAAAATATATGTCCAGATGCACATATTTTTAAGCATTGCGTAAGATAAAATATAAAAAGTAGGCAAACAATACACAGAGCAAAATTCCAGCTAGCACATTCCAGGTTTAGTCCTTAAGAGAAATTCTGGTATGGTCATTTAATACTACTGGTAATTCACTTGTTTCATAGATGTTTATTACACTCTGCTTTTCATCAACACAAAAAAAAGACATTTTTTATTAAAGATAAATACTATAAGCCTTGAAACTGACAACAATCTGGACTGCAAAACACCATAGTGCTTTGCATTCACAAAAAAACCAGACCAGTTATTTTCTATATAAATATGCATTCCCTATTAACCTATTCAGCTTCAATGATTGCCCCATGGCTACACAGCAGCATATTTTTTATAAACTATTGTGAAGCTTGTTTTTGTGAAATTTGTCAGCATTTTAAAAACTAGCATGTAGGTAGCATCATCTGCATATACCAAGCAATGCCTATTAAATTGTACACAATGATATAAATCAAATATTCATTTTATTTGTAAAGGCAAAGTCTCTGTTTATTGTTATTACAGCTTATAACATACATTTGTAATTAAATGTTCTGTTCCTTTCTGGAAGCCAAAATAGTACGTATTGTTTTTCAGTGTTTCTGATCCAGGCATTTAATCAACTCAGAAATTCGATATAAGCAATGGGATTTTCCTGATCTGTTTAGGGACCTGAATTGTAAAACAGAAAAAAATTGTTAAGCCCTCTTATTTCTTTCGCTCCAAAACAAGTCATTATATTCTTCGCAGAGCAGACTCAAATGTCCACCGGTTAAAGTTATGTTTTTGACACTCCAGTCTGTTCTTGGCATGTTGTTCCTTGAGTAACTTTCCATATCTACATACAAAATCAGTGGCAGCAGAAGATGGTTTTGTCAGGGGGGGCCATGAAAAGGGAAACAGGCAGCGCGCACAGCGGGCTGCAGCAATTTTTTGGCCACTCCCTTTGGACTCCACCCACTTTCCCATGTGCTTTCACTGAATTTTCAGAAAAATCAAACCATAGCAGTGGGGGCAAAATTTGCTAAAAGTCTGGCACTGCAGGAAGGGGGTATTAACACCACATGTACAATTTTAACTGAGAGCTGTGAATGCTGCACTACAAGCACAAATATTCTGGCACCTAAAGTACATTACATGCAGAGACTGTGGGGTACTCAAAAGACATACAAAGGAGCAGTAGGTACTAATCTACCAATAACATAATATAGAGAAGGCACCACAAGCACTATAAAGAACATTATATAGTAAGAAGCAGAGGGCACTGGCACACCAAATACATAAATAGAGAGCAATGGACAATGACACCATGAGCAGTGAGATATAGAAAATACTGGCAGGCCAAGCACAATATAATTCTAGCTGATACAAAGGAAGGAGAAGAACGCCTTCTAAAGCTTCTCCAATTTGCTTCAAAACATTCTTCCTGATTCCAAGATGCAATTGGAACATTTTCTGGATTAACTTTGTACTAAGATCTTTAACCCTGTATTTTCTGTATATCCCTTGCCCAGAAAGCAGGATGGCACAGTTCCATGTATAAATACCCCTAGAACTCATATCAGAGCGGCAACTTAATTTATAAATCCCCCAGAATTCATAGCAGAATGGCAATTCCATGTATAAATACTCCCAGAACTTATATCAAAATGGCACAGTGGCAATTCCATGTATAAATAACCCCAGAACGTATATAAAGTTGGCACGGTGGAAATTCCATGTATAAATGCCCCCAGAATTGATAGCAGGATGGCACAGTGCAATTCCATGTATAAAATCCCTAGAATTCATAGTAGGGTGGCACAAGAGCAATTCTTTGTATAAATTCCCCAGAATTCATAGTAGGATGGCGCAGGTGCAATTCCATGTATAACTGCCCCCAGAATTCATAGTAGGATGGCACAGGCGCAATTCCATGCATAAATACCCCCAGAATTGATAGTAGGATGGCATAGGCTCAATTCAATGTATAAATACCCCCAGAGTTGATGGTAGGATTGCACAGGCGCAATTCCATGTGTAAATAACCCCATAATTGATAGTATGGTGGCACAGGCACAATTCCATGTATAAATACCCAATAATTGATAGCAGTATGGCACAGTGCAATTCCATGTATAAATACCCCCAGAAGTCAGAGTAGGATGGCACAGGCATAATTCCATTTATAAATACCCCCAGAATTTACAGTACTGTGGCACAGGCGCAATTCCATGTATAAATACCCCCAGACGTGATAGTAGGATGGCACAGGCGCAATTCCATGTATAAATGCCCCCAGAATTGATAGTAGGATGGCACAGGGGCAATTCCATGTATAAATACCCACAGAATTGATAGTAGGATGGCACAGGCGCAATTCCATGTATACATACCCCCTGAAATGATAGTAGGATGGCATAGTGTAATTCCATGTATTCATACCCCCCAGAACCCATAGCAGGATGGCAAAGGGGCAATGCCATGTATAAATACCCCTAGAACCCTTAGCAGGAGAAGAGATATATAGTGCAGTACATTGACAAACTGGCAATTCCATCTATAAATGCCCCCAGAATTGATAGTAGGATGGCACAGGGGCAATTCCATGTATAAATAACCACAGAATTGATAGTAGGATGGCACAGGCGCAATTCCATGTATACATACCCCCAAAATTGATAGTAGGATGGCATAGTGTAATTCCATGTATTCATACCCCCCAGATCCTATAGCAGGATGGCAAAGGGGCAATGCCATGTATAAATACCCCTAGAACCCTTAGCAGGAGAAGAGATAAATAGAGCAGTACATTGACAAACTGGCAGGCACTCACCCTCACCTAGGCCTAGGATTTAGCGAAGGTGCCTGGTGCAGAGGTTGAAATTGCTGATCAGGAGGATTCTCAGGAGCCAGTCACAAATATGGTGTGCACAAGCCAGCAGGGTGCCGCGTGTGATGCGCCACACATTCTGCTCCTTGATTCCGGGCCCAGGATCTTCACCGGCCATCCCCCCTCTAGTTTCACGCAATCTCCGGAGGCGGGGGGGGGGGCAGGCAGGCAAACAAGCAAGCGGGTGTGCGGGGGGAGAGGGACCTGGTTCAACTGCACCACGCCACATGCAGCAAGCACACGCCAACTAAAGCTGCTAAGTGTATCCTAAGCAGTCTCCTGAGTTTTTGTTCACAGATATAAGTATTGGGTATTTATGCCCCATATCCTTTTTTTTAGATATCTGAGGAGAGAGCTTCAGCGAAAAGAAAGAGGAAATTCAGGCATACTGTTTGCTTAGCCCTTACCTGAGGATTGTTCTCAATCCCTCTGTGAGGCTTGTGTTCAAATTGGGGGATCCAGTAAATAACCCTGAACAATTTATCAGTTGGTTTCAGAAGATGCTATCTAAGTCTTTTGATGAAGTGAGATCTTCTCTTAATAAAATCAGTGCACCATCTACTGTTCAATCCAGAGAAGTGTATTCCAGTTCAGAATCTGATGATTCATCTGGTTTCATCCTCCTCTTCCTTTAAAAATCCTAAAGAGAGTAATATTTATTTCCTGTGGATAAAATTCTGAAATTGATCAAATAAGTGAATAGGATTATGGGCAATAAATAGTCTTCAACCTCTTCTAATAAGCAAGATCTTTTATTTTTTTCAATTTTCCTATTCACCCTTCCATGAAGCATCTCATGGACCAGGAGTGGCAGAACCGGGGATAAAGCCTGACTGTGATAAAAGGTTTAAATGAATGTTTCTTGTAGATGGTAAGGAGTCACCTTGGGAGGATCCCAAAAAGTTTGATGTGGCAAATATTGCCAGGAGAAAATTCCTGTGAATTGCAGGGCTGAATGTGCTTTGCGTAGGTCATACATGGAAGAGGCCAGTGGGTGTAAACCCTCATTAATAATACAGTTAAAATAGTGTTTGGGGGGGTCGTTTCTGTACACCAGGGCCAGAAATAGGGGTAGGCAGAAGAGGCACCTGCATAGGGCGCAATGATGTGGGGGCACTGGGCAGGTGCCTGTTCAGAGGTCTTCTGCCTACTTCTAGTCCAGATTTACTCCTGTCTGCTCATGCAGAGAACACTTCTGTTCTCCTTTGGTTCTGCACATAACACTGGGAAAAAAATACAGTGCAAGGTGTACAGTGCAGTGCTACTGCATGACTTGCATATCTGAATGACATGCATGTTAGGGGACCGTAGGGGAACCCTACACACCTTCCCCCCTCATGAATACATCACTGCTGAATGCAGACAGCACTGGCTGGCAGCAGGTCTTTGTATGTGTGTGTAAATTCAAAAATGTAATAGGCAGGGACATCCAGGGTAACTTTAAACTGAAATCCATAATTTTTCACAAAGGAGGTTTTCAAGAGAGAAATAAATGGGAACAGTTCATAGCCAAAGTAATAACAACTTACAGTCTTTTTTCTATTAACCAGAACAGCCTGGTTCACTGTCAGAATGACCACATAGGTCTTGGTTCCTGCAGCAAAGTCCTAACCCCACTTGGGGCAGTTATCAAATATATCAGTTTTTTCACCAGCCTTGGTTCCCCACACCAAAAAAATCCTTTAGCCAGCTCCTCACAGACCTCCTGCTCCTTTGGCAGAGATCTATCCTCCCCAGAGTATGACTCCTCAATCACAGCCTCACCATCATCATTCTTGCCATATGCTGTGTTTTACAGATAATCTCCGGAGATATGTACCTCCTCTCTAGTCATTGTTCCAGCTAATTCCTTCTTGGTTATGTACGCAACAAAGGTTTTTTGTGCACAAATTAAACGTGTGGTATTTAATTAAAAAAACGGTGCGCTCAGGTCAGAATGAATAATACATTTTGTTTTTTCACACAAAATTTGCTGGCTTCAAACTTTGTATGCATGCACACAAGTTCACAGTTTAGAGGGAATAATCAGCTGTGTGTCAGCACTCCAACTTGGATAAATTGGGTGTGGGATCAAAAATGAAATGTGCATAGGCAGAAAGATCTGCAATCCATATTGGGAAAAATTATATATGAATAGGAGACGGCCTGAATAGAAGGATCAGTAATAAAAAGTAACAATACATTTGTAGCCTTACAGACATTTGTTTTTTAGAAGGGAGTCAGCGACGACCGTTTGAAAGCTGCAAAGAGTCAGAAGAAAAAGGCAAATAACTATAAAAAATAAATAATGAAAACCAATTGAAAAGTTGCTTAGAATTTGCCTTTCTATAACTTAATTAAAGTTACCTTAAAGGTGAACAAACACTATAATACTTGCTGTAGAGGTGCCTGGGTGCAGTATATAATACCAAGGTTTACAGGAGTTAGGCAAACATAAAAGTAATTTATGGAAGCTGTTTCCCAGCCTCCCAGCCACTACATCACTCTTGCTTCAATAAATGATATATATATATATATATATAACATGTACCCCATATTGTAAAATATCAGGATATTATAATTCACAAAGGAGTTCCATGAAAAAAATAATTTATAATAATAATAATTTTTGTTTGAAAGAGCAGCTATCCACTAGAGAGCATAGGGATTTGTTTTCTACTCCAACTAAACTAAACTTGACTAGGGCACAGATGCAGGCACTTAAGCACTGTAATGTAATAAAATGTAACAAATGTAATCAACAGTGTAACCTAATTATCCCCCCCCCCCCCGATGTGATTTCTTTTGGCCAGAGTCCATGTACATCTATACAAGCTTTAGAACAATAACACAGTGTATTTTGTCACTCACGCTAGAATAACTAAATGCTAAAAAATACCTGCGTAAACTAGGATTGTGACCATGCTGTCCCTGCAGGCACAATCACAGCAGAGATGCTCAATGTCAAATTTAATAAGAACAATAATCACTTGACTTGTGATTGCATTGGCAGGATCAGTGGTATGTAAAGGTCTAACTAAAGGTATTTTCCAGGGTTTTATCATCACACAAGCAAAAAAAAAAAATCACTCAACTGACAAAACGCTGTGTGTGCCACTGTCCTTATACTTGGTGCTTCAAAGATTTAGATTGCGCTTGTGTGTCAAATGGTGTTACTGTACATAGTTATTTGGGTTGATAAAAAGACAAAAACCCATTCAACTCTTCTAAATAATACCTAGTGCATAAAAATATATATCTATACATGTATGGTTGCCATGTGTCAAACAAAATGAAGAGCTTTATTCGATATATATAAAAACACTAAGCTACTTCACCAGCCCTGCATATATATTTCCCCAGCATCCCTGTACATATCACACTTTCTCCCCTCAGCAGCCTGTATGATTGTACGGTTTATATTCCCGGCCTGTCATGCGCTGGTGTGATATGGGAAGGGTCCACAGCAGGCAGACAGACATAGAAACAACACACTCCTGACCTCACATCACACTCTGCCGCCCACAACATGCCACGTGACTGTGACAAAAACAATTTCCTCCGAATCACTCTAAGAAGCAGCTGCGGCCCATCTAGAGAAGGAGAACTGAATGTAGAATTGTTGTGGTGCTGGATATAAATGATTATATGAGGTTAGGGCTGCTCTGAGTGGAAAATGTGGAGGTGGGGCTGCAAGGGACCATAAGGGGATCTATTCTCTTGTTTTAGGGGAATTCTGTTCCATAATGTACCTAGTGCATCTTGGGCATAGCCTTGCTTCAATGAAGTGACATGGGCAGCTGGAGGAAAGCACTGTAATGTGAACAGCACTACTATAGTGAGATTTGTTACATGCTGCTGAATCCTCATGGACATAACTGCTGGAGCAGTGCAGGGTGATTTGCACAGGACTATTAGGGGAGCACTGTGATTTGCACAGGACTGTTAGGGGAGCAAACCATGATTTGCACAGGACTATTAGGGGAGCACCGTGATTTGCGCAGGACTGTTAGGGGAGCACACTGTGATTTGCACAGGACTATTAGGGGAGCACCGTGATTTGCACAGGGCTATTAGGGGAGCACCGTGATTTGCACAGGACTGTTAGGGGAGCACACTGTGATTTGCACAGGACTATTAGGGGAGCACCGTGATTTTCACAGGACTATTAGGTGTGCACACCATGATTTGCACAGCACTGTTACGGGAGTGCACTGTGATTTGCACAGGACTATTAGGGGAGTGCACCATGGTTTGCACACGATTATTAGGGGAGCATGTATTCGGAGAGCTTTATCCTTAGTACATAGCAAGCTGGGGTTTTACACAAATGGGTGCAGGGATGTCCATTCTACAGGGAAGGGGTTGTCAGCAAGTGCATCATACATGTCCCTTGACAGAGATTTCTTTTTCTAGGTAGTCAAGTAATAGTTCATGCTGGGATTGGGTGCACATTTATGTTGCAATGTGCTTTAAAATAGCAAGGTACATGTGGCTATTTGAATCTTTGTAGTTGTAATGTAACGTTAAATATACACCAAAGCTTTGATGAACACATAGGCTACTGGAATCTACTGATCTCCGTTACATTAACAACAGCTGTTTTTTGTATTAGTTCAATTAGTAGATTTTCGGCTTTTCGGTTCCCCTAACTTTTTAGCAGCAGGGAAGAGGTAAATATGGGTAAATTTGGGCATTTTGGCCCAGACTTATGACTTTCTGAAGGTTTCTGGCATCAGAACAACCAAAATCTCCCATTTTGGCCTTGCCTACAATTTTTGTGGATAGGGTACATGAGTAAATAATTATGGTTTAGTAGATAGATCATGTGATCACCTATACATAAAGGGCATGTTTACTAAGAGCGTCTATGGCCACCAGTCCTATTTGTGAATTATGTTTTTGTGTGCGAAGTTATAATAATCGCATATTTCATATGGTAATATACAGAGACTGCTGCTGTTTGAGGTGCCATTTAATTGCAGCTATAAGTTTAAACTATTATCTCATTCATTCTTTAATGAGACTGCATATGAAATAGTAGCTATGTGCAGTTTTCCTTAGAGGATTGTTTACAAAAAGCATATCTATATGTCCTTGCACTATGGAACTGAGCTGTAGCTACAACCTGCAGCTGTAAAGCAATATGATTGCTGGCAAAACCAAGTCTACTGCAGGGATTTTATACTGACATCCAAGTCATGGGGATAGCCAGCTTCAAAAAGTGATTTTAGATTTTGAAGGAACATCTTTGCAAAGTGAAATTGAGAGATGCTGATAAGATATGTCACTTGGCAGGAAAGTTGCAAGAACTCCATGTAGATTTTCAGTGCACCATGATGCTGACTGAGAAAGGGTCAAGCTGGCTAAGGTTAAGAAGCCACTAATCAAGTAGAGGTGACAGAGTTGGGGTTATTATTAAAATGTGGATTCTTTTAAAACACTGATCATTTTAGTTTGTTTTTTATTCTTCTTTCAGGTGAAATATCTTATGTCGTGTAATGTCAGTATTGCTGCTTTTGGATACTTATTTCTGCTTATGGTCTGCCCAAAGGAGTGGGTGAAGGAAGCAAGACTGGAAATACTCATATCACAATAAATTTCATTTATATTCACGTCTCTTCTTCCTTGGTAGTTTTCAATATCTTTACACTGCTAACAGAGGAAGGACACTGAAGAGCAATAAATATCAACACAGGTGTTTTGCGTTCTCTAAAACTTTACACTTTTACACTACTTCTTCAAAGGGTGTATTAACAACAAACAAGTCTATGTCCCGAATTAAGAACACTTTTGGCACTGTATCCAAAGCTGTGTCTAACACTCACAATGAATTAGTTTCACGCATTGGACGTTCAAAGCTAAACCCAGCCCCTTTAAAATCATCCATATCAATTTGGGTGATGCTGCACAGCCCAATAACAGTGGTTGTGAGTGTAAGGAAAATAAAGACAATCCCCTTCTTAATCAGGCTGAATCGAGAAGCAATGGAAATGCAACTTCTATTGCATCAGACAGTTCAATAAATAGTCAAAAAGAACTTGTGGATTCACTAAATGGTCTTTTCCATGCAAGCTATTTTACAACAAACTTTGGGGAGACTTACAACTTTTTGGCTAACCATATTAACTTTTATTTCTTTAATGATATGGAGAAAACAAATGTTTCACAGGCTTCAAAGCATCTACTTAATTCACCTTTAAACAGCGAACAGAGCAATGACAAAGAAAATGAAATGCAATCTGAGTCTGCAGCTCCTGATAACAAACCAGGTTCTGCCAAAAAGAGCATCTCAAACTTTCTTACCAGTCCATCCAACAGTGTACATGCATTTGTGGGGAGTTACTTTGGAGGTTTGGTTCCTAAGCTAAGATCGGATTCAAAGCCAGCCTTTGAGGAAAAGGGGAAAGAACAGAACCTTGAAGTTACAGATAAAAGAGAGCAAGATAACAAAGAAACTAAAAGTGCAGATGACAGAGCCAAGAAGCTCTCCCTTCAGAGGGAAAAGGTAGGTAAATTTTGGAACAATAGATTTGCTGTAGAGTATAACCCAATCTCTTCATCTAAAGGAAGCAACCTTATTACACATCTCTCCAAAATGATGTGTGTTGGATTGGGTTATACACCTCTCTAAAATGTTCTGTGGGTGCGAATGTGGTGGTATGCTGAACTCCACAAAATAAACCCCACTCTTTGAATTGCAAGTGAAACAACATATTTTTTTTCTACACTGGTTGAAGTCCAGAATTCCCCAAATGTGCCCCATTTTTACTATTGTACCTCTCTAGTAAGAAGACTAAAGTAAATTGAAAATTTTGAAAATGTCTCCCCACTCATCCAAGTTGCTTAGTTCAACGAGTGGTAGGAATAATACAGAATTTTAAACCCTTAAAGGGGACCCGTCACCCAAAAAAATGATTCCAAATCCGATTTTATCATGTTAGTCAAGCAAACGTAACTTTAAATTTAAAATTGAATTAAATTTTAATTCAAATTATTTGAATCTTGTTTCCTTACGTCTGGGAATTCCTAAATTATAGCAAGCACGCAGGAGCCATTTTGTGGACGCTGTTCTTAAGATAAGCCTTATATCATCTCAAAATCTTGTTTGTGCAGCAGAACGGGGGATCTTATGTCCATCCCCATGCCCTGGTTACACAATTAAATGGTGAGGAGGGAGTCAGAATATGGGACATCTAGTAAGTGTTGAATGGAAAGTGAAAGTAATTACCTGCTCCTCCTCTATGCCTTAGGCAGGCAATATTTGATTGACAGCTGAGATTTTTAAATGAGCTATGAATGCTTAAATAAAAAATAATTTGGGTTTCATATTTAATTTGAAAAGGACATGTATTATACAGCTTTTTATGTCTGGATGACAGGTCCACTTTAAGGGTAATACAGTATCCATCATCCAATCACAGTGGTTTAATTTAACTTAATTCGGTAGATGAAACTCATCAGAGGTGTGAAAGTGTTATCCAGTCACAATGGTACCATGAATCTTATTGAGTCATGTCTTAATATTTACAATTTCATGACTGGAAGTGTCAACTGTTGTGGAACTGGGGTAAACAGCATTATAAGTTGCTGAAATGAGATTGTTGTTCCAGGTTTGCTGAAATGACCACCTTCATTCTAAGAAAAGAGTTGGTTTGGGATGAAGGAGAGTGTCTGTTCTTTTTGGAGTTAGTGCAAGAAAATTAAGAAATAAAGAATTCATCCTACTACAAGCCTGAAGCATTTAACTGCATATTTTCTGAGTTGTGCAAGATATTGGGTTTACTAGGGTGTGGGTTTTATTTTTCTCTGCAAATCAGCTGTGCTCTGCAGACAATAAGCATGATTTATGGGCCAAGCTCAAAAGGAAACTACATTCACTAACATACCTCAGAACACATGGAACATGGACTTTGCAATGTTTTTTAATCTTAAAATTATCACATTTTTTAATTGCTCATGGGCCAAGCTCAAAAGAAAGCTACATTCACTAACATACCTCAGAACACAGGGAACATGGACTTTGCATTGTTTTTTAATCTTAAAATGATCACATTTTTGCAGTGTCTGAAGGCTCACTCATACTGCAGTATCTTCTTTAATCGTTGCAGATTATCGCCCGGGTTAGTGTTGATAACCGAACAAGAGCATTAGTACAATCACTTCGAAGAGCCTCTGATTTTAGATTATGCATCAGTCGGGTGGAAGAGTTAAGTTGTCATCTACTCGAGTTCTCAGAAACTAGAGGAGTCACAGTTAAGGTAAAGCCTTCATCCTAAAATGTATTTAGTTCTAGGTCATTCTTCCAGTCTTTTGAACTGTTTACCTATGCAAGTGATTTATTAGGTGTGCAACATACTACATATTTTAGGCCAGCAAACCCTTAACAAAGACATACAAGTTCAAAGCTCAGCTGGTTTTCTTCATTATGCTCTCCCTAAATGACCGGATCTTTAAAGCAGACATGGTCAGCTTTTTGGTTCTCTGCACTGCACATCTATGTCTCCATGCTGTCTCTGTGGTTTTCTAAAGTTGACAGACGCATGTGTATTCAAGAACAACTTAGATCAAATGCATCAATATGTTAATGATCATCTAGTAAATGACCAGCTGCTCCTTGTGAAGAATGCACACCAGTGAGGGTTATATGCCAACACTTGCTTGACAGTTTGACAGTGAGCTGCTTAGAAATTGGATAACTCATTAGAGCTCATTTATAAATTTCGCTCAAGGCAGATTAGTTTGCACAGTGAATATATTTATAAATATATTTATATAAAAAAATCACAAATTGTGAATATATATATGGGAACACTCTGCATTTGAGTTACACCACGACTTTGCGTAGAAAATATTTGCAAAACAGTTTTTGCAGGTTGCAAAGGTCAATTACTATCAACACTATTTTTGCACACAATGACCTCACACAGTGCCTGCACTCATGCAAACACCCATCTCATTCGCAAATATTTTTCACGATTTGAATTTGATAAAAATGGAAAGACGGGTACAGCAATGCAATATTTTAGCCCTCAGGAAAAAACATGGGAAATACAACTATTTGCGAAAAAATATGCACAGTGTGAATTTTATAAATGACCCCCAGTATTTCCTTCCAGCAAAGAGTCAGTTTCAGATCCAGCTTATTTTATGGGTACTAGGCATCAACAGAAAAATAAGCAAGAGCCGTTGAAGTAGAACACAACTCCTCCTCTTTACTTTATTAATATTAGATGTTACCAGATATACACAAGCATTATCTGCTAGATTGGCAATTACACCAACAATTACCTTACTGAGATACATGACACTACAGTTATACAGTTGCATTTTATTTCCTACTCCAGGAAATGTCAGCACTAAATAACTATATCCAAAATATTTTTATTAATCTCTTTTTATTTCAGGAAAAAGTTATTCCATCTTTGCTGAGGCTTCGACAAGTGCATGATGAAACTCTCCAATCAAGCAAGCAGCTGTAATTGGCTATCATGATCCTGTTAAGGGTCGAGGCATTAGAGTTCTAACTATCGATGGTGGCGGAACAAGGTAAAACTGATTTAACCTAACATGTATGTGTTCTTGGTTTGTGTTTGAGCACAGTGAATTGTATGAGAACATGTTTTATAACAAATTATTTATTTAGATGATGCAGTGATTTACATATTGGATGTTTATTTATTATATTGTAACATAGATCTGCAATGTTCAGGGGTAACCAAACATAAAAATTGCATGATAATAAGCACATAATTGTTCCCGTCAGCAAACTGCTTGTATCTGGTACCGGGCACACATACAGTCACAACCTTTTGTGCCTCCATTCAGAGTGACAAATTGTTGAAAAGTTTATGGAAATGTTATGGTATTACTTGAGTAAAACTAATGAACTTTAGTTTGCTTGTAACATGGACTGCTGTTGATTTTAAATGTTTAATCATCATTTCCTGTTAAATGTTACAGAGGAGTAAACCTTGAGAAAATTAGAAGAACTGACTGGCAAACCTGTCTATCACCTCTTCGATTATATTTGTGGAGTTAGCACAGGTAAAGGTACAAAATGTATTGTGTTAAATGGAAAACATTCACTTTTTATCTTTATCACTAAGGTTTTAACTAGGATAGAATCATTGTACGATATTGGGTGCAATGGCCAAAAATTATGAGATCATAATCAATAGACTATAATAAGTTTCAGTTCTTAAAGGAGCATCTCATAAATAAATTAAATTTTAGTATTTTGTAAACAGTGATATTCTGTGACAGTTTGCAATTGGTCTTTTTTTTGGGGGGGGGGCTTTTGAATCATTCCAGTCTTTATTCAAGAGCTCATCAGTTTGAAATTTCAACAGCTTTCTGGTTGCTAGGCTCCAATTTATCCTAGCATCAAGGGAATAGTTTTAATGAGAGAACTGAAATATGAAAATCTGAGGGCCTGTATAGAAAGATAGGTAATAAACTGTAACAATAATAATACAATTGTTGCCACACAGAGCAATAGGGGGTATGTGACCTCTTTTTGAATGCTGGATATAGGCAGAAGAGGAAGGCAAATGGTTCAACAACTGTAAATTATTATAGTAAATGAAGTCCAAATTGGTGCATTTTGTAACATATTTAAAGTTAGTTAACTTTAAATATGTTACAAAATGCACCAATTTGGACTTCATTTACTATAATAATCAATAGAATCAATCATTTATCAATGTACTGACCCCATTAAGAATGGAAAGAACATCCCTCAATATACTTAATAAAATGCTTCTAATAAACAGTGTAACTGCACTTTATCATATTCATGTTACATACAGTTTCCAAACTATTTAATAGGTTGTTCAGAACAGCAAGTGTATATTTGTCTGAAAACCCACCCATTGTTTTATCTACTGCTGTGTGTCTATTGTCGTAAGGGCATTTAAAGTTTTGAGCTACAAAATTCTTCCAGATCCTACTTACTCTGAAAACAAACTATATCGGGACAAGGACAGTTCTAAAGACTTTATATTTGGAAGGAAGAGTAGAGAAAAACATGCAGTGCCTATAATGAATAAATCAGAGGAAACAGTCAAGTTATGTTGCTTTAAAGATGCCTCCAGCAGCTCCCCGTCTTTTTGTCTGCTGCTTCACAGCACATTGTCTCAACTGCTAACAGTTGCCTGAGCATAGAGGTATTATGCATTGTATACAATATCATATTCATTATACACGTCAAATTAGTCATTAATGTAGATTAACACCGAGTAGCAGCATAGAATCCAGCACGTTCTTTATTATAGTCAGCCGTGTAGCATCAGCACCTATAACAGACGTAACACTCAATGTCTTCTAAGTTTTTGACGATTCCATGATCCCTCAGCTTAAAGAAGAACTAAACCCTAAAAATGAATGTGGCTAAAAATGCCATATTTTATATACTGGACTTCTTGCACCTGCCTAAAGTTTCAGCTTCTCAGTGGCCGCAATGATCCAGGACTTCAAACTTGTCACAGGGGGTGTCTGAGACACTCACATGCTCAATGGGCTCTGAGCAGCTGTTGAGAAACTAAGCTTAGGGGTCGGCGCAAATTATCAAGCAGAAAATGAGGTTGGCCTGTAATATAAGCAGATGCTACAGGGCTGATTATTAAATTCTGATGCTAATTATGCTGGTTTCTGAGCTGCCATGTACCACTATTCTGAATTATTTACTAATCAGCCTTATATTGTGACATTTCTATTCTATGGGGCCAATTCATTAACTTCGAGTGAAGGATTTGAAGTAAAAAAACGTTGAATTTCAAAGTGTTTTTTTGGCTACTTTGACCATCGAATGGGCTACTTCGACCTTCGACTACGACTTCGACTTCGAATCGAATGATTCGAACTAAAAGCAATACTGTTCGACCATTGGATAGTGGAAGTACTGTCTCTTTAAGAAAAAACTTTGACCCCCTAGTTCGCCACCTAAAAGCTACCGAACCCAATGTTAGCCTATGGGGAAGGTCCCCATAGGCTTGCCTAACTTTTTTTGGTCGAAGTATATCCTTCGATCCAACGATTATTCCTTCGATCGAACAATCGCAGTATTTGCGCAAAATCCTTCGATATTCGAAGTCCAAGGATTTTCATTCCCAGTCGAATATCGAGGGTTAATTAACCCTCGATATTCGACCCTTGATGAATTTGCCCCTATGTGTTCTGTATAATGTGAGTGGGTCCATAAGCTCAGTAAGTGACAGCAGCACAGAGCATGTGCAGTGAATCAGCAGAAAAGAAGATGGGGAGCTACCGGGGCATTTTAGTGGCACAGATCTTTACTGCTAAAGGGCTGTGGTTGCCTTGGGCTGGTACAGAAGCCTAAAACATAATGTACAATATTTCTAGTCTACTTCTTTAGTTAAGCTGTAGTTCTCCTTTAACTTCTCAGTGACAGCACAGATCACATTGATCTGTGCAGTGTCTACATAAGAAGATCTAACAAGATCAAAGTGGGGAGGGGGGCTTCTGGAGACAACTTGAAAGCATACTTAATTACTGCAGGTCACCTGTGTCCCTATTTTGTCACCAGTGGACCCCCTATACAGGTGAAGCAAGTCCCTCCCACAGCTTTCCCTATAATTACTGGTTATAGTGCTACTGAATAGTGATGTGCCGGTCGGGATTTACCCAATGCACACCTGCCATCCCTCAGCCTGCCCCAAACCCGAATTCCGGGTTATTTTTATAGATCCGCGCTGACCCGTCCAGCCGACGATGTCACAAAAGGGGAGGGGCACGCAGGCGTGCGTCTATAAAAGTTCAAGTCGGAAGCCAGCATTTAAAAGGAGACGAGGGTGTGAGGTTGGCCCGAAGCCACCCGACCTGTGGGTCCCGCGGGTAAGGGGCCGTCCCGCACATCACTACTACTTCTAGCCTGGTACAATTAGTTCAGCATATAAAATACAGCATTTGTAGTCAATCCTTGTTCAGATTTTATTTCCTTTTGTGGGTTATACTGTATATTGAATTCAACTGATTTTTAGCTGTTTAAATATTCTGACAAAAACAGACTTTGAGGACTAGGTTTTTTTCTTCAGGTTATTCACTAGATGGCGATCTAGATACAATTTTTATGGCTTTATATTTTTTCCTTCATTGCCAGTTAATTAAACTTTACAGTGTGAAACAAGAGGTACTGTATCTACTAAAAGATATAAACCAAATAAACGTTTGTAAATTTTAATCGTTAATTCAGCTTAAATGTTGTATAATTATTTTGTTCAAAATAGCTTTTTCAGCCAAATGTTTGAGGCATGTTTTCACAAAAAAAGATCACAATCAAATATAAAATGTACAGTAAGGAGTTTATGAAATATAGTTTTCAATTGCCTTTGAATTGGTAATGCTAATGAGACCTAAAATTAGACATACATCATGTGATATATATTGGTGGGACCACAAAAAAGTGTAAAATGAGGAAAAACTTAAAATCAGGGAATATAAAATTGAGGTTTTGCTATATGTAATCTGTGAAATTCTGTGTTTTCCCTTTGCAGGTGCTATATTAGCTTTTATGTTAGGATTGTTTCATATTCCACTTGATGAGTGTGAAGAAATGTATAAGAAATTGGGAAATGATGTGTTCAAACAGAACGTTATCCTTGGAACAGTAAAAATGGGATGGAGTCATGCTTACTATGACAGTGAGGTGTGGGAGAAAATACTCAAGTAAGTGTTTCATACATTGTGTTGCATTTTTAGCTGTTCATTTTATTCATTGGTGACTTTTTATAAGTCACAAGCAGAGCTGAGACCTGACCACCTAAGAAATGGTACATGGTAATCACAGTGCAGCAGTAATAATAACTAAAATCAGATACGTCAAAGCTAATAGAATGAGAAATGATGGGATTTTATTAAAACAGGATCTAATGTACGAGGCAGATTTAGCAAAGTGTGAATTTAGAACTCACCACAATAAAACTCACTCACTTTTTTTTCATTCCTATGGGATTTTTAAGTGTATTTATCAAATGGTGAACTCCATTGATAAATTGAATTCTAAAAATGCCACAGAAGTGAATAGAACAAGAGTGAGTTTTTATTTGGTTAGTTCTGATAAATCTGCCTGTTAATGTACAATAATTAAAGCAGGACTAAAGCCTAACTAAAGAAGTAGGTTAGAAATATTTTACATTATGTTTTGGGCTTCTGTACCAGTCCTAAGCAACCACAGCCCTTTAGCAGGGAAGATTTGTAACTCCAAAGATGCCCCAGTAGCTCCCCATCTTCTTTTCTGCTGATGCACTGCACATTCTCTGTGCTGCTGTCACTTACTGAGCTTAGGGACCCACTCACAATATACAGTACACATAGAATATAAACGGCACAATATAAAGGCAGGTTAGTAATTAATATAGATAATTACAACATGGCAACACAGAAACCATTGCTGCTATTGAGAAGCTGAAACTTTAGGCTGGGGCAATACGTTCGTTATATAAAATATGGAATTTTTAGCCACGTTCATTTTTAGGGTTTAGTTCTGCTTTAAGGATCAACATTATTTCTGCACAGTTTATGTTCTCCCCTTCTTTCATTGGATTTAGTTAAGGATTCAGCCAAATCCTTTATTAAAGACCAGTGATTCACTGACTCCCAAACCGAATCCTGGATTTGGAACATCCCTACTTACTGTAGAATTAATTGATCTGTATGTATCACTTGATAATTCCTGTATTTTTTATTTATTTCTTAATTAGTGATAAAATATATACTTACAATTTCAAATGATACTAATTAACAAAATAAGTACCTATAAGTTAAAGGGATGGTTCAATTTTAAGTTAACTTTTGGCATGTTATAGAATGGCTAATTATAAGCACTTTTCAATTGGTCTACATTATGGGGCACATTTACTAAGGGTCGAAGTGAATCCGAAGTGAATATTCAAATTCAAAAACTTCGAATTTATAAGTAATTTTTGGGTACTTCGACCATCGAATAGGCTAAATTCGACTTCGTGAAAATGTTTAGAATATTTGACCATTCGATAATTGAAGTACTGTCTCTTTAAAAAACGTTGACTTCGACACTTCGCCACCTTAAACCTGCCGAATTGCTATGTTAGCCTATGGGGACCTCCTAGAACCTATAGCCAGTATTAGGCTAAGTTTTGAGAAGTCGAAGGATTTTTTTGTAAAATCGTACGATCATACGATTAAATCGTTTGAATCGTTCGATTCGAGATCGTACGATTGTAGTACGATCGTACGATCTTAAAAATCCTTCGACTTCGAATGTCGGACTAACCTATTCGAAGGTCGAATTTCAAAGTTTTTTTTCACTTCGAAATTCGACCCTTGATAAATCTGCCCCTATGTTTTATAGTTTATTCAGCAGCTCTCCTGTTTGCAATTTCAGCAGTCTGGTTGCTGGGGTCCAAATTACCCTAGCAACCATGCGCTGATTTGAATAAGAGACTGAAATATGAATAGGAGAGACCCTGCAAAGAAAGATGAATAATCAAAAGTAGCAGTAACAATAAATGTGTAGCTTTACAGAGCTTTTGTTTTTAGACGGAGTCAGTGAAACCTCCATTTGAAAGCTGGAAAAAGGGCAAATAATAAAACTATAAAAATTAAATAATAAAGACCAATTGAAAAGTTGCTTAGAATTTGCCTTTCTATAACATGCTAAAAGTTAACATAAAGATGAACCACACCTTTAAATTAATTTTCTAGATATTAGCATTTCTAAATACTTATATATCTGCATCATTCAACTTGCTTAAATTACTTGTGGCTAATGGACTATCCTCTCCAAAAGGCAAAGAATGGGTTCTGCTATCATGGTAGAAACCACAAGGAATCCACTGTGTCCTAAAGTAAGTATTGTACGTTCCAGTGTTTCTAAGACTATTAAGATGCTTTGCCCAAGGCATTTCTTTATTACAGTAATGGGTTTTTAATGTTTTGTTGAAAAGGTATGCTGGCACCTATTTGTTTGGATGCTTTACTGCATTTTTTTTATCCTGGTTTCAATTCTCAACTTAAAGCTGGCCATAGATGAGATTTTAAAAGATCCAATCCTCACCGTGAGACCACGAATTTATCTGAAAGATCATACAATCGTACGAATTGACCATCAACTAAAAAGACCAATTTACCAGGAAAACAAACAAAGTGGGCCCCAGTTCGACCCTACCTACCTGTATAATACTAAAGTGGTATACCCCTAAAAGCTATGGATCTCATCCACAAATAGGTTGCCATACTAGTAGCTTTAAAGGTTGTCAGAATAGGACAGATTAATTCACCTATTTCCCTTGAAACCTGGTGCATCTCTGCTACTGATTTTATGTTCCTTTTTATCTCTTAAGGTCATTTAACGCTATCCGAGTGAGTGCATGTACAGATTGCCTTGTTGTAAATATCCATCACTTAATACTAAGCACATTTAATATGTGAAGCTTATCTCTCTTTTCAGTTCTAATGTTCAAAAATCTTTCTAGACAAGGAAAAGTAATAGTTTTCTCTTCCTTTAGCTTCAGAACAATATCCTGTTTGTGCAAGAGGGTTGTTCTTCTGCTTTAAAAAGCATCACTTACTCTTAAGTAGATCAATTATTCAGTTAGAATAATACAAGCGTAGATTGGGGAGTTTATTCATTGTTATACTCTGCTTTATCAAGTGCTGATGTAATGCTGTTAGGCTTCTGTAAAAGACAAAGACCACTTTATAAAATGTTGAATAGCAAATAGTAATTCGGTTGACTCAGGCCTCAGACATACTGTTCTCCTGAATGTCTGATGCTGTTTGCATCAAGTTCTTGATAAGTGTTTTCATTATGAAAGATCCAAAATGATTATACAGTTCTAACAGGAAACACTTTTTTTTTATTCTCCATGTACAGTCATCTCTCCAGATTTTTATAAACAAATTACAGCATTCATTGATCTTAGTCAGCAGTTTGAAAACACAACCGAGGAAATTTGTAACTGAATTTGAAGATACATTTTTCAATTTTTTTAAATTTTTCAAATCAAATCTGACCCTTAATGTTAAACATTCTGATGAGGTTCTTCTCTTCTGGCATAAACCTGTTTATAAACAATAAATATTTCACTTGTTAAAATAATTGTTCTGGTTTGACACACTGCAAGCAAGAAAATGACAAAATGAAATTAGTGTTTTTAGCTTAGTTAATCTAACTTTATGTTTAAACAAATTGTGCAGTCAGAGCTGTATGTATAAAGCCTAACGCAACACTGTCCATAAGAGAAATGTGCTGTGGTCTATTTAAAATCAACATGTCTGTATGATGGGCAGAAAGCTTGCCAGAGACTCACGTATAGGGTCACAGCCATTTACAGTCATATGAAAACATTTGGGAATCCCTCTTAATTCTTTGGAGTTTTGTTTATCATTGGCTGAGCTTTAAAATTAGCAACTTCCTTTTAATTCTTTATATAACATGCCTCATGGAAACAGTAGTATTTCAGCAGTGACATAAAGTTTATTGGATTAACAGAAAATATGCAATACGCATCATAACAAAATTAGGCAGGTGTATAAATGTGGGCACCCCAACAGAGATATTACATCAACACTTAGTTGAGCCTCTTTTTGCAAATGTAACAGCCTCTAGACGTCTCCTATAGCGTTTGATGAGTGTCTGGATTCTGGATGGAGGTATTTTTGACCATTCATCCATACAAAATCTCTCCAGTTCAGTTAAATTTGATGGCTGCTGAGCATGGACAACCTGCTTCAAATCATCCCATAGATTTCCGATGATATTCAAGTCGGGGGACTGCGACAGCCATTCCAGAATATTGTGCTTCTCTCTGCATAAATGTCATTGTCTTTTTGTACAATATACAACCCCTGCGTAACTTCAACTTTGTGACTGATGCTTGAACATTATCCTGAAGAATTTGTTTATATTGGGTTGAATTCATCCGACCTTCAACTTTAACAAAGGCCCCAGTCCCTAAACTAGCTCCACAGCATGATGGAACCGCCACCAAATTTGACAGTAGGTATAAGGTGTTTCTTGGAATGCTGTGTTATTCTTTCGCCATGCAAAGTGCTTTTTGTTATGACCAAATAACTAAATTTTTGTCTCATCAGTCCAAAGCACTTTGTTCCAAAATGACTGTGACTTGTCTAAATGAGCTTTTGCATACAACAAGTGACTCTGTTTGTGGCGTGAGTGCAGAAAGGGCTTCTTTCTCATCACCCTGCCATACAGATGTTCTTTGTGCAAATTATGCTGAATTGTAGAATGATGTACAGATTTACCATCTGCAGCAAGATGTTCTTGCAGGTCTTTGGAGGTGATCTTTGGGTTGTCTGTAACTATTCTCACAATCCTCCGCATATGCCGCTCCTGTATTTTTCTTGGCCTGCCAGACCTGAGTTTTACAGCAACTGTGCCTGTGGCCTTCCATTTCCTGATTACATTCCTTACAGTTGAAACTGACCATTGAGATAGCTTTTTATAGCCTTCCCCTAAACCATGATACGGATCAATCTTTGTTTTCAGATCTTTTAAGAGTTGCTTTGAGGATCCCATGCTTTCACTCTTCAGAGGAGAGTCAAACAGAAGCACAACTTGCAGTTGGCCACCTTAAATACCGTTGCTCATGATTGGACACACCTGCCTATGATGTTCAAGGCTTAACAAGCTAATCCAACCAATTTGGTGTTACCAGTAATCAGTATTGAGCAGTTACATGCACTCAAATAAGCAAATTACAAGGGTGCCCACATTTTTGCACAGTCACTTTTCCACATTTGATTTAATTTCAACTGAATACTGCTTCACAAAAAAATCTTTGTTCGGAAAACACCCCAGTACTCAGATGTTCCTGGGAAATGAAAGACATACCACTGCTATCTTTTTTGTTGAAAATGGAGTAAATTCTTATGCAGGCTGAGAGAGGTTCCCAAACTTTTTCATATAAATGTATATATAGCTATTGTCTTCTATGCTGTGGATTGCTGCTCAGAATTGGTGTAACATATCTAGGCATTAGGGCTTCAAATTGCAAAAGCAGGAGTGGAGGTTCTGTAGGGAGTATCTCAGCTAAGTACCTTGTATACAGTGCCTCGTGCATTAGTCAAATTCAAATTAGGGGTGATTTACTGTAGCTTCAAATGCTTGATATTATCCCAAGGATAACACATACTTATTTTTATCTTTAGTTTTAATATTTACAATGGGGTAGCAATAACTGGAACCAATGCACAATATGTATAAATATGCCTTTTTACCTTTCACAGGTTTCTGCTGTGAGTACAATTGTGAACAGAGGATTGCCACTAAAAGCATTTGTTTTCAGAAACTACAACCATTTTCCAGGTATTAAATCTCCTTACATGGGAGGCTGTCAGCACACACTGTGGCAAGCGATTAGGGCTTCTTCTGCTGCCCCTGGCTTTTTTCAAGAGTTTGTTCTTGGAAATGACCTGCACCAAGTAAGTTCATCACTGGTCAGTAATGGTTTGCTTTATAAACACATTTGTCAGTTGAAAACACATATTATAAATTCGGTTGGAGCTCACCAAATAAAACCTGTTCACTTGTAAACTTGGCTGCAGTTTGCTACTGCAGCCAAGTGTTTTCAGTTGCGCAAAGATGGAGCCTGCAGATTAGAAAAGGTGATTAAGTGCAAGGCTTTTATCTGTACCTCATTGATAAATGCTCCCTCTGTGAGTTGAGTCTGAATGCTGCTTTGGTTGTATTATTATTATTAGCATGTATTTATATAGCGCCAACATATTGCATAGCGCTGGATGTAACACAGCAGAGCAATACAATTTTTAGCTGACATTGTACAGTGTGGAATGTATTATACTGAATGCTTGGGACCTGGTGTTTTCCAAATAAGGGATCTTTCCTTATTTTGGATCTCCTAAGTCTGCTAAAAAATGTAAACATTGAATAAACTAAATAGTATTGTTTTTCCTATAATAAGCATTTAATTATATCTTAGTCAAGATCAAGTACAATGTACTTCACTGGGTGGATTTCCTGCAATTTGGAGCTTTCTGGATTACAGGTTTCTAGGTAATGGATCCCATACCTGTATTACAAAACATATTTGTCAAATCATTACAAATAACGGTACATATGAGCCCTAAAAGGAAAAAAAAAACATATTCCAAAATATATTTTCTTTATAATGTTGAAATGTCTATAGGTAATATTTGACATGTCAAATGCCCCTCCCAAGTATGCCGTTCTTCAGTGAATATTTAGATTTGCTCCAAGCAGAGGGTAGCCATTCTATTCTTCCTTCTGGCACAACTCAGACTGCCGCCACTTCTGTCTCCTCTTTTGTATGATTAGATTTGCAATATCTGTTTAGCTTATTAATAATTTCCCAGTGAAAATATTTGAATGTGATCTAAAGTTTACCAAATAATTAAAGGGGAACTATTGTGAAAATTAAGAATTAAAATGTAATATAAGCTTCAGCATACTAAAATAAGAAACTTTGTAAATACCACCAATGAAATATTCTGCATAGTTTCTGAAATAATCAGGTTTATGTTCACTATCCCTCTCTCAGCATCTGTTTCTCTTCATTCTGTCTTCAAGCAGGAGTCAGATATTCATTGACAGTTAGATTGGAATTGGGTTGATGGGGAGGGGTGTATTGCAAATTGTTGCCAAAAAATATTATTCTTTAATTTTAAAGTACCCATATTATATTTTACAGGATGGAGGTTTATTAATCAATAACCCATGTGCTCTGGCATTGCATGAATGTAAGTGCTTGTGGCCAAATGCGAAAATTCAGTGTGTGATCTCACTTGGGACAGGACGTTTTGAAAGCGCGGGGAAAGCAACCACAACTCACACAAGCCTGAAAACCAAACTTTCACATGTAATTAGTAGTGCTACAGATACAGAAGGTAAATACTAAAGTTGTGTTTGTTATAATGAGATCCTTAGACTTGTGCTTTAATTCTTGATGTGCCTGTAGGTATATACTCTTTGTTTATATGTTCATCTCTTTTTATTTAGTAATATCGGGTACCAGATTTCTCTTTTATTTTGTAACAATTACTTCCCAATAGGACAGGTCATTTGTTGAACTGTTGTAAAATACATCTAACACTTAGTATTGCCTGTATTTGTACTTCATACTTTACTATAATTCAAGTTGATGTTTTTAAAATCCCCTAAGAACTATTTTATTTCTATTAATAGTTTACGGTCTAGATAGTGGTCACTTCCACCTTTATACCATACGTTTGAATTGGAAAAAAAAGTAATAATAGATAGGGAAGGATGTTTTGAAATACAGTGGTAGGAAAGTACTGTAACTACCATTTTCAAATATACAGGCTGATATGAACTTTAAACAAGCAAATTTGCTGACTTCATGGGTAATTTTGTGTCACTATTTAGTATGCTGAGCCTCCCTGCAAATTGACCAATTAAAAGCAAGAGTAATTTTGAAGAGTAAAACTTTCTCTTAGCTGATGCCAAATCTCCAGATATTACTATATACTTTACATATATGTAGCAAACTTGATAAAGGGCTAAGAATGGGGGAAAATAAGTGTTTTTTTTATACTTTCCACTGCTCATTTTGTGTTAGCTTGGCCTCTTGCAATGAAGATTTGTTCCATACTAAAGTGTGCCGCCTTATGCAAGCAGTCTATCAGCATTACAATACTTATAGATCTTTGTATCTGGTGAGGCTCATTATGCTCTATAGAAACGAAATTCATGCAGTGACTGAGCTGTTAATAATACATTGTAAGAACAATGCTACCAATCTACTAATATAGATCAAATAATGCATGCCTATGTAACCTGTTCAGTGTCCCATTTACTTTAGAACTTTTCAATTCTCTTTAGAGATATATATTCATCCATTTCTATCACCTATAATAAGTAGTATTAATGACTAAGTGTTTTAAACTGTCCGGTTTTTTCTGTGCTGCTTGTTCAGCAGAGGCAGAGGTTGATTGTATTTCAGTATTGAGAGTGGACAATATATTATTCAGCTGAAACCTTAGTTGATGCACATGCTGATCAGGCTTTTTATAATTTTGTTTTGTAGTGTAATTTAGTAGTCCCTGAAGGATAAGTGTGTATTGCTGCATTAACTGTCTGAACTATTAAGGATCATCCAAAGTAATGGTTACTGCCCTACTTCCTAGTGCCTACTCTTCAACAGAAATAAGACAACAAATTAAACTTATGAATCTAGCAGAGCTAACTGCTGTGTTGACAACCACTCAAAAAGGGGAATTATGAGCTTTTGTATATGTTGCAGGAGAGGCCACAAACCATTAGAGGCTGTCCTGGGTTTGACTGATTTGAGGTTTGTAGTTGAGATGATCTTGGAATTATAAAGTGTTTCAAATGTTAAAGTGTGTGTGTTCTATGGTTTGGGTGAATTAAAAATGTAATGGATATGCCTTGTTCAGTATAGACTAATGTACATATTAAATTTAGTTTGCATCCACCTCATTTTCAGCTTTATTCTTTTGTCTACAATTAATGGAAGATGCAGTCACCAGCTACATCTGCTGTGAAAATAAACATTAAATATGAGCTTCATCACAGAGAAATAAGGAACTTTTTAAATACAATCAAGCTACTCTTCAGTTTTCACCTCTCAGCGAGAGATCTCTCTTCATGCAGGGATCAGGGTCAGATTTTGATTGACATTTCGATCAAATACAATGATGTGGGCTCGGTTTGCCTAGACATTGTATTAGAGCTGATTGTTTCAGAATAACTGCATGTAGGCTGACTCGGAAAGGGGGATAGTGAAGATTAATTTGATTATTTCAGAAATGGTACAGAATTTTTTATTGATTATATATACAAAGTTTCTTATTTCCATGAGATAAAGCTGATATTACTTTATATTATATTTTCACAACATAGTAGTTTTATGATATATTCTCTATTTTTTTCATAATCCCTGCAATACCTCCTAACATCATACAGTATCAATCTACATCAAACTGTAGCCTATTTAGAATTTTGAAATGCTTCTTGCTCAGGATTTTTGTATGACTTCAGAATATTACAGGCTGATAACTGAAGTCTTAAAGGAATGGTTCAGTATAAAAATTAAAACTGGGTAAACAGATAGGCTGTGCAAAATAAAAAAGGTTTCTAATATAGTTAATCAGCCAAAAATGTAATCTATAAAGGCTGGAGTAACTGGATGTGTAACATAATAGCCAGAACACTACTTTCTACTCTCTTGGTTTCCACTGACTGGTTACTAGGCAGTAACCAATCAGTGACAAGAGGAGGGCACATGGGTCATAACTGTTTCTTTTGAATCTGAGCTGAATGCTGAGGATCAATTGCAAACTCACTGAACAGTTATGTCCCATGTGGCCCCTATTCAAGTCACTGACTAACTCAGAGTTATAGAGCTGAAAAGCAGGAAGTTGTGTTCTGTTCTGTTATGTTAGACATCCAATTATTCCAGCCTTTATAGATTTCATTTTTGGCTAACTAACTATATTAGAAACATTTTTTATTTTGCACAGCCTATCTATTTACCCAGTTTTTATTTTTACACTAAACTGTTCCTTTAAGTTACCTCCTGACTCTTATGTCATAAGACTAGTTATAGGCATGAGACATAATTAACTGTGACTACGACCATTATTGATTTGGTGGGCAATCCACCCACATATTATGTAGCCCATAGCAACCAATCAGATGTTTGTGTTCAAACAGCTGAAAGGAAATACTATCTGCTTATTGGTAGCTATGTGTTAACAGACAATTAGCAAACTTAAGACCATGTATTGCTCCCCCCCACCTATATTATTTAAAAACTCTGTTAGTGAGAACAGTGAGCCAGCTTACAAAATGTAATCGACCAAATAAAAAGGATTTCTGAAGTCAAGGCTTGGCTCTTTTTGACTCTTTTTCTTTTATAATAACAGAGGTTCATAAAACACTGGATGCTCTGCTAGAATCAGATACCTATTTTCGTTTCAATCCAGTTATGAATGAAGATATAACACTGGATGAGAGTCGCAAGGAAAAACTTGGCCTACTACAAATGGATGGTATGCGATACTTAGACAGGAATGAAGAGAAGCTTAAGAGAGCTGCCCAGGTCTTGTCGCAAGAGAAAACTATTGTTCAGTCTCTTTATGACTGGATTAAACTAAAAAAAGATACGTATGAAGGATTTCCACTGTCAAAGTTGTAATACCTAGCGTGGGATGGTCAGCATTTCCTAGTCTGAACGGATTTGAATTCAGGCATAATACCTAGCACTTAATATTCTGCCATTTTTTAACACATAGAAATATGTTTTGGTCGAATATAATGAATGAATATAAGATATAAGATAAAGGCATCATTGAACTGTATTTGCTGCTCTTTAAAAGAAAAAACAAACGTGTATATGACTGTATATTGTGAATAGTTTCTTGACTTTGAATATATTCGGTTGAATAACTGAACAATTTCTCTTTAGCTTTCTATGTGATTATTTATTTAAACTTTCCTATTGATTTATGCCTGCTGCACCTCTGTCCGGTTATCAAGCACAGCGTTGTTTGTTTATAGCTCCGTCCATACTGATGAAACTAATAACGTGATGTAAGATGGGTCAGCAACTATTTTAAAAGCCACAATTTTGTTCTGGAAACTCTTTGCATCAAACTGAGTAAATAAATGCTGGTTATGTATTTACAGGGAGGAGAGCCAGTTTCTGCATGTGAAAAATTGTATTACAATCGAAAGGCAAATTTACAAATAAAAACATACAAATATAAATTACTGTATACATATAAAATGTCCTGTGTTGCCTTATTTATGTAAATAAAGTGTCTTCTCAAACTATTTTTAAACTTTGTAGATCCAAATGTATCCAGCCTGTGCATTATTTAAAAGGAAAAGCTGACACATTCTGATATATTTTTTCGCAGTGTGATATATATTAACTGCATTGTGTCTTTGCAACTTGAGTGAGAGTTATTATACACAACTTCATACCAATATACAATGACTATCAATCACACTGTGGCCAAAATTCCTGTCATCCTTTATTTATACAGCACCAGCCAGTTACGCAGCATTTTACAAACAGAGGATACACAATACAACGGGATGATGAGACAGCTCTATTCACAAGATTTGTCATTTTTAAAGGGATGAATCATAAAAAAAATGATTAATGGTCATCGATCTTACTTTGAGTCTTGGGAAAGTAATGCACAGATTCTGATCTTATTTCCTGCATCCTATCCGTAAAGAGTAAGAATATAGCACTATTTTTTAGTACAGAATTTTTTTTTCAGAGTACCAGGACAAAAGTTTTTTTTTTATTATGTAGAAAGTAGAGTTAGTACAGGTATGGGATCCATTATCTGTAAAACCCATTATCCAGAAATCTCAGAATTACTGGAAGACATTTCCCATTTAATTCTAATTCTAATTTTAAAAAATGATATATTTTGTTTCTCTGTAATAATAATAATGCAGTACCTTGTATTTGATCCTAACTAAGATATAATTTATCCATACTGGAGGCAAAATAGTCCTATCAGGTTTATTTAATGTATTTTTTATTTAACGGTATTTTCCATAAAAGCATTTCCCCTAATCTTTTACATTACCTATCTACCAATTGTTCCACTTAAAGAAATATTCTTGGAGCAGTTACTGATGTTATTCTTTCTGGCACTGTCTTGATTCCATCTGTCTCCACTTGAGTGAATGACTATGATCTTGTGTTATTTGGAGGTGACCATACACGCACCAATATTATTGTATCAAAAAAATTTCCATACGATATTCGGTGCGTGTATGGCGGGAGACGAGCCAACTGATATCGGCAGAAGAATTGGATATTGGTTGGCTCGTCAGTTGGCCCAGTTTTTGATCGGGTGCCTTTAAAGGCCACTGCTAAATAGTCAGATACAAGTAGAATTCTATTGCTTCTACCTGTATATCTGACGATTCATCTCTACACATGTGTATTGAAATGAAAGATCTTTTTCCAGGAAAAATCGTTATCGTTTATGGCCACCTTTAGTTTCACCATTTTCAATGCTATTTTACCTACTTGAATATAATAATGTTTCTCAGATGCATCTAGCATGGCATGTTTCTTACCACGTTATAGTCTTATCCTTACTAAAGGGCTGACATACAACAAGCACACACAGCTCAGAATGATCGCACATTCAGACAATAACTTTTATCATATTATTGGCATCAAGACTGCAACTCTGTGTCTGTTACCGGAGCAGGTGAAAAACTCTGTCTAAAGGGATTGTTCACCTTCCAAACACTTGTTTCAGTTGAGTTGTTCAAACACTTTTTTCAAATACTTTCCATCTTTTATTTTTTACCGTTTTCCAAAATTTAAGTTTAAAGTTTAATGTGCCTGGCTTTAGCCTCTGAGTCTGGCCGATCAGTGATCCAGGAGCATTCCGGACATGTTACAATTTGCTGCATTTAGGGGCAGATTTATCAAGAGTTGCATAGTAAATTCAAATTCTCTAATAGTTTTTTTTGGTCAAAATTCACAAATTCGAATTGGGAATAATCCAAACTCGATTAGAATTTGAAATTCGAGATTTATCAAACCTTTACCCTGGGAATAATCCCAATTCAACTAGTCGCCACCTAAAACCTGCCGAGTTCAATGGGAGAGTTCCAGTGACCCATTGGAAGATGTTAATAGCCTTTCTGACATTCAATGTTTTTTTGGAGAAAAAACACGATTCGAGTTTAATTGAATTAAGATTGGTAATATTCTTATGAGTTTTAGATGTTTTCTTAAATAACCTCCCAATCGAATTTCGAATTGATTCGAATTTATTAGAGTAAAAATAAAAATCACATGAATTCACATTCAAATTTATTAGAGTAAAAATAAAAATCACATGAATTCTAGATTCAACCTTTGATAAATGGGCCTCTTAGTTGATACATTTCTCAGTGTGCTCTGTGGAATATTTGCAACTAAGCAGGACCAAAGATAAGAAAGGTATCAACTTAGGGGCAGATTTATCAAGGGTCGAATTTCAGATTTGAAAAACTTTGAAATTCAAAAAGACCAACCGAAATTAAATCGAAGGTTTTTTTGGCTGAATAGGTCCATTTTGTTCAAATAGGTCCATTTTTGATCAAATTCGAATTGTACAAATCTAAATAATAGCACATTTGAATCGTCCACCAATTGACTCCAAATAGGTTCTAGGAGGTTCCCCATAGGCTAAAACAGCAATTCTGCAGGTTTTAGATGGCGAATGGTCAAAGTTGAATTTTTAAAGAGCCTGTACATCGACCTTTGCTAAATCTACCCCTAAATGTATGAATTTAGTACAGAGTTGGAGACCGCCCCCCCTCCCAGAGCTGCTTTAGAAGGTGAAATATAAAACTTCAATATTAGAAAAACGGTCACAAACAGAAAATAGTAAATAGTAAAAGTAATTGGAATAATTCTTTATTTTTGGTGATCTACCTGAAACAAACTGATCTCGAAAAGTGTTTGAAGGTGAACAACCCCCTTTAAAGGACAAGGAAAGGGAAATCCACTGGGGGTTCCCCCCGAACCCCATTGCTAACCTAAGAACCCAGTCCGGGGTGCTGCTTCTACCATGATGCGCCACTGGCTTGCCCAATATCCCAGAAATCCTTTGTGCTGTGCAGTTAGTCTTCATGCGCTGTAGCGTAAGGATATTTACTCTACTGTGCATGTGCAGTGTCCAGGATAGCCAGGAGTACTGGCTGCGGAGTGCACAGGAACTCCACTCTGGGTGACATGAAGTAAGAGAAGATGTTCAGGGGGAGGGGGGAGCATTATATTGGATTTCCTTTTACTTAATCTGTAATTAGAGGATCTTTAATATATCCAGTTCTGCGTTTTGTTGAATTTAATTGCCAGGCCATTTAATAGAAGTGGGTGTAAATACACGCAGCAGTGCCATAGATGTTTTCTTGATTACAGTTATTGTAAGTTTCTTATATATTGACTTTTTAGTCTTCATTACATTTGCTTCTTTGCCTTCCCCCAACATCTGGAGTCAGGACCACCTGCTTTCCCTTCAGTCTGAGAGAGCTGAGAAGCTCAGATTGGCTGGAGATTTTTATGTAGAGCCATGCAGCCGTTGAAGCAGTAGAAAGCCCAGATGACTATTCTTTTAAAATATAAGAAAGTTTTAAAATCACGAACACTTGTTTTTGCTCAGTAACAAATGCAATTATAAAGTCTTCAGAGAAAAGAATAAACAGAACATTTGTTATCTCTTACTGAAATGGTGGTCACCGAAGTTGGAAAAACTGAAAAGGAAAAATTATAAAATGAATAAAGCAAGTTTAAAATCAATGTTATTTTCCAAAGTTCAGCGAGTACTATTCCAATATAAAAGCAGTAGTAGTGATGAAACGGAAACTCAGCTTAGACAAAATGTTTGCTAATTGCAAATATGGTTAATTAAAGCCCATTTCAATATGTTTTTACATAGTAAGTTAGGTTGAAAAAAAGACGTACGTCTGTCAAGTTCAACCTTTTTAGTCTATATATAACCTGCGTAACTGCTAGTTTATGCAGAGGAAGGCAAAAAAAAACCCCCAAAAAAACACTATAGCCTCTCCAATTTGCTTCAGAGGGGGAACAAAAATCGTCCCTGACTCCAAGATGGCAATCGGACTAGTCCCTGGATCAACTTGTACTATGAAGTATCTTCCATAACCCTGTATTCCCTCCTTTGCTAAAAAGCCATCCAACCCCTTCTTAAACTAATACTGACATTAAAAATTTTCTTTTCAAAATATTAATCTACATTAAAAGTAACCTATAGGTCGTTGATCATTTTTTGCAAGTAATTGTAACTTGAAGTTCCTAAACCTGACTGTTTTGCCAACCTGACTGACCCTTCTTAACCTGTCAGTTAGAGTTTCTAGTGGTAATGGACTACTGTTGCACAAATATGGCAGCCCCTCATAGAGGAACGGGGTAGTAAGAAAGGTAATGTAAAAGCATCAGGCAAATACTTTTATGGCAAAATTATAAATAGCATTCAAAGACAATGTTATGATAGATAATAAAAAAGGTTATTTTCTGATTTCGTAAATAGAAGGGGTACGCCCCCGCAACGTTGTAACCTGTTTGGCTTGGCATTAAACATGGGTAATAATCCTTGAGCAGATTTCGTGTGCTGGATTAATTCTATTTATGTACCATTTATTGGAGGTGCCGTTCCATGCACCGTGAACGTTGAAAGAGGGACCAGGTGTGCATCTGCATTTCGTTGGCTATTTTCTGATTTCAGCATCTCTTTAAAGCTATCTAATGTATCAGCCTGTACGACTGATATCAGGGAGAGAATTCCACATCTTCACAGCTCTCACTGTAAAAACCCCTTCCGAATATTTATCTGAAACTTCCTTTCTTCTAATCAGAATGGGTGACCTTGTGTCAGCTGGAAAGACCTACTGGTAAATAAAGCATTAGAGAGATTAATATATGATCCCCTTATATATTTATACATAGTTATCATATCACCCCTTAAGCGCCTCTTCTCCAGCGTGAACATCCCCAATTTGGCCAGTCTTTCCTCATAGCTAAGATTTTCAATACCTTTTACCAGCTTAGTTGCCCTTCACTGTACCCTCTCTAATACAATAATGTCCTGTTTGAGTGATGGAGACCAAAACTGTACGGCATATTCTAGATGGGGCCTTACAAGTGCTCTATACAGTGGAAGAATGACCCCCTCCTCCCGTGACTCTATGCCCCTTTTAATACAGCTCAAGACCTTATTTGCCCTTGATGCTGCTGACTGGAATTGCTTGCTACAGCCAAGTTTATCATCTACAAGGACTCAGGGGTGTAACTACAGAGGAAGCAGACACTGCGGCTGCAGGGGGGGGGCAAGAGGTATAGGGGTCCCATGAGGCCCTAATTCATATACAGTTTCAATAAATATTGGTAAAACATGTCAATCTCGAAACATTTTGGGGGCCTGAAAAATAATTTGCTGTGGGGCCCAGTAATGTCTAGTTACGCCACTTCAAGGACTCCAAGGTCCCTTTCCATTAAGTATTTATCTAGTTCAGTCCCATTAAGTGTATATGTGGTTTGCATATTTTTACATCCCAGGTACATTTATCAACATTGAATCTCATCTGCCACTTAGCTGCCCAGATTGCCAGTTTATGGGGGGGTTTGTGGATGCTTTTTGAAATTGGCCTTAGGTGTGCATCCACAAACCACCCCAGATTGCCAGTTTGTCAAGATCCTGTTGCAAGGATGTTGAATCCTATTATTTATTGGTGTATCACCTCAAGTCCTTCCAGCAGCAGCTACATGTGGCTTATAGCAATTTATTTGCCATCATTTCAAGTTCAGTCAGTGAAAGGCTGGAGACATGCAAAACCTTTAGTATGATATACTATAACTTTTGTAACAGAGTGTTAATCCTACCCCATTTGTAAATTCTAGGTACCTGGAGAGTCAGTGCCAGCGCCAATATGACAGCTGGAGGACACCAACTGCACCCTTCATTTACATCATGCACTCCTCCAACAAGGGAAAACCTTATCCTTTTTTTCTGATAGGACAGGCTGGGGAAAGCTGAAGTCAGGTACCAGGGGCCAACTCGAACAAATTGCTGTAAGTGCACAATTGACATCTGCCATTTACTTCTACATGAACTCGGCAGGTTTGAGATGGAGTATTTTTTTTAGCAGCATTGGGGTTTAATAAATCCCAAACCCTGTACAAGCTTTAAAAAAATTTTGGTGGCCAGAGACCCGCCCCAGTTAAAAACAAATTGTTGGCCAGGGCCCCCTACTAGTTAAAAAAATCGGTGCAAGGGTCCACAAGAAGTTATAAAAAAACATTAATGTCAGGGCTCCGTACAAGTTAAAAAAAAACATTGGTGGGCAGGCTAAAAATTTGGTACAAACTAAAAAATTGGTTCCAGGGTCCTGACAAATTAAAAAAAACATTAATGCCAGGGGCCCCTACAAGTTAAAAAAATATTGGTGGCCATGACCCCCTACAAATCTAAAAAAACTAAGGGTGCCAGTGCCCCCTGCATCGGTGTTCAGTGAAACTTACCCTCTGCAACCAGTCTTCTTCTTTCTTCTCCGGTGACAGCTTCTTCGTTCTTTTCAGCAAAAGCTTCTTCATTCTTTTTCATCATCATGGTTTCTTCATTCTTTTCCGATGTGTCTTCTTCGTTCTTTTTCATCATGGCTTCTTCATTCTATTCCGATGTGTCTTCTTCATTCTTTTTCATCATGGCGTCTTCATTCTAAAGTTTTTCTTTAAGAGCTCTGGTTGGTGGGTACTTGGTCCCCCGTCCTTAGGACAAGTGTTAGAATATGATAAACACCATGAAGTCATAAAATAGTAATTTAATAGAATAATTAAGTAGTATTTTGAAACTGCTGAAGTGTGCCACATAGAAGATGCTTCGTATCTAGTGGATCTCCCAAGCAGGTCCGGACTGAGAATAAAAATAGGCCCTGGCATTTCAAGTACACAGAGGCCCAATCAGCCCACAAGGAAGCCCAAACAGCACCTACCAGCCCACTAAATACTGACTTTCTATGGCACCTTATATCAGCCCCTCTGGCATTTGCCAGAACCCACAGATTGCCAGTCCAGGCCTGCTCCAAAGTATCCATTCTGGTGTTCATAATGGGATCACAAGTAACATATACACAGTAACCAGTTTTCCTATTGGAGACACTTGTGCTACACTTTTATTATTACTGAGTTACTTGCACATGAGCGCAGGGGGAGGGTGCAGAGCTCAGAGCCCAATAAGAAGACGCGCAGACAGCCAGCAGCTGCCACTCAAGTGTGACGAACGCGCCTCTGGCCTGGCACGCGCGTTACTGCTCCTTGGGCAGCGGGAGGAGGGAGGTGAGATCTGGAGTCGGCGGCGCGCTCGGTGCGGAGGATGCTGTTTGCTGCTGCTGCTGCTGTTGGAAGTCAGGCTGCAGAGAGACGCGATTGTTTGTGTGTGACTGAGAGCAAAGCGCCACGTACAACCCTCACCATCTGATATCCGGGCACTGGGGCGCTCTGGATGCAGCCATAGAGGTAAGGGGATTGTCGGGATTTGTAGGCGGCTGTATCCACTATACACCTGTCTGCTGTGAGTGTTGGGTGGGAGGGAGCTGTCACTAGCTCTGGCAATTCTGCCCTATAGGAGACAAGCGCTGCAGGGCAACAGATGCTTCATACAGACGGGCTCTAATCTCTTTACTTCTTGTGCTCAGCCCGGTGCTGCATCTCTTGCTCCCACAGCACAACATTCCTGCATAATGTCTGATGGAAGTGGAACCCACACGGACTGGGCTTCCCCACTGCTGCTGCTGGTCACATATGGACACAACTCTACTAATGGATCTGGCTGGAGGAGAGGCCATCGTGATGTTAGACTAATAGGCAGGTTCTTTGCGCATCCATGTGATCTGGATCAGGGACAGACAGGCAAGACTGGAGTTACTGTAGGAGAAAAGCAGTATCTTCACCCTCAGCAGAATAGCTGGCCTGTCAATATGTGAGAGCTGTAGTTCTGCAGCCGCTGATGTTGCCTAACCCTAAGTATAGGCACTGTACACTATCCAACATACATTATAAAATCATCCACTTCTTAAGATCTGGAAATAATTCCTGGCCCTTAGTTTGGTTTGGTGTTTCCTGTGCTTTTCATAAATAAGCTGTGTGTGGATTTGGAGCATATTTGATCTTTGGTATAGACTATAGCAGATCACTTATCAAGTCAAGGGAATATTCGCATGCACTAAGATAGGGTAGAAGGAGAACAGCCTGTTTCTTGTATGGGTGTGTCTGAATGCACCAAGTGCTACTACTGATGCTTGCTGCATCCTAGGAAGTACCACTATCCACATTCATGGAGTCTACATAATGGCTGGGAAGCTGAGAAGTGTAATGTATTGTAGTCACGGGACCAGCTCTGCCTAATATCTCACATAATGTGTCCTGTCATAATAGTTCTACAGTTGTCTGTTAAAAAAATACCACTATAATAGCTAAATTACAGTCAATATATAAGACTGCTCTCAATCAAATGTTGTTTTTGTCTTGTTAGTGTGCCTTGATTCACCCCATCTTTAAAGGTTTGGTGTGTCTCATGCCTTTAGGCCTTGTTAACTCTGCTGACTTTTATGTATACTGCAGTGCTGCTTTAATACTCTGGTAGGCTCAGTGCACACATATCACTGTAGGGGCTGTGCAGCCCCCAGCAAATCATGGCAATACTGTAAGACTTCCATGGATTTTTTTCTTCATAAGAAATATCCACATTTCTTTTCAGAGTCAGTAATGTTTTATTATTTCATCATTATCATTATATATTCAGCTTAGCCATACCCACAACCTCTATCCTCCTATATGTGTATATAGAAGTAATGTCAAAAGAAATGAGATTTCATTCCGTCTGTTTATACACTAACGTGGATTAAATAAATTCATTGAATAGTAAAAGCCACATGAAACTTTAACTGTTAGAGTGATCTATACCCAGAGTTTGTGGTCATTTGAAGTTGGGTTTAAGTTTTAATTAATTCTATTTTTAAAGTGTTTCATTTTCTGTTAAGTCTCTCTCAAACCTATCAGTACAATTGAAATGATCGTTATCATTATCTTCATTACGTTCTTTCCAGATTTCCCCCATTCATCATCCAACTATTCATTTCAACCTGCCCAGTAACTAGGGTCTGAGAACAACAAGCAGATAGTTACAACTCTGAACCTGTTCACTGCAGAACGAAAAGACATTTATTTGCTGAGCAGTAACAAGTTACACATTACTTTATGGTAAATGTTGCTTTAAAATGCTAGCATCTGCATCATGCTAAAATTTCATTATAAACATACTGTATTGTTTAGGGTAT